>NC_028646.1:41334025-41391195 GCF_001406875.1 Solanum pennellii | reverse complement strand
TAGAGATATGTATATAGTTTTTGATCATAAATTTTTTATTTATTTTGAAACTAATTTTTAAAACGATATTTTTATAGATATGTATATATTTTAAAGCTAATTTTTAAAAGGAAATAATTTTTGAGATATGTTAGACCATAGATTAAAAATAAGAGATTGAAAATATATCCTTAAAAGGCTTTGAAATATCTTTGCCTATCATTATGTTATATTATGTGTATATATGTCTATGTACATTCTATTACAAAACCATACCCCAATTTTAAGCATTATTAAACTATTCTTAGCATTTGGACTATTTTATAATATTTCAAAGCTTTTTAAGGAGAAATTTACAAACTCTTGTTTGTAATCTATGGTCAAACATATCTTTAAAAATCTTTTCTTTTCTATAAATTTCTTCAAATATATGAAAACTCTCATGCCACAAATTGAAACATTATTAATCCCTTCTTAACAAACTGTTCGTATACTTGAGAAGTTAGTAAGATTTTTAAAAAAAAATCTAACATATCTTAGAAAATGTTTCTGGTTCAAACACCATATATACATCCATCAAAATTTTAAGCATACATAAGCTTGAGGGGAAATAAGGTTCAAGTGGGAAAAAATTTTCTGTTGTTTCATTGCAAGACGATGAAGAATGGGAAAATTTTGGCCCAAAGAACAAGTTTGCAATCACAAGAATTTAAGACTTCGTTCCTTTAAACTTTAGTGACATTATTGGTGCACAATTGAAGAGCCTTCTAAAAGTGAGAGGGAATAACGTCATTCTTAAAATTCAACAATTTTTCGTATTCTTTATATTTCAGACAAAGTTATTAATAACATTCAATATGCTCTAATGCCTACTTTCTACTCTTGAGGAATTGGATGGATATAGATGTACCGGTAATGGTTGGAGTGGATAATTCTACGAAATCCATCACCATACAGACACTTTCTAAGATGATGATTTTACACCTATAGAGGTTTTGTTATGGAAACTATGGAAGTACCAAATTGCATAAACTTGTTCATTTTCCTACTTTTGGGCTTATCACTACTTAAAGAGGAAAATGCACAGGTTTATGCAATTTTGTACTTCCATATCTTCCATAATCAAACTGCTTCAGGTGTAAAATAATCATCATAGAAGTGTTTGTATGGTTATGTATTTCGTAGAAGTAGAAACTCTAACCATTCCTACGGTAGTTCTATATCCCTCGATTGTCTCCAGGGCAGAAAATAGGTGGAGAACATCTTCAATGTTATGAACAAAATTTTATGAAATATTAAGATGGAATACCAAAAATGGTTGAACTATCGCAGGGGCTTTAATTTGTTCTATCTCAGTTTGACAAGGCTCTTCAATTGCCCCCTAATAATGGTACTTTAGTTTGATGGAACGAAGCCCTGAATTCTTGTGACTACAGACTTGTTCTTTGCACAAACAATTTCACATTCTTCATCGTATTTCGATGAAACAACACATGAATTTCCCCCCGCGTGAACCTTATTTCCCTTCAAACTTTAGCATGTTTAAAATGTGGATAGAAGTTCATATTTTATTTGAATTAGATTTTTTTTTAAAAAATCCTTTCAAATATATATTTGACGATAGATTTTTTTTTAAAAATGATCGTTAAAAAGTTCGCAAATATCAAAAATTGGTCTGAACAGTATGCTGAGAAGGGCTTAAGAGTCGTTAATTTTGTGGCAAGATAGTTTTTATATATTTTGAAGCAAATTCTGAAAAAGAAAATATTTTTGTCCAATGATTTCAAATAATAGTTTGAAATTTTTTCCTTAAAAAACTTTGAATTCGAAAATGGGTACAAAAATTGCTATGAATGTCTTAATAATGCTTCAAGTTAGGGTATAATTTTTTTAGTGACAATATCTACACATAATATAGCATAAAAATTTGTAGAGATATTTAAATAGTTTTTCAGATTTATTCTCCTTAGATAGATACCCTTTTATAGCTACAAATAAATTTCTTATTAAATGAAACAACTGTTAAGCTCAACAAATTAAAATAGGTGAGACTAAATAATGTTATAAATTTGTAAAACATTTTTAATCGATAAATTAATATTTATAAATTTAAATAGTCTTTTCAGATTCAAGAAATGTTTATTTTTATTACATCAAAGTTATTGTTTCCAAATAATTTAGATATTTTCATTATTTAATTTATGTAAAAATAATAATTTACAACAAATAAGTACAATGAATACATCAAAAGATTATATCTTACAATATTTGTTTCCTATTTATTGAATTGAATGTTTTATATTTATGTGTCAATTCAAGACTTCAGTTTTTTGTCAACAGTGAATAGTAGTCCATTCATCCATGTTTTAATGCTTTTGTAGTTAACATATGCGACACATTTAGGGTAAGAAAATTTAAAAACTTGTTCTATTATTAAGCTGATGTATTATATGTTACATACAAATAATATAAGCATAATCAATTAAACAAATAATATATCTTCGGTGGAAAACATTGTAAGATATTTACACATGACGGGAAATGATATACTTCATGAGTAATTATACTTACAACTTGAATATAACATATTTGTTGTTTGTACTTTTTCATGCACTATTGCATGATATATACAAAAGTTTCTTGCATAGAGTAGTGGTAAACAACAAGACTACTAGAAAATCACTAGCATTAGTTCTTCGTCTTGACAAAGATACGGTAGTGAGTCCACTGTCTAAATTTGTGTACTGCAACAACCCTCGACTATACGTAACTTCAGAGGACCTGCTCATCTTGAGTTTAGTCAAAGTCACCAGTAAGTTAATATGAATAATCTTTAAGCTTTCTCGATATGTCTTCAAGGAAATAATGTAGAATCTTAAGATATTTACACGTTCCATTCAAGATTAAAGGACTTCAATTCTTTTGTGTCTATGTTTATTGTTTGATTTAGAACATTATATATTATTTTTGCAATAATTCTATTAAGTTAGAAACCTTGTATTTTTGAGTTGATTTCGCTTTCAATTTGGTTTTTTATCTCTGAATACATGTCATTTTTTAGACATTAATAATATAAATTTCCATTGTGAAATATATAATTTATCCTTCAAATCTTCTTTCTTTGTTATTTTATCGTATTTATTTTATTTAAAAAATTGATAAGGTGGGATCTAGAGTTATTTTTTGCGGACCTTTAAGCGAAGCGATAAATGTCAATAAATATTTTCATGAATGACTCATGCTGTTTTTAGTAATGAAAATTACAAATTAGGAGTTGTGTTGACAGAAAATTACTTTGAGACCCTTGATATTTAAAAAGGAACCATGGAAGAGGATTGTGAAATTAATGTGTGACAAAATAATCCAACAATAGCACTAATCAAGAGTCACATGGAAAATAAAATATATGAAGCCCAAAATGAAAGAAATTGTGTTTGTTTATGTCTCAACAACTATTTTAAAGAGAATTATATTTCTCTCATCACAGAAACATATTTTTAATTGTGTTTAGAAAGAATATGTTGGAGGCTAAGGAATTCAGGTTGAACAGAATAAATGAGTTCAAGAAAATGAAATAATGTTTTGATAGATTGGTTGGTATTGATAACAACGTACGATTTTTACACACTAGATTATAAGGGGTAAGAGATAAATATAAACAGAAGAACCAAAGGTTGATTCTTCATTAATTTGACTTTAGAGAAAAAATCCAGAAAGTCATTCTTTCCATATAATATTAAAGACTGCCTTAATTAAGAGGAAATTGAGTGAATGGCAGAATCCTAAGAAACAACTTCCCCAAGATATTATAGAAGAGATATTTGATGAAAGTAATATAAAAGTAAAGAAGCCAAAGGTTTCAAAATTTATGGAGAAAGACTTAAGTAGAAGCAGTGCTAGTGAAGAGACTGATGGAAAATGTAGAGTAAGAAGAGAGAGCTACTCGGACAAGATGTAGCTTTCACTCTTTCCCACGATAGTGTAGATGCTGAAGATTCTTCCAGAAATGGAAGGTAAGTCTAAATTATTGGGATATTTCTACCAATAAAATTTTCAAGAGAGATGATATACATTATTATAAAAATCCCATTTGGGGAACTTGTTTATCAAATAGTGAATCACTAATTCATAATACAATCCACTAAATTTTTATTCATTGCAGAAGTTTGCTTTAGTAAAAATTCTAGAAAATCATTATTTGGATGTGATATTAAAGGCTCTCTAAAGAGGAATGCATTAATGCAGGAAGATAATATAAAATGGTGCGCACATTTTAAACACTTTTTTTCAATAATTACAAGATTTCATAAAAACAAAGTGGAAGTTTCATACTTGTCTCTCATAATATAATGCATGTAAAGAGTGAGGGACAAAGCCCATAAAAAATTCCAAATATAAAAGAAACACATAAAAAGGAAAGGTGATCAAGACTTTGATGCTATGAGGACTCATAAAAATTTATGTTCTTGATCTACTATAAACCTAGCCACTAGCTCAAAATTAATATTGTTGAATCTTACATTTGATAATAATATAAGCAAAAGTATGTGTTAGTACAATAAAGTACTAAATGTAATGGCAAGAATAAATCATCGTGATAAGCTCACCATAGTGTTAGTAAACATAATATATATACCATAATCATAAGAGAAAATATCAAAGTCATAAACAAAAATGATATCATCATAAAAAATAGGCTATAAGAATAAAACGTAACAACATAGTCATAGGCATAATAAATGCATATAGTTTAACCTATCATAGGAGAAACACTTCTTCAGTCATCTCAAGCCAAGCTTATGAAATGGATGGATAACACCTCATAATCCCACTTGTGCTAATATTAATCTTATCCTAAGCTTATATTTCCTAAACAAGGGAACATTAACATTTAGTCACACATGTATTGAAAGGGCCTTTTATTCTACAATCCAACTAACCATACATTATAAGAATAAATTGTAAGCACATTTTTTACATCGACCATCATAAAACAAGATAATATACCATGAATACCCGCAAAAAATTTGTGCGCAATGCCTATTACCCCATAATATGGCTCATACTAAGTAAAGCTTCTTAAGTAAACATAGTTCATAATTCATATCCTTGTTGTGAAATTACACCTTAACCGACATAGACCATGGGATCTTAACATAAAATCTAGTGTCAACCCTACACTGAAAAGGGGTTGCTCTACTTACATAAGGTAGAACTATACTCTTCTATTAGGGTGATTGAATATCTATGTAACCTATGGAGGCATGTAGTTTATGTTATAAGGAGATTGTTACTAGAAAATCATCCTCACCTAACAGAGAAACTTCTATCTCATGGGACCTCTTCTAGAAACCCGCCTTATACTGACTGAGGAGTTTCCATACATTGAGAATATCCACTCAGTGCGACATTATTTATCACAGAGTTAATTTTACGTCTGACATAAGTTTATATTCATGGAGAATGTCTTTTCACTAAATCCAACATAATTCACAAGATTGCTCATTTGATCATGGGTGAGAATAACATTTCACTATCCATGTTTACATATATATTCAATAGGTGAGACTAGTCCTCCAATCATAGAATCATCATATCATGAGAAATTACTCACATCATATTATATTCATACATAGGTGTGTATTTTAGAATGTCCTTTCAACAACACACAACAAGGTCAAAATCATAATCACTTTACTCTCATAGTGTTACTAAATCATATACATAACCATCATATATCATGCATAATATCACATCTCGTCCTTTCAAGGACCAATGCTCATATAAAATTAACACGTCTAGAATATATACATTGGACATAGATATAATCAAAATTTCAAATAATCAAAACACTACATTCGGAATCTCATACACTCATCATATAGTTCATGTAAAGAAAGTCATTCAACAATAATACCATATACAAATAAACTTACATATAGCCTCACTCACAAACCCATTTCATTCCTTGTTCATTCATATTATGTTTTACCATGAATGACCAAAACATCACATTCATTCTAAAAGACTTACTCGCAAGAAATACTTTACATAATTATCATATATGCGTAATTCTAAAGACAATCTAACCACATGTTTCATCCTTAATTACTTTTAACATATATCATCGTATAAACAGAATCTCAATACTACTAGTCATGATTCATCATATGTGTGTTGATTTAACAAATTCATGTTCACATTCTTTACTATTAATAAATTCATAAATAGATCTTCTAACCTAAAGAAATTGATAAAGTTATTCATTCATCATATAGGGTCACATCTAATCCCTAATTTCCCTTATCATTGCATAAAACCAAACTATACAAATTTCACCTTGGAATCTTATGTTAATAAAGAATAAATATATATTAATGCTAAAATCGTGTAATTCCATTATAACCAATCATTAACAATCATGAAAAATCATAATCCACTCAGTTGGATCACATTAATTATAACCCACAACATTGGAAGAAACCATAGCTAGTAAAGTTATGGAAAAGTACACGACTTCATAGATTAAAGGGGTCCATGAATGAATAAGTCATTATACCTTGATCACAAAGCTTAGAAAGCTTAAAACAATAGGTTTTTTCCTAGCATGACCTTTTCCTTCTTCTTATTCTCCATCTTTATATTCTCGTAATTTTTCTTCTTCTCCACCTCGTACTCCTCCTCATTATCTTTCTCCTCCTTCCTCCTTATCCTCCTTATACTCCTCCTTCTGCTCCTCGTCTTCCGCTTTCTTTTCTTTATAATTCTTCTTCTTCTTCTTCTTCTTCTTCTTCTTCTTCTTCTTCTTCTTCTTCTTTTTCTTTTTATTATTACTCTTGTTCTCCTTATTCTTCTTATTGTTATAGTTTACTTGTTCTTCTTCTTCTTCTTCGTCTTCTTCTTCTTTTTCTTGAATTGACCTTTTGTCCTAACTTGATTTTCTTATTCTTCTTTTTCTCCTTCTCCTCCTTCTAGCTTGAATCTTCTCCTTTAACTTCACCTTCTCCTTCCCCTTCCCCTACTCCTTCTCCTCTTCCTCCTCCTCCTCCTAGTCATTCTCTTTCTCTTTCTCCTTCTCCTTCTCCTCCTCCTCCTCTTTCTTCTCGTCCTTCTATTTCTGCTTCTCCTTCTCCTCCTCCTCATTCTTCTACATCTCTTCTTGAATTGGGTTAATTTGGGTTTTTCAAAATAGTTTTTTAGGATAACTTTATTATGATTCTAAATTATTTGAATATATTTTCTCAACTAGGGTAAAGCAACGTCACATAATAACTAATTGATTAAGAAAATTTCCACAAAGCCCTTACTTAACCGTTTGAAACCATGCCTCACCCACGAGACCACGCCCACGGGCCGTGAGTGGACCTACGGGGAATGGTTGTCATGCATGCATGGGTGCCTCCAAAAGTTATTTTGTGACTAGCAACCCCTCACCAATGGTGCGCGGGTCGTCTCTTTTGTGAATCACTACTTTTGGGTTAGAATTTAGAGAACTCTTCAAGGACCCTTGGTTGGTCCTTGGAGGATCGTACCTTGACATTCTAACCCCAAACCCTTCATATTAAGTATGTGGAGTAATTATTAGGAGTCTAACCCTCGCGTCATGTTCTAGTTTACTCTACTATTTTCTGGCGTATGAAACAAAAACCCTCAACCATTGATAATTAATCAAGATTCTAAGTTCTATGAATCAAATTATTCATTATCGGAGTGATTATCTTTTTTATGGAACTACAAACTATGGAAATTTTTCATAACCAACTCTAGTACACCTCTGATCTCTAAAGAACGTATTTTATATGAAAATAATGATTTTGGAGTTTTTGAAGGACTTAACTCGTGACTTTCCGTCCATAGCGACCCATGCGAAAGGGGAACATACCCCTCTCTAGACGATTGCACGGACATAATGTCTTGGAATTTGAGTTTCAAGATCCCATTTCATGGCACACCTTAAAAGCTGGATGTTCAAAAACTACCCTTCCATACTAAGTTAAATTTCGGGAATTTCACTTGCCCAGATACGATACAATAAAGTCGTACATGCCCCTTAACGTCTTGGTAATAATCTCATGTTATCAATTCAGAATAAAATCTCCTTTATATTAAAAGACTCTCCTTCACCTCACCTGTCTCTTATTTTGTCCATGTCTGGCATAGGCTAGAAATTTCGAAGTCACAATTCAAAACCTTTCATGCCCAAATTCCTTTCCATTGCCGTTTTCAAAATGACGGGAACAAGTTTTTACATATTCTTGGTGAGGAAAACCCATTTCTTATTGCTGCATCCCATTTAAAAAATAAGTCCATGATTCCCATAAATTGTATATGGCAAGATTACGGGAAGACTAGTATTGTAGCACAAAAATTTAATGTTCCCCTTATTGACTTAAGGGGCTTCTTTTCTGGTGACCTTGCCGCCACCCAACAAGCATCTAGGGCTTGTTGGTAAAGCATGCAACAGTCATGGTTTCTTTCTTGTAGTGAACCACAAAGTTGATGCTAATCTCATCTCTAATTGTCATCGCTATATGAGCATGTACTTTTACATGCCTATCTATGAAAAGATAATTGGTAAACATTGTGGTTATGTCAGCAGCTTAACTGAAAGGTTTTCTTCAGGACATATTTGGAAAGAGACACTATCGTTAGAATACTCTGTTAAAGAAAGCTAATCTCTCATAGTTCAGGAGTTTTTCCAAAGGACATTGGGTTAATGTTTTAAATATCTCGGATAAGGACAATGGACTATCTTAGTTCTCCTCTTTTTTCAATTTTTTGCAGTACTTTTCTTTGTTGTGGGTTTCATAAAAATGTCTTTTCCAATTTTTTTGGCATGATATTTTTATGACCACCGCATTACATGATATTCTTGTACATTTTATATATCTTTTTTGCCTAAAACACTAAATTCAAAATAATTTCTATGATTTTATGGGAAATCAAGATCAGGCAAAAAAGTTGAAACAAAATGAGTATCTATTTTTCTATTTTTCGATTATGTAAATTAAGTAACCTTTCTTCCCATTAATTACAAATGAATGCTTATCAAGATTATTTCAATTCCATGAGCACACTTTCTCTTAGGATCAAAAATATTTTAGGGATGAGATTATCTTAGACTCCATTTTGATATATGTGAAGTGATGTAAACTTCAAAAAATAGTTTTTTTATTTTCCACATTTTTATCTTACCTATGATGCAATGATGTATTTTAAGGGCTTGTCTAAGGACTCTTCTAGGAAGAAGACACCGGTTGCGTCTAGGGAGTTCTCTCGGGCGTGACAGGAAGGCCCTATAAAGTGGTAGATACAAAAGTTACTTGCATAAAGGATTTGTTAACAACAACACTGTTCAAGCTTCACATGTTGATCTCTCCTTTAGCTTAATAAAAAGCATCAAAGAGTTGATACAAACACTGTTCAAGCTTTCTCGATGTGGCTACAAGACAATGATGTAGAAGCTTAAGAGTTATACTTTGAGGTTCAACATTGAAGACCTTGGTACCTGTGTTATATATGTTGAACAATTGATTTAGGATTACTAATATTGATATTGAATAGTTATATTAATGTAGATACCTAGTATTTATGAGTTGTTTCTATTTCAGTTTGTTTTTTAGTCTGTAAATATATGTCTTTTGTTAGTCAATAATATGAAGTTCTATCGTACAATACATAATTTATCCTTCAAATATTCTTCCATTGCTATGTTCCTAAAAAAAATTTCGTCCAAAAACTGATGGGTGGGATTTAGATCTATTTTTCTTAAGTGACCGTTGAGGGAATAAATGTATTTCACAAATAGTTTTTCATGAATTTATCATTCTGTTTTGCGTTATACAAAATTACCAATTATGAGTTGTGAGAATGGAAAATTACAAGGAGGAACTTGATCGTTAGGAAGAATGTCATAGAGGAGGATTATGAATTTAATCCGTTACAAAATGATCCCACCATATGGCGAAAAAAGAGTTACAAGGAAAAAAAAACAATGAAGTTTACAACGAAGGCAACTATGCTTGTTGTTTTCACAATATTTATTTAAAGAGAATTATATTTCTCCCATCACCAAAAGATATTCGAAATTATCTTTAGAAACAATATGTTCTAGATGAAGAACTTAAGTTGCAAAGAATTAAAAACTCAACAAAAAAAAGGATGCGCGGATAGATTGTTTAGTATGGATTATAAATTAATATTTCTAGACACTAAATCAGAAAAAGGTAAAAGATAAATATAAACACAATAAACCAAACGCAGATTAATTAATTAATTTGACTTTAGTAAAAAGTCTTGAAACTCATTCTTTGGATGTGATATTAACGACTCCCTTAATTAAGAAGGAATGAAGTGAATACCAAAATTCGAAGAGACAGCCTCTCACATTTATATTGTAGAAGCGATATGTGATGAAAGTCGTATTGGGGGAAAGAAGCCAAAGTTTTTTAATTCCATCTGAAAAGACTTCAATATATGAAGATCTAGTGAAGGCTTTGATGGAAAAGGTAGAGGTAAGAAAAGAGACAGAGTAGGACAAGATCTAGATTGTACTATGTCACAATATAGTGCAGATGCTGAAGATTCTTCAAGATGAGGAACATATGTGAGATAGCTTTGGATGGTTCTACAAATAAAATGTTCAGGAGAAATGATGTATATAATGATGATGATACATTTTGGGCAACTGATTATTCAATTGTGAATCATAAATTTATAATACAAACAATCAAATGTTCATTCATTAAAAAAGTTGGGTTTGGTAAAAATTCCAGAAAAGAATTCTTTTGAAGTGATATTAAAGACTTCTTTAAGGTGAATGCATTAATACAAGAATCTTGAGACTCAACCTTCCCCGTATGTAGTATAAGTGACATGTGATGACGACTTTAAGAGAGAAAAGAAATCATAGGTGTCCCAGCTCTTTGGAAAATACTTAAGTAAAAGCTAACCTAGTAACAGATTATTATAAATAAAAAGCTTACAATGAAAATCGATGAAGTTCATAGCTCACATAAAGTTTTTTTTTTGGGACGTAGGAGGAGAATTTTTATATGGAAGACCTTGAAAGAAACGATTATGATCATATATACCATATTGATTGCCCCAAAGAGTGGAACAAGATCCATAACACTTGCCTCATCTGCAGAGGAAACTAGTTGTTTTTTTCTATTTTACATTGAGTATTGGTGAATTCTTTAATTTTTGTGGAAAACTACAAAATTAGAAATCATTTTCAATACTTGAACCATTGTCTTTAGTATTTCAATTTAGCAAGATACATGTTTTTTCTTAGTTCATCGAAGCTAAATATAATTAAGGACTTATTTCTAATGTTTTTAATAGATGATATATGACAGATTAGATTTTTATTGATATTCAATATAAATTTTGAATCCCTTTTTTATTGTAACAACATTATTAAGTTCATCATATAATTACTGATCTATATTGTCCAGTTTCCAATGATATGTGCACTGGATAGTTAGCCCATCCTTGTACTATTGATAAAACATAATTGTGTATGTACTAACAACATAAAACATAATAAAGTACATAAAAAATTTATTATACTTTATTTATGACTCTATATAATATGTTTCAAATTGATTATCTTAATTGTCAGACTTGTGTTATTTCTATGTGAATACACCAATATTCATAGCTATGTCTGTAATCATGTATGTTCATATAAACATGTGCATGTGATTCATCTTAAATGGGAAATATACGACAACGATCTATAGCTCTATCTTATTCTGAAAAATGTTATTACATCTTAGGAAAATTCAGTAGAGTATGACACTAAAAAAAATATATTTTATTTTAAAACTCTAGTATTCGTGTGTGTTATTTTACATTACTAAAGATGGTGAAAGTTATCATTTTTTTGTAAGAAAATAAAAAATGGAGTGTTTGTTGGGGCTTTAGAAGTTTCTTACTATAATTTATTCATGATTTCTTTTGACAAATTGTAATTCGGAATTATGACATCATATTTAGGTATATTTAGAATTTAAGATTTAACTAGATACATTATCCCTATATGTCTTTAAGATTCTTAATTCTAATCTCATTGTGCATTTGAAATTATGCTAATCTCATTGTACATTTAATGGACCTTATAAAAAGGTCTTCAAGCATTATTTAGACACGTTTGTTATCGTCTTCATTAATTAAATACTAATCTATTCAAGGAATTAAGAAGATCATGCTAGTAACTTTTGGATAGTCCTCCATACATTGAATGTTAAAGAGTAAAAATGTAAGTTTTATCTTGAGTTTGTTGCGTTCTTGTGCCACATAGTTTCCGGTGATAGATTTGGAGTTGATGCCTAAACATAAAAGCAGTTCAGAGTTGTCCTAGACCCACGTCTCAAACTAATATTAGGAGTTTCTTAGGTTTGCAGGCTACTATAGAATGCTTGTAGAGGGGTTTTTGTCTATTTCATATCCTTTTACCATGTTGACTAAGAAGACAATTGAGTTTCAATGATCTTGATCTTGTGAGAAAGGCTTTCAGGAATTCAAGAAGAGGTAGACTATTGCCCCATTTTTTTTCATAGTAGAAGGTACTAAAGGTTTTTTTGTCTGTTGTGATGCATCTAGAGTTGTCTTGGGTTGTATCTTAATGTATATTGACAAAGTCATGGCTTAGGCCTCAAGACAGTTTAAAATTCATGAGAATAACTATCCAATCCATGACTTACAGTCGGCTGATGTAGTATTCACTTCAAAGATATCACGTCATTTATTGTATGGGGTTCATGTTCATATATAACTAAACATAAGAGACTGCAGGATGTGTTCACCAGAGGGAGCGTAATCTCAAGCAGAGGCGGTGGTTAGAATTACTCATGAATTATTACATTATTATTTGTTACTACCGAGGTAAGACTAATATTGTTGTTGATGTATTAAGCATGTTGTCTATGGGCAACACTACCCATGTTTTGTAAGAAAAGATAGAATATTTGCCAAAGATGTGCACACACTTTAGCGCTTAGGTGTCAGATTTATGTCTTACACAAAAGGAAAAATAGTGGTTAAGAATGGAGTAGTCATCATTAGTGTCATAAGTTAAAGGCAAGCAAGCCAAAGACCCTATTTTTCTTGAGTTGAAGTCAAATTTTCATAAGCAAAACGTATTATCTTACGAACAAAGGGTAGATGATATATTGAGATAACAAGGTAGGTTGTGTGTTGTAATGGTGGATGAACTCCATGAGAGGATCATGGTGGAAACTCATAGCTCCATATATTTCATTCATCCAGGTTCGACAAAAATGTATAACAATTTCAGAGAAGTAATTTTGTGAATTGTATGAAGAAGGACTTTGTTGAATTTGTTTTTATGTGTCGAAATTTCCAACAAATTAAAGTAGAGCACCAAAGGCCCGTTGGTGTGCTTCAGAATATAGAACTCCCGGAATGGAAGTGGTTTATGATTAATATGGATTTAATCATATGTTAACCAAGGTCTCGCATGTTATTTGATTTTATTTGGGTGATTGTCGATAGAATGAAAAAATAATCCCACTCTTTGCCGGTAAAGACTACCCAATCGACACAAGATGATGCTACCTCTATATTAAAAAGGTAATAAGACATCATGGAGTGAAAATTTACATTATTTCAAATAGAGGTGCATAATTTATTGCACAGTTCTTGAAATAATTTCATAAAAGCTTGGGTTCAAAGGTGAACTTAAGTACTACCTTTCCTCCATACATAAATGGGCAAGAAGAGGCGCACTATTACGATATTAGAGATATGTTGAGGTCCTATGTGATAGATTTCAAATGTAATTGATATGATTACCCACCCCTTATTTAATTCTTTAACAAAAATCATTAAAACTCAAGCATCCCATAGCCCCACGTAAAGATCTCTATAAGAGAAGATGTAGATCTACAATTATATTGTTTGAAGTTGGTGAATCAGGGTTGATAGAACAATATTTAGTTCATCAAGGAATGGAGAAGGTAAAATTAATTTAACAGTGGTTGAAGACGCATAGAGTCGATACAAATCCTACACAGATGTTAGGAGAAAGAAGTAAGAATTATAAGTAGATGATGGGGTTTACATGAAAGTTTCACCCATGAAAGTTGTTCTGAGGTTCGATAAGAAGGGGAAGCTTAGTTCCCGCTATATTTGTCCATATTGAATTTCCAAGAGGATTTACAAAGTAGATTACCATTTAGAGCTACCACAAGAGTTAGCAAAGCGTAATCCTATGTTTTATCTCTCCATGTTGAAGAAGTGCATGGACGATCCTTTAGTGATCGTTCAAACTTTAAACATTAGGATCAAATGTAACTTATATTATGAGGAGATTCCTGTTCAGATTCTAGATCACCAAGTTGGCAAGTGGAGAAAAATAGAATGAGCAAAAGTCAAAAAATTTTAGAGGAAGCAATTTTTTGAAGTAGTTACTAGGGAAGCTGAAGAGGACATGAAGAAGAGATATCCACATCTGTTTGAATCCAAAGAAAAGGCAAACCAATGTACTAATCTCTTCTTTGTACTATATTATGAGAACACATGTTGTTTGTTGCATTTGCATGTGGGTGTATGAACATGATGTTGATACCCTAAGCCTAGTGAGTGTAATCTCATTTGAGGAACTATAAGGAGGTTTAAAAGGAGGAAAAACCTATTATTCTAAACTATAAGGAAATCTAGAAACGGATAACTAGGTTAAAGTGATTTTATGATCAAATTCAGAAGATAAGAACTCTTAGAAAAGAAAGATTTAGGTGTAGTTCAAGATATCAATGGAAAGAACTTTGAGTAATCTTTCAAACGCAAACACGTTTGAGCGATTCTTAGTTCATATGAGTGAGTTATATTTTGCGGAAGTTGGGTTGTTGGATAAAGGAAAGTCTAGGAAGGATTTTTGAAGGGTTAATTAGTCTATTCCTTACCTAATTATTTTAAATTATATCGGAAATAATATGGGTAAAACAATATTGTTGGTCAGTTTAGAAAATTTAGAGTTAACGCTAGGGCTTGGAGAAAAGAGAACAAAAGATAAGAGAAATTAATAATCGCCAAGAACGTTCGAGCTTTACGTGTGGATTTTTTCAAGGGTGATCCTTACATGATATTTGAAATCACATAGAGTTGCTATAGTTAACCTACACACCAATCATGATTTAATTCAGTGAAATAACGTTTTGTTTGAAAATAAATCCTTTGAGTTCTTGATGAAATTTGTTAGAATTCTTGTCATTCCAGATAAAAATTCGAGTAAAATCTGTTGTATATTGAGGGTATTAATAAACCTACTTCATTTTGGAAAGAACCATTGAAGTTTAGAAGTTTTAGAGATGAAAATTTATTAAGGCAAGTTGGGGATTTTTCTATGCAAGTCTTGGGGGTCCGCGCCTTACAGACCACTAAAAAGTTCCTATGAACTTTTGCGTCTGGCGCGTTACTCCATCCATAGAGCCACAGTAAGTTCTTTGAGCAAGGGACGCCACCTCTCCCCATTCTTCCCCAATCTTTTATTTCGTACAATTTTCTTAGTGAAGTACCTATATCTTCTTGTTGATTCCATAAACATGAGATCATGAACCTTGAATCTATAATATTATTCAAGGAAAGTTAAGAAAAAGGTCAAGAGAATTTAAGAGTGAAATGGTGGAGTTATGAAAAAATAAGGTAACGTTTATAAAAGCTTCAAGAGTCATTAACAATGATTAAACATTTGTTTTACGAGCCAAGGTTCAATTTAAGTAAACAAAAAATAGTCGAGTTCATTCTCAATAAGATATAAGGGATTTAAGTATTTCCTAAAAGTTTGTAAATCTTTTATCATTTAAACAACAAAGGAAACTGAGATTTCCAAAAGAACCATTGAGCTATTTTTTTAATAAAGGGGAAACTATAATTTCCTAAATTCCTTATAGTCAAGTTTGAGAAATTATCTCAAACCCGAGAAGAAGTTGTTTTTAAAAACATACGAGCTAACTAGATTTTAGAAGTAGAATTGATCATCGATATCGGGAAGCGAGTTCATATTTATTCAAACCTCCATAAACCATGTAGCCATCATGGGTCGAGGAAGGATCATACTTTTTAGATTATTCCTTAGAGATTTTAGCATAAACTACTAGATCTACATAGTAGTTCAGGTTTTATTCCGATGACAAGTTATAGGAGGGTCCTTGGAAAAGTTGGGTAATACGTTGTACGATTACTTAGGCTCATAGTGATGGTTTTCAGTTAGATAATCTCACACAGAAGGTATTGTAATTTATATACGTCAATTTATTGTATTTCTACATACATTTTTGAGTTATGTTGTATACTTGTATATACAATGAGTTGGAACCATTTTTGAAAACATGTTTTATTTATATTGCTCTAATTTAATGATGGTTTTTAATTAAATGTGTTTTGTTAAGTATTCATGATTTGAGAAGAGTAATCATAAGTATTTCTTTAAGATTCTCTTCCAAGTCCAGGTTTGTTAGCATCAAACTTGCATACTCATACATTAAATGTACTATTGCCACTTGGCTTGCATCGTACTTTGATATAGATGTAGGTAACCAGGATCTATATCTAGCACTTCGTTGATCCAGCATGGACATTAAGAGCCTTTGGTAAGCCTTCTTGCATTCCGGAGTACTCTTTATTTGATTTCTAGTTTATATCATTAGGATGTTGTGGCGTTTGTCCCAACATTCAACTTAGTTGTACGCTTCATAGACAATCAAATTTTAGTCCTTTGAGTTTTTTCATTATGATTTCCTATTTTTATGACTTGGCTTGCCTATTTTGTATTAGTTGAATGTTTAATCTTTAAAAAATTCCCAGTTATTTTCATATTCAGTTTAGTTGAGTTTATTGATCATTATAGATATGATTAATGACTTCAGATTTGTTAAGTAAATCACAAGGGAGTCTTAGGTCCAGTAATGATCTTCGAGTGCCAGCTAACTTCAAGGTGTAGGCTCTGGGGGTGACAAAAAATAACTTATCATGCAACATACATTGTGATGTAATAAATTCACTGCAACAAATTTAGATCAAAAGCGAACATAGATGGAGAGTATATGTTAACCATGCCAAATAAATATAAATATTCCCAGATTCATCGACCCAATGGATACGCTCAAACTTACATCTCAAATAAGAAGTAAAGCAGTCGTGTCAAGTAAATAACCCAACTAGTGAGGTTGGGATCGTTCACACGAGGAAAATAGTCTAGACTTAACTTCAATCTATTATTACTTTTGTTTAGTCAATTACTTCCTTGGAAAGTAATAAAAATAAAAGGGGGGTTTCTATTCCCTAATGAATGAAAATAACTAACGCAATTGAAACAGACATTTAACAGCTTTGAATGTTGGATTTTTATTAATTAATCGATGTTACTAGGGTTTAGGTGTTCTCCACAGGTTCAAAACTTGATAATTCAAACTATAACAATTCTTTCTTAGTATCTTGCATGCAAAGTGATAAGCTATGTATTTCTAAATCCTTGGTCCGGCATCTATTAAATCTCACTCCGCACCTTGGTCCGGCTACGTATGTTACTATTCTAACCCTTATCTTTAACTCATATTAAGTATCGTTTCGATATTTGACTAAGTTATTACCTCGTACCAATCAATACTAGCCTATTAGATAGTATACACTAAATCTATGTTGATAATTCTTTTCCTATTATCTACCTCCTTGGTCCGATAAGTAGAATTAAGGCGAGTTCTAACATTGGTCATCCGTTAAAAAGACTTCTATGCGAAAAAATTATTAATACATGCAAGAAACTATTTTAGAATCGTTATTTTAGTTAGGTTTTATCTCATTATTTGCCTATGGTTCCCACAACCCTAGTTATGGAGTTTAGTTACTCATAGTCATAATCACAATATTCAAATATATTAAATAAGAATTCATGTACTTACTTCACTGAGAAAGAGTATAATCCGAATGTTTGCTTGATTAATCACCAATAATCACTTGCAAGAATCTCAAACTAATCAACAATCTCACTAAAAGTCTAATGATTTTCAAAAGTCTAACAATACAGTGTCTACTAATATGATGTCCAACAATACGGAGTCTAACTTCAAAAATGAGATTTTTCAAACTATTTATAAAAAATAAAAACCTAATTAAACAAGGACTCTATTTACTGGAAATCTGTCAAAACGCGGCTGGGTCGACGGAACTCGCGACGGATCGTCATGGTCACGACGGACCGTCATGGACTCAGTCGTCCCATACTTATGCAATTTGTTCTGCTTCTCTCTTCTTTACCCTCGACGGCAGGTATGATGGACCGTCATAGGCACAACGGCCCGTCGAAGGTCTTCGTTCCAATACACTTCATCTCTTGGAATATTGGTACTGGGATTACTTCTCTGAACTTCATGACAAACCTGCAGGACGGACCGTCATAGACACGATGGACCATCACAAGCTTTGTAATCCCACACTTGGTCAGACTTCCCTATCTTCCTTCAGCAGCTGCACTACGCTGCCACCTACAGACATTCACAAGCACGACAGACCGTCATAAGCTCCGTAGGTGGTCTATTATGCATTTCTTCGCTCAAAATCTCCGCATTCATCTTTTAGACAGATTTCCTACAAAATAAAGAGAAACTTATATATAAAAATTAGCACAAAAAGTCTTTTGGACACATTAAACTTAAGGAAAAAGTATTAATAAAACCGTGAAACCACGATATATCACCAATCTAATATTTCTAAGATATGGATATTAATAAAAAATGAACGAAACTAGATATTGAATTTTAAAGACTTATAAACATTAATCTGATCTGGAGGAAGGTTTAATCAAACATATTAACATAATACTTAAGTAAAATTTAGTCATGAAGACCATAGAGAACAATGTCAATCTATACTATATCATAGTCGAGTAGTTTTCATTATTATTAATTTTCAGAATATGAATTATCTAAATTAATTATCTAAAAAGCCTCTAATTTTAAAATCCCTTCATAACAATGAGTGTTTTTAATTTGATCATTTTTTATTAACCTACCGAATTTCATATCAGTCATAGTTTAAAAATAATATTTATCTCAAAATTTATGATCAAATTTATATTTAAATGATACCAAAAAAAGAATCAAATCTATATCCATATCATATGTCAATTCATGTTAACTCATCATGTATAATAATGCACTGCATATAGCACAAATAAAATTTATATAAAGGAAGTGATTGATAGTATCACATTTTACTTCAAAAGAACATTTTGAAAATCATAACCATATAGAAATGAGTACTTCTTACTAGGCCCTCATCAATGAACTTATAAAATTTCAGGTCAATTGAATTTTATCAAAAGTATTATTCCAAAAGCTATGCCCAAATTTAAATTCAATTGATTTAACCATCATTAGAAATTAAAACCATATGAACTACATTTTTATCACACATCAATTCATATTTAATCACTCTATATAATCATATTCCAAATTAATTAAAAACATAATTTATATAAATAATGATATTAGGATATTAACCATCAAATTTTAGCTCAATCAGAGATCAAAAACTTTCATTACCGCGTAAACTATGACAAAATTTGAAAAATAATGGTTCTTATAGTACTTGTTAAGGATTAAAATAATTTGATTCATATTTCATTCTATTTAATAATTATCTCATCAAAACAATGTTATGTCTATTTTCTTTGATAAATACATACAACACCTTTTTATTGCGAATTGTCCTATTAATTAATGCATCGGAGAATTCATGATATTACATGTTTACGTTTCATACAAGGGAAAACCTTTAATATCAATTCTCTTATATTAATTAAGTGTTACTAGTATCTAAATTTTAATATCCACTTGAGGAAACAAACATTTACTAGTATACATTTATTTAGGACAATTTATACATGTTATATTGATTATGTTTTAGTGACTTAAAAAAATACACAACGTTAGTGTATCATTTATCAATCATATATATATATATATATATATATATATATATATATATATATATATCGGCTATAAAAAATAATAGTAAATCTATCCATCTATTTCAAGTGAAGATTCCTATATTTTGTGGTAGCTAAAATAGTTTTTATTCAATGATATCATATCAAAATGAAAGAAAAAAATTCTTTTAAATATTGATACTATGTTTATATATGATGCATATACTTCTAAGTCTTTCTATAAAATAAATTAGTAAGTTCAAATATGAAGATACATATAAAGAGACATTACAAAAATACAAAAAAATAAAAATAATTTTTTCAATATCAATCACATGATGCCATGAAGGCATACTGCAAGATAATTTTATAACTCCCTCCAAATACACAAATCGCATCGCATTTATCTATAGTCGCAAGCAATTATAATTACAGTACATTATAAGAATAAATCAATAAATGAAAATTTTAAAATCAGTATTTCAAAGAAATCTCATAGCTCATGAATTTCTGCTAGCACTCCTTATGGAGATAGTAGTCTTCATATATCATTCAATGAATGTTGAATGTTGCATGTAAATTGATATGACAATTATTCAATTCCAACATGTATCAACTATACATGTTTCTCCATTTTCCATTTTCTAGTTCATGCAAAGGAAAAATTTAAGAAAAAAGAAAGAAACTTAGAAGGAAGGTCAGATGCTCAACTAAAGAAACAAAACTTGAAGGAAATGGAAATCATTTGTTACCTTTATATAGTGATTTTCATGTTCTTTGAAATTCCTTTTGACATAATACTAATTAACCTACACTTAAATGCTTAATGAACTATTCAAATTCTACCGATGTTATATTAACAAAGATTGATTACTATTTTAAAAGTGTTAGATTTTGATAAGTCAAGTTAAGAAAATGAGAAGACAAATTATAGGAATTGTAAGAGTTTGGTAAAGTAATACATAATGTGTTAATTAAAGCAATTAATCATGTATGACTCTGGGCATTANATAGTTTAACAATCATTAATTCATAAATTATGCATGCATATGTAATATATAAAAGCTCATATAATTATAAAAAACAAAATAAATTAGAAATTGGAAAAATATTCTAAGATAATAATGGCACCGATGGTTATGAATGTCACTTCAAGAATCATGTATATATCTCCTTCTCTTTTAAAGCTTTGGCAAAGTGAACAAATTTGTACAAGTATTTCCACTAAAAAATATTAAGAAATTCTTTTGTCAAAACTAGTTTTCAACAATCCACTTTGTCGTCAGACCAAATCATATTTTTTCTTTAAAAAAAACTTACTTTTGGCTAATCAAAACGAACAAGCACATGTAGGTCAACTATGTGAATTATTTTAATATTACTTATAAACTCAGCCAAAAAGTGTTATAATCTTTGTGAACACACCTGCTAGTCTAGAGAAGTCCATACTTATTAAAACTTAGGTCCGTGTTCTAGAATTCTCTACTAGTCTAGAGAATTCGAAGGCTTTCTTAGAAAATATCTATTCCCTCTTTTAGGACTATGTTCTACTCTAGATAATTAAAAGGCATTCTATGCATTTCCAGGAAATGATAAAGGAAATTCTAGTGTGCTCAATCGACGAGGCTGTCTACTGGGGGTAGGCCCAACGAAACCCCGTCGACTGGGAGGCATAGTCCCATACTTAGTGGGAAGTCTAGCACCCCATGTAGAGGCCTCTAAAATCATCGATGCTCAGGAGGATTGGCCGTCGACCAGGCCATTGCCCGTAGCTTGGGTAGTTGATTGACTCCTCCCAAAAGTTGTGGAAGTTGATGCAAACTTGGGATGTGTTATGTAAACTCACCCCAAGTATTTTAAAAACTTGGTCAATATTTTTTGTGTTTTAAAGTTATACTAAGTTAGTTTTAATCCCTAGACCATGACAATACCCCTCATTTCAAATATTCAAACTCCCTCTCAAAAGAAAACTCTCCCAATGTCACAATTAAAGCTAAGACTCAAAGAGGGAAAGAAGAGCTTGTTCGGACGTGTTCCTTAACCAAAATTAATAAGTTTCCTTCTCTTTGAGATATGGTATCCATCCTTCAACCCCCTTCCCTTCAAGAAGTCATTTCCAAAAGATTTCCAAAAGGGTTTCCAAACTCAAAATTCTTCAATCATTGATTTTAAGTATGGATTTTCATATAAAAGTTTTATATTGTTTTAAATGAGTTTATTCTTGTAAGAATTGATTATTTTCAAGTTAAAAATCCTAATTAATTCATGTTAGCCATATTGAAACTTTTAGCTAGGGAAATGGTTTATATGAGTGTGTTTGGGTAAAATATAAATGTTGGTTTTCTTGTGTTAATATGTTGATTTAGCTACTGCCCTAAGAGTATTATTTCGATGAAAAGTTGATAAAAGGCTTATAGGTTATTATGTGTTTGTTAAAAGGCATGTTGCTTTTAATGTACACTTTTCATTATAATTGCTCTAGAGTGGTATAGTCCACCTTCTTGGTGGCGGTGCTTATTTGATGAACATTACATTACTTAGTATGTTTTGTGTGTGTGGCTCTGAAGTACTAGTAGGTGAAATGAAGTGGTATGTAGATTTGTCTTGTCTCGTGTTTTGTGTAGTTTAATAGCATGCTTGTCTTAGATTATGCCTAGGTAATGTGTATGATTTTTGAAGCATGTAAAGTGTGTAATTTGATTAATGTAGGACTACAACATGTATAGAAGCTAATGTTAGTGAAATTATGCTTATATGCAAGATGTGTTCAAAAGTACACACACACACCCATAAATGAATGTATGATGATAAATTTAGTAAATAGCGGGGTTTTGAGGTGTACACTCTTCGTGAGTTGAGATGAGGAGTTTAGTAGCAACCTCACTAGATCCTAAGAGCTTTTTAAGATTGTTCGGAGGATGAATGCCCTTAATGAGTTGAGATGTGGTGTTCACTAGCTATCCTTAACATATATATTAAAGTTCTTAGAGTCTCTGCGGGTTATGTCTAGCACAAAGAGGATATGAAGAAGAGGTGGATACACTTCATGAGTTTAGATGTTGTATTACAATTCACCTCTTTAGACGAATACTCCTCGTGAGCAGAGAATGAGTGCTTAGAAGCAATCTCCTTATTCCTTAACTATGCGCCCTCAAAGGTGTAGCTATTGGGGAATGCATACAAAAGCTAAAAAGAATAACCTTACTCTAGGGAAGTTAGGATCCTCATCAGATAGGGGTTAATGTCGGGATTCCATGTCTGCTCTCATGTTCTGTGTCGGTTAAGGTAAACCTTCACAAATAAATGGATTGAACTAAGTATTCTAAAAGAACGTACTACTTAGGGTAGGTGGTGGTATGGGACTCTATCTTCTCATTGCACTAGGTAAGACATTGCGAAAGGAAAGACTTGGTGCCAAACATTCTAAAAGAATCTACTACTTAGGGTAGGTGGTGGTATAGGATGCTATGTACTAATTGAATTAAGTAGTCATTCTGAAAGGGAAGGTTATGGTGGTTTGTTGGGTGTCTTTTAATGTCTTATGATTTATTTAGGACCTTGTTTCTCCCAAGTTGAGTAAGCTGAAAGGGATAGTCTTGAGGATTGTTTGGTGTGTATTGAAGGAGGCATATGCATACTATTTTCATGTCATACCTTAATGAGTCTTAGGATAATCCCGAGTTAGGGTATCTCTTACAGAAAATTAGTTCACTTTCTCTTTCACTTGTCCTTGGAAGTTCACTCCTTTAGGATAGGATAATTCATTTTGAGTGCCTTAAATGATTCCTAAAGATTCAACTTGTTCACTGTAATGTTGATTGGAGTTTACTGTAATTTTTGTAAGTTTACTGTAAACGGTCCCCTTTGGAGCAAAATTATGGAATCTCTCATCTAATTGTTAAATGATGTTCCTTATGATGTTTTGATTCTATATTCTTGAATATTTTAATAAAATTGTATGAAATGTTATTTAACTAAAATGTCCCTTTTCACATGTTTTTGTATATGTCATACTTAGTACATCATTTGTACTAACCCCATAATTTTTATACCTTATAAGTACATGTTAAAAACTTTTTGGAAGATTCAAAAGCGAAGGTTCGAAAATTCACTCTCTCAAGAATTGGTATGTCCTTATATATTCAAGGGCATAGTCCACTGTCTCCATGTTTTATTATTAAGACTTCTTATGTATTTTATTTCAATGTAAAGGGTTGTGTCCCTACGATATTATATGTCGTGTCTTAAGTTTGGCTTTTGAGGATAAGATTTCTTAAATATTTATGAAATATTTCATTTTTAATAAATTATTCAGGAAAAGTTTTAATTCCGTACTACTTTTCATATCTTATGTAATAAATGCTAGTACATGTTCAAGGGCTTGTACAAGACCCCTAAGGGTCAAGTACGCCCGGCCACAAAATGAGGGTTCATTCTAACTTTTTGGAGGTACTTTCAGGTCATGACATAGGCGACCGATTCGCGCGGTTTGTGTTGAACTTGACTCAGCCGCCGGCGCCCAACGGCGCCTTGAACCCCATCCCATTTTTGGGCCAATTCCCTTTTCGTACTACCAAAAAATGAGATTCTTGCCGAATCCGAGTTTGCTGCTCCAATAATTACCAAACTAATATATATATTTTTTACTACTTGAAGTGCATAGGTTGCATAGAATGTTAATCCCATAGAGGATCAATTCCCACAAGCCTTTCAAACTAGTACTATTAGTAATCGACTCTATAGCTTCTTCAATAAACACTAGTATTTTTATCTAGTTTTGAATGACTTTCAACTCAGATCGATCTCACGTTTCAGATATAAAGTATACTTCGAAGCATTAGACAAATGTGCTATTGATATTGGGCCCTTATGCTATGTCGTACACATTCCGACAACTGGCCGAGAGAATAAGTCAACTTCAAAGTGGATTTTATGTGCGAAGAGTGTGTTATGACCCGTGGTTGCCTGCTTGGTTAGGGAGGCTCTTCTGTTGTTGTTAGTAGGAAACCCGACTCTACGAACCCGAGGAAAGGCTGCACAACAGTAATAGGGGCATTAAGACCAGAGCTTTTTGTAGTGCTAGCTGGAATGCAAGTGAATGAATCCCAGCCCGTATCGAGTGAAGTGCTTACGCCCATGTAGAGACAGGAGCAGGCAAACGAGCTAGTTTTTCTATTTTAAGATCTTTAGATTTATAAGATCCTAATAGAGTCCCTTTACTTTCTATTATATTAGTCAAGCAATAGTGACAAAAAACTAGTATATTATAGTAGAGCAGCCAACATCAAAGCTTAACTAATTCAGAAAAAAAAATCTAAAAAAATAGAAAGGTTAGGGAGCTGAGAAGCTCTTGCTTGCTGCTTTTTGTCTACATCACAGCTATCTAGCGGGAGTCGTTTTGGTTGTATTACACGAGGTCCTTATGGAGGTGGGGAAAGTGAATCATTGCTTTTGGGCGTAGGAAGCCCTTTACCGTCTATCCCATTGCTTTCCATCATCTCGTATTGTACTATGTCAGATTAGATAAGATAGATCTATTGAGTAAGATAATAAGGAGAAAACTCTAATTAGATATTCTTTTTCAATTGATAGGAATCCCCATTAATTCGTAGATACCTTTACTTACAGACTTATTTTCCGAAACTAACTCCAAGCATTGGTTTAGGGAGCGCAATAACTATGGCATGGGAGAATTAAGTGTGATGATTTCAGCAAGAGGAGCCAGACGGACTATTATATTGAGTGTAGTGACTTCTAAAGTAGAGTTAAGTCCAAGGGTATGGTATAAAAGCCTTTCCGAGCGATCCTCAAGAATCTCCTAAAACCCCCATGATGTGGAAAATAAAGGATATTAGGGGAAGAAACTAGTGGAGATTCCATTGTAGATAGACGGATGAGGGGGATCCTCACGTCCGGTTCAAAGGGCGGGGATACCCCAACACTGCTATCATTATGCCTTTGCAATGTTACTTGGTTCAACTCTATTTGTGACATTTTCTCGTATGTAGGACTATATACCTTCTTGGATATATAATTGATCGTCTTTCATTAGGATAGTGAGTAGTTTTAAAATAATAAGTAAAGTCGATAATGATAGAACTGGAGGAGTGAAAACCACTTGACTGTAATGAGAGGAGTGAAAAATCAAGATTGCCTGGTAAGAAAGCAATTTGTTATGTGTGTGCCAACTCCAAGTTCCTTCACCTCTTTCTTTTTTCATGTTACGTATAATGATGACATTCATTTTTTTCTTTAGAAAGGAGAAGGTAAAAGGCCAATTTTAACCACCATGTGAATTTAGCCTATGTATCTTGTCACGAGTTGGGATCTAGAATTTAATTGTGTTAGAGAGAGTTAATAGGCCTTGTTATCTTATTGGTTATCATTTTTTCATGGTGATACTCCCCAAATTTGTTTGAGTTATGGGTGATGGTAAGACCTTGATGGTAGACTCTGAGGAAGACTTGGTAAGTCATAAAATCTCTATCTTTATTTCAAATTGTGATTAATTTTTGTTAAGTCATTATATTACAATGGAGTATGCCTTATATTAGGATTATAGGGTGGTATGATGTTGAATTGAAATGTCTTGACTATGTTATGAGGTTGATAAAGGTGTATGTTATATAAGGATGGTGAAAACTATCAATGTGTCTTGATCTGCTATGAAATGTTAATTTGTTAACCTCACTTATATGAATTGTGATGAAAGGACTTATGCTCATACAACTCTTATTGAGCTATTGATGATGATGATTATACAAGGGGTAGACTCTATGGCCTAAATTAAGCTATGAGTGATAATTGATGGCTAAAAAACATTTCAAAAACGGACTATAGCTTAGCACTGAGTTAAATAGATTGAGAAGTGTCCCTTCCAACATAAGGAAGGTAGGAACACTATGTTACTCTTGATATTGGAGACTATAATGCATGGAGCATAAAGAGGGACATAACTATATTTCCTAGTTCTTGAACTATGTTATGAGGTTGATTAAGCTGTATGTTATATAAGGATGGTGAAAACTATCAATGTGTCTTGATCTGCTATGAAATGTTAATGTGTTAACCTCACTTATATGAATTGTGATGAAAGGACTTTTGCTCATACAACTCTTATTGAGCTATTGATGATGATGATTATACAGGGGGTAGACTCTATGGCCTAAATTAAGCTATGAGTGATAATTGATGGCTAAAAAACATTTCAAAAAGGGACTATAGCTTAGCACTGAGTTAAATAGATTGAGTAATGTCCCTTCCAACATAAGGAAGCTAGGAACACTATGTTACTCTTGATATTGGAGACTATAATGCATGGAGCATAAAGAGGGACATAACTATATTTCCTAGTTCTTGAACTATGTTATGAGGATGATTAAGGTGTATGTTATATAAGGATGGTGAAAACTATCAATGTGTCTTGATCTGCTATGAAATGTTAATGTGTTAACCTCACTTATATGAATTGTGATGAAAGGACTTATTCTCATACAACTCTTATTGAGCTATTGATGATGATGATTATACAAGGGGTAGACTCTATGGCCTAAATTAAGCTATGAGTGATAATTGTTGGCTAAAAAACATTTCAAAAAGGGACTATAGCTTAGCACTGAGTTAAATAGATTGAGAAGTGTCCCTTCCAACATAAGGAAGGTAGCAACACTATGTTACTCTTGATATTGGAGACTATAATGCATGGAGCATAAAGAGGGACATAACTATATTTCCTAGTTCTTGAACTATGTTTCCCCCATAGGAATACTAGCTTGTGGATCCACATAGTTTCTATGTTTCGGATTTTGGTTCTACCTTGGCAAGTAGTCCGCCTTCTTTAGGTGTAGGTTTTTATGACACCAAATTCCACAGTAGTACATGTGGTCTATGTCGGTTACGGTATGATGTTCCCAAAAGGTAAAATGGATTAAAGGAATTGAACTCTAACTTAGATAACCTAAGGGGTCTAGCTTAGTCTAGGTGTGGGTATGGGTCTCTACCTAAACATTGCACTAGTTAGCCTTGATAGGAGTCTTAGGAGGAGGTTCTTATATATATTTATGTTATGATAATATGTGTTGTATATATGATGACCATGACACATTGTTGATACTATATGTTTATCATTTCATTTATGAATATGCCTTGGGTTTTAATGTTAATATATGATGAAATAAAAAACTAAATGCCATGATATGTAATGTTTAACATTGATCATGTTTTGATGTTGATATACATGATTGAGTAATATTATGGAGCTTTGCTTTGTCATTCCACTTGTTGACATGATAAGGACTTATGAGTAGTTGTCTTGCTTCTTATGATATGTTTAACTTTTAATCATTCTTGTGTTATTATTTCTTGATCTTAGGGTTGTAAATAATGGTTTCAAGTATGTTTAGATAAGTATTACTTGTTGAGAAAGTAAGCATGTTTTGTTGGTTCATATGACTTACTTGACTTTGTATTAGGCCCCTAAAGGGGTAATTTTGGATATTTTGGTAAGAAGTCATTTTTAGCATGTTTTGCTTCTGTATGTGCTGAATATCCCATACTTAGTACATGTGGAGTACTAACACTATTTTCTTCCCTTTCCCCAAGCATTTTAGGTTCAGGTCGTTGAAGAGTTTGGAAGGCAACATTGTTGAAGGATTGGATGTTTCCTTTCATCTAAGTGGGGAAAGTCCTCAACATTCGAGGGCAATACGATCTTCTACCTTTTGGATTTTTTTATGAGCTTATTAACACTTCCATTCCTTTCATTCTAAATTGAGTATTGTATTTTTGTATGACCTATACATGGTCTTTTTGGATTGATGTAAGGGATATGCCCATATTGTGATACTCGTTTATATGGTATGAGATGAGACAATCGTTGAGACTATTTCTTTACGTATATTGATGTGCTATAACCGTAGAAGGCTATGTAACCTTCCTATACGAAGGGTCTATGTATACTCGATATGAATATATATTATATGTATGTAAATGTCTATGTAAACCTCCAAGTAGTGATAATGAATGTTTTAAATTTTTCCGCATTTTACAACCCGTGAATCTACTGACATGAGACTAAGAGGATAGTCTTAGTCCTTAAAAAAGAAGACGCTGGTTACGTCTATGGGGTAAACCCAGATGTGACATGGATTGTCTAGGGAAGGGTTGTATTTTACAAAATTAACGTAGGAGACAGTTAAGTTTCTTGTTTTGAAACTTGTGAGAAAAGCATTTAACAATTGAAAAAGAAGTTGACTACTCCACTAATTTTTACTTAACCGGAAAGTGCTCAAGTTTGTGGGGTATATTGTGATGCTTCAACAGGTTGGTTGGATTGTTTGTTATTACTTTATGGCAAAATTATAGCTTATTCCTTAGGAAAATTAAAATTTCATGAGAAAATTTATCCAACCTACGTCTTCGAGTTGGTTGATGTAATAAGACCATGACCCTATCTGGTTTGAAGTTAAGACAAATGTTGATAAGCAAAAAGGTGATGGCTTTTGAATAATGGGGACATGGTGCATTGAGATGTCAAGGTAGGTTGTGTGTACAAATGGCAGATGATTGAATTGTTTGAAATCTTCCCTCAAAAAAAGGGTTATATGAGGTTTGGTAAGAAGAGAAATCATATTTTACAAAAGCTACTTCGGAAGCTAAAGAGGATAGGAAGATGAGTACCCACATCTCTTTGAATCTGGTTAAGTTACAAAATAAGGTTTTAATCCTTTTATTTACATTGATATTATGTTGGCATATAGTGTTAATATTATGCTATTGGGAGTTTGAGCATCGAAGATGTTACATCATATTCCTAATATGAAGTAATCTTTTTCGAGGACGAATATTCCCAAAGGGAACATATTAGAACATCTTACGAACAGTAATACCTAGGAAGAACCTATGAAGTTGAAATAGTCAGCTTTGGAAAGAATTAAATTTTTAAATTTTCTTATGTTCAAAAAAAATTAGTTTTGGTTAAACTTTAAAAGATCATAACTCCTAGGTCAAGATGAGTAAGGTGTAGTTAAAAATATGGTTGGAAAGCCCTTGGGACAATCTTAACAATGCCATCAATTTTGCGAATTTTCGATTTTAGCAGAATGAGTTATGCTCTTTGGAAGTAGGGCTATTGAATTAATTGAATGTCCAATCCGGATTTGGGAAGGGCAAAATTGTCTTTTTCATACCCAATTATTTAATTTCATTTCGGGTTGTATTGTTTAGGGTCTAAACTGACTTGTATATTTTATACTTTTGGACAAAGTCTTGGGTTTTTTGATAAAGAACGCAAAAGAAGAAGAAAGGAACAAAGGACCCAAGATCATCGAGTTCGTCAATACTAACTTGTGGATTTCATCGTGGCTGATCACTAAAAAGGTATGTGAGGATCTAATAATAATGGGATCATTCTCCCACTTGCCAATCATATTATTCAGGTTTGTATTCATCCTACAATCATTAGAATATTTTTATCTTGATACTTTTTTGCATTCATCTTTTGGTTTTTAATTGACTAAGTTGTGAAGTTTTAGAATTCATTAGGTCTCATTATGGGGTTGTTTTAAGAAGTTTCATAGGTACATTTGTATGGTATCCCTATATAAAAGAGATTTAAGAAAAAGGAATCGAGTTTTTGCGAATTAGGGAAGAAAAATGAAAAAAAAATTGAGGAGAGAAATGTGGACGTGGGAAGCTGTTGTGCAACCTGCTTCAAGAATAAAAATCATTTCTCCTCGTTGTGGACCCATTTTCAAATCTTTTTTTTGAGACTTTCTTCATATTTATCTATCTAAAAAATTTCCTAAGAAATAGTAGATACTTCCAAAGACAAATCTTAATCATTAAATATATAATTGAATTAAAGGATTAATTAAGAGTCAAGTCAAGATAAGTTAAGTGTCAACTGATGACGAATTAAGAGCCAAGTCAAGATCATTAAAGAGTCAGGTGAGGAGTAGTTAAGACAAAAGACAAGAGAAGTCAAAAGTCATGTAAGAGAAGTTCATTTCAAATTTTCGTAAGTCTTTACAAACGTTTTGACATTGATTTGATTCTTAAGTTTGAGTTCAATAAAGTGTAAAGTTGAATTTTTTTCTTCAAAAGAAGTATATGGGACTATGCATTCTATAAAGAGATTTCAAATTTTTTCACATTTAAATAAGAACATAAACATTGATTTTCAAAGAGACTTCGGGCTAGTTTTAATAAAACAACAGTAGCTTTCAATATTAAGCAAGCAGGAAAAACTAAGATTTCCAAGATAACCGTAGAGCTACGTTTTTTAGCACTAAACTCAAATCGCAGGAGAAGTTGTTTTTAAAACATATGTATTTAGTACATTTTTTGGGATTAATATTGAACACCGCTCTGGGATGCGAGTTTCAGATGAACTCAAGTCTCAATGAAAACCATGTAGACATCATGGATAAAAAAGAGTCATATATTTTAGATGAATCCTTTTCACAATTTACTAGTGGTTCCATTAAAAAATTAATTTCCAATACTCTTGTAAAGTAAGGATGTTCCTTGGATGAATGAGGTAAAATGTTTTACCATCACTATAATTTTGAAGTGATTGTTGTTGGTTAGAGACACTTTCCACAATAATAGTTGCATTGTCCCTCAAGAGGTTCTTCTAGTATGAATGGGGGTATGTGAGTTCATTCGTTCATTGCTCGAGTAGACTATGAGGGGAAGCATGAAATGTATTTTTATTATGATTATGAATAAACATTGGATTATTTTGTATATTTACATATATTTCAGAGTTATTTTGTAACTTTGTATACACATAGAGTTTACAACAGGTTTTTAAACAATTTTTCTTTACTATGAACTTGTTTATAACTTTCTTCGAACTGAAATGAGTTTAGTTAAGTATTCATCAGTTTAAAAGAGCCAAGGTAAATATTTCATTTTGAATTTGTTTTAAGCGTATGTTGTTTAGCACTCTTACTCGAATACTCGTACATTCAGTGTACTGATGTTAGTTCGCCTTCATAGTGTATATAAATAGGAGTCTATTGTGTTTTAGGAAAGTTTCACTTCTTCATTCATCTAATCTTTCCTAAGAGATTTGTATATGGTATCTTTCCCTTTTTTGCCTTATGTGTTAGTCCCTCGAGTGTGACTTTATGAGCTTTGGGATGAGGGAGCGAAAAGATGATATATGACTTGTTAGATGAGGTGTGATAGATGGTCCTGATGACTTTATATTGTCTTGGTTAACATTTGAAGTGTAGTTAAGTTGGAATGAATGGTAAGGTAAATTTTTAGAAATGTGGAGGAGTGGTTGTTGAGATAATTTGAAGTTGTTTGAAATCCAACCATAGGAAGGGAGGAGCTGTCATCAGAATAAGTAAGGATGAGTTCTCTTATTAAGGGGGATGTAGTTTTTAGATGATGAGACCTTTGAGAGTCCTTAGCCTCTATAAGGTAGACCTTAGTACGGAAGTTGTATGTTGACGTTACAATGGGTTTCTTCTAAGTGGGGGAGTATGGTGAAAAGAATTGTTGTGGGGTGAAAAGCATTGTTGTGGGGAGTGAAGTACCCATAACTTTTCTTATGTGTTTATTCAAGCCTAAAACAAAGAGTTCTTGGTAACTTGATTGGTGTATGAGTCTTTTGGGGAATGTGAGCTACAAATATTCTCCTTATGATATTCTTGTTTTATTGAAGCTTTGTTGAATGAGAAAATGAGTTCTTATGTATATTATTTTCCTCATAATTCATGTACATCTAGTGTAGGTTGCGAATTGTTTCATATAAGTGAATGTTGAGCATGTATAAATGATTTTATTTTACTGATTTGTAGAGTATTTGCAAGAAATTTCTTAAGTATTGCATTGTTAGATTGTGAAGTATGTTCACTATAAAGATTTCTTGATCTCACAGTGACATTTTAGAAATATTGACTAATTCATCCTTTTGTTGAAAATTGTTGTGATGTAGACACCAGTGACTAGGATCGACATTCTAGTGCACATTGATCGAGTATGAAATTCATAATAAGTTGGTGAGCCTCATTGGTTTTTAGAGGATCCATTTTACTCGCATTCTTGTTTAATTCATAGGGATGTTTTGGGATCTGTGCCAACATCCATCGAGTAATTAGAGGTTCCATCGATAGTCCGTTAGATGTTAGTTAATATTATAAATGTTGTTATTAACTTATTTTTCAGATTTGAGTTACAAATTTTGCTAAGGTAAATGTTTATTTTAAAAACATTTTGATTTCCGTTCAAAAAAGTTGTGTCAGTTAGCATCTTAATCCTTGTATTAATGCTTTTAGTCTTCCTCTTAATAAGTAAGCTAGAGCAAGGGTTTGCTTTTGGACCAACAATGGTCTTTGAATACCGGCAATGTCCAGGGTATATGATCTTCGCATGAAAACTCGTCGCTAATTCAGTTATCAATACTACTCACAAAATATATTGTCTCCTATATTATTGAAACATATTGCTTATGTGATTTGAGATTAATTCTCAAATACGTAGCTGGAATGTTATCTTTAAAATCTCAATTTCCATGCTTCCTTCATTTAGGAAGCTTTTTCTCTACTTCTGATAACTAGCCAAAAGCCTGTTTGGAAATATCTGTTTCCATTCTTTTTAAAAGTGAAAACATTTTGCACTTCTATGGTAATACTTAGTACCCATATATTATTTTGAAGAAAAGACTTCACTTTATTTCGAACTAAACTCAAATTTAAGTTTTAAAAAAACATTAATACGTTTTTGAAAGACTTATCAATCTTGAAATGAACTTTGTTCACCTTATATTTACTCTTTGCTGAACCTGATATTTGAGTCATAAAACAAATTTTAAAAGCATCTGCAGGAGACTTCTTGAAAGGCCTCTATATGCTTTCTAGACTTTGTTCTAAAAGTTCCTTAAATTTGAAGTTATGGATCAAGGTTGTAATTCACGTTTATCGATGATTTGTATATGATTAAAGTCATTTATAGTATATAGAACCCTTAGTAAGTGTTAAAATACAACCACTGGACCTTTGGTGCAACGGGGCATGCCACCACAGGACCTCAGGCATTGATGCGGCGCGCCGCGCCTTGCTTTACCTTGGTGATGCTTGACAAACTTCCCAACTCCTTTTCTTTTCTCAAATTCACTTATATTTCGGGTACCCACATCATACGTACAAGGATGTATCCCAATGAATTCAAAAAGAAGACTTAGATCATCAAAAGGACTCCTAAATATCAACAAATGTTCAAGAACCACACCAACACATGAAACCACATTAGAAAACAATTAAAATCTGATCCTTTTAGATTGAAATCACGCTTAATCCAACATTTTTTACGGGTGGGTGAACGAATCCAACGTTGAGATAGGCCAACATACCTTTTTAAGGATCCCCCCTACAAAATCTACAATTTAACTTCGATGGTCTTGGACAATTTTGCCTTTTTTCTTCTTCTATTCTCCTTTCCCGTCCCCTCAGGACTACGGTGAAAATTCCCATCATCAAACACTGACATAATTTAGTCTTTACTCTTATTAAACTGCTATAAATGTGTTATATTAATAGGGAAGTTGAGACATTAAAATAACCTTTGAGATCATGGAATTGGACATTTCCTTTATTAAACAACTCTAACTTCAAAAGAAAAAAACTCACTAATTCAAACTCAGAATCGCGCAAACTCAGCGGCATTGGAACTACTCTTTACTAATACTTATCTAGGAGTTATGGACATCTTAAAAGACTAAACATCAAATTCCTAACTTGGACAAAATTTCCAAATTTTCTTATACTTTAAAAAATAAATATTTTTAACACTTTTAACTATTTTCTAGTTGCAAGATGTTACATTACACTATGTATGACATCACTCACACGAGTCTGTGGTACATAGATTTTCTTAAGGTTTGTGTATCATTGGTTGTAACTTAGCCCAACATGTCGTTGTCGTCTTGTTAATCATATGGTCCTTTGTAGTAATATCTTCCATAGCATGGGCGACTCTACTATTAATCGTGATGTCAACATATTGCGCATCATATTCTTTCGACTTCCCTAGTTGTTTTGTTATAGCTCCGAGTTTTTCTATCAAGCCCGACAACGTCTTCTTTACGCCTTTTCCTTCCTTTTATGCATCCTTCTCTTGATGCTTCCGTGAGATAGAACTAAGGATATTCAATTCAGAGCACCTATTTTAGCTATGCAGCCCACAACATCTGTAGCAACTACTTTTCTTTATCAGCTCTGTCTTTCTCTTAACTTCTCTTTAACGTCCACACTTCATTCCATCAGACTTATAATTATCATTATTCTTGGGATGAATTCATTACTCCTTTACTTTGAAACGATTTCCCCCAGCATGGTAACGAATATATCTCCGCACTTCTCCTCTTGCTCTTTCAAGCTTCACATGTCTGAAGTCTTTAAATGCTCTCGTGTTATGGCGTCATCGCTACTCCTGAACTGTCAGCGTTCTAACTCAGTCTTTGCCAAATTTTTCAACCTATGCATCAAGTGAAACAACATATGTTCATCTGTGAGGTTTTGATATTTTTAAGCGTGAGGGTGGTAAACATCTTCACATATGGGTGTATAATATTGGTTTGATTAAATTCCCTGAACATGTGCTTTGCCTCATAGATGACGTTATTTGGGAAGAAAGCCTTCTAGAACTCAACTAGGAATATCTCAATGAGACCCAAACATGATATATGGTGTCTAGCGCCTCACATATGCCTATTGTATTGTTAACACTTTAATATAATTTTCTAAAGTATTCTTTGGTTATATTAAGTCATTTTGGAAGTCAAACGTCAAGGGACGATCAAGACGTTCGACGACTAGTTACCTAAGGGACCTTATGTGTTTTTATGTGATTATGTGTGTGTTATAAGTTTATGAGGTCCTTATATGATTAAAAAAGACTTTTACAGGAAGATTATTGAATTTCATGATGTTTAGAGTTCAAATGTCCATGAACGTCCAAGACGTTTGAATGTTAGTCCTTCAGACATGCATGTGTGTGTCTAGATGGTGCCTAGCATGTTTGGACGTTTTGCTAGTAGTGGTTCTGGGTAAAACTGATGGGGAAGGTTCTTGAATTGTAAATGTTAATATTTACATTTAAAAATCCCAGGTAAGACTCCCAAGGTCCCCTCAAGAGGCCCACAAGAAAGACCCAAAGGCTTTCAAGATAGTGCCTTGACAACGTCAATCGAGTGAGGCAAACGACGCCCCATTTTTTGAAAAACATCCCATTGGTGGTTAAATATTAGATCAAAACATATACAAGGGAAGGCTCAATGAAAGAACTTCGCTAGACCCAATCGACTGAAGCCACATACGTCCCGTCACTGGACCTACAGGGCGTCGATGGTGGCCTACAATTGCTCCCAAGCTACTGTTTTATTTAAGGGGTGAATGGGAAATTGACCCCATGTCCTAACCATTGACTACTAAGTATATTTGGTTATTTTTTGTTGTATTTAAGTGATCAAAAATGTGATCAACTCATTCCCAATCCCTTCTACACAAATTAGACTTTCCCTCCAAAAATATTCTCTGTAGAACCTCCATTAAAGGTTAAGCTCAGGAATATCCTTGATCTTGGATTTTTATATACACTTAATACTGTTTTGGAGGTTTTCTCAAAATTTAAGGTAGGGTGATTCTTATGTTTTAATTATCTTTTAATCTAGAGAATTAATCTCAATGTTTTTAAAGATATTTCATGATCAAACTTTTTCTGCTTGAATCTAACCATGGATTCTTTCTCAAAACGTCATCATAGGATTAATCATTATGAATTTATGATAATGTATTGGTTTGAACGTGAAATTTAATCCAATTGCATTGTGAACCCATGTTCCTTCCAAAATGCTACTTATCTTATGCATGGGCATTGTGATTATGACTTGTTATTTGCTGAATTGTAATTTTATTACGTTGAATTTCCCATGTCTACCGTTTATTATGTATATTAATTGTGAGTTGTTGATGAATGATCCATGTGGATGAATATATAAAGGTTTGAGTAAGTTTAGCCTACATATCTATGTGTTTACTATAACATTAGCCTTATAATGTACAAATGTGGAATTCAATCGTGTTAAGATTATTGTATATACTGCCTTAGGTTAATATCATGGTTGAATTATGGCTATGAATATAATATGATCAAAGTAAATAAGGATTGGCATGAATTGGTCTAGGTTCATCTAGTCTATCGATTGACAATACTATGTATGTATGTGATCTCGATGTTAGGTTAGATGAAGCATGATTCCTTTTAAGTAACTAGTATATAGGGACGTGCGTTGCACGTTTACTTCATAACGATGACTATGAATTATTAAAAAATCACATAATTTTTTAAAATATAGTATTTGAGTTACCAAAAACATATGAAATGTAAAATGATAAACGTTTTTAGTGTATAAACTTATTAATAAAAGGGCAATGTGTGATGTAACATTTAAACAAATGCTTGTAGTGTATGAATAACTTGAAGATTTATTTTTTTTGCATTTAGTCCTCCCTTTATTATAATTTTGATATAGAAATTTTACATTTGTTTTAAAAGACAAAATAAAGTAGCAAAAACAAACATGGAGGCAGACTATCTTATGATTAGTATCCTTAAAATGTCTTTTTTGTCTCATACAATAGAGTAAAAACATAAAAATTCTTCCATAAAATGTTTGTCTTGTCTCATAGAATAGAGTAAAAATGTTGAAATTAAATTTATAGTTACACAAGATATATATTTTAGATGATAAAATGTTTGACACTAATTGGTAAAAGATGAAATTCTCCTTCTCATTAAGTAGAATGCAATTAAGTAATTCAATTTTATAATGAAGAAACTTATTAGAAGGAAATAACTAAAGATTTATAGTGCAATGATTGGTATTTAAATTATGTAATTATATAAATAAAATATTAATATTCAATTTAATAAATCAGATTTTAATTTAGTGGAGAGCCAAAATGACAATATTAATATTCTTACAATTAAAAGTTTGATAAAATATATTTTTCATTTCTTTGTTAAAAAATTAATAGGAGCAAATTTTGTCAAAGGATAAAAGATCTTCTAACTTCTTAAGCATTTTGGTGTATCATTTTTTTGGCTTTGGGATTTGGATCTCATGATAATTTTAATAAAAATTGTCTAAAAACTATAGAGTTTATCCACAAGCGCATGTAAAAATGATTCTTTACAAATATTTAAATTTAAGATGCAAAAATGTATTTATTAATAATTTGAAATTAGAATATTTTGTAGGCATTAATTGTTTTACATGCCTTATACACTATTTTTGTTATTGTATTTATATTATTTTCTAAAGCAAAAAATACACCCTTCAATCAAATATACTCTTAAAACAAAATTACAAATACAAAGAAAAAGTATCATGTATAGGAGCAAATTTAGCATAAGGTTACCAACGAAAAATAGAAAAATTTCAAGACAATCTTTTCCCTGTTTTTTATTGATAATGCAAATTGAAACAAAGTTATAGTAATAAATATTCAACTTCTGACCATAAAAAAGAGTTAAAATATTTGAAAGATAAGTTAGTTGAAGTGATATTCAACAACATAAATGAAAGGGTCGTATCATAGTTCTGATCTTAACAAATAAGTAAAAAAAATTATATCAAACTTCGATAATCTAGTAATTAAAATGTTATTTATCCTTATAATCACATTATGCCTTGTAATCTTTACCCAAATCCTCTTGCCTTGAAATATTCTTCACTTGATTAAAGCTTCTCTAGTCTTCCACACACAAAAATTGCATCATATATAAATCTTTTTATGAAAATACCGTAAAAGATTTGTATTTATAGGAAAAAATATAGCTTTGAAATACGAAGATTCACTTACTAAGTTGAAAGGTCAAGTGTTACAAAAATTAAAGACAAATATTAATTAAGAACATAAATTAATTCAGAAGATAAACCATATACATTTATCTATTTAAAGTGATAACTTTTATTTTTATTTTTTTTCTAATTAATTACTCAGATGTATACCAACTAAAAATATTTTAGAAATTCCACTATTTATGTTTATTTAATTAAATATTTATAACATTTGAATTTAGTCTAAGGTCAAAATAGTAATTTAATTTTTTACTTTGGAGCTTTCCACTTATAATAATATATGATAATCACTTTAGCTACTGCTTACAATGTACATTATTGTTAAAATATGATTGATGATTAAGGCTTTAGGGAATTAGTAGGTTTGCCTATTTCCTCTACTCTCTTTTGAATTGATTGTTTAGTGCCTATGTTGGTATCCTTATCTTGTAGGGATTTAAGAACAATTTAGTTATTTAAACTCTATATTTAGATACTTCCCTAAATTTATACTATTGATGAAATATGATTTATGATCAATGCAAGTTAAATTGGTGAATGATCTATGTCCTGCCTTCTAGTATATTGGTGATGTATTGTACTAGTTTGTAGCATTGTCTTGTAGTAGCTTATTCATGACTGCATATATTATTATTGTACTTTAGATACGGCTCTATACGTTAATTGTTGATGAATAAGTAGTAATGGTCAATGATGACCAAAGGCTAAAGGATTGGTAAGAACTGCTCTACTCTTCTACTTCTCTATTTCTCTACAGTATTGTTGATAGAATTTACTTTGTATGACATTTTATGGTATGGTCCACTAATGGTGGCAGTTTTTGCTTTATTGACAATACATATATGTGATGCGAACATGGCCTTGAAGTTAATTATACTATAGAAATGTGTTGGTGATGAAGCACCCTATGTGAAGTCTATGCCTAATTTTCTATTCTTATGATCTAGGTTGTGTTGCCAATGTCAAGATCATGTAAATGGTTATGTTAAGTTTATGTGTAATTGCTTCCTATGATGAGTGTCACATTCGGGGATCACCCCCTAGAAGGTACATGGCGTACTTGACCTCTCGGAGGTCTTATACAAACTCATAGTAATAATTCATCGCATTGTCATAGGTAAATTTAGCGGACTATTTAAAACATTCCTAGCACATCATATGCTAGAAAATGACTTCACATATATATCTATAAAATATCATTATAAATAGTTAAAAATACTATAGTATCTTTTTCAATCCTAGACTAAACATTATAAGAGTACTTTAGGGACACGAACATTATAATATAATACATAAGTGAAATTTTTTAAAACTTTTACAGTAAAGACAGGACATTAGGAATTCTTGGACTTAACAATTCCTTTCCTTGAGCTTGGGAATCATCTATTAAGCTCTTACCATTTAAGATATAATTTAAGGATCCATAACTTACACTTTGTGTAAACAGTACAGAAGAATGGAGTTCGTACAACAATGAACTAAGTGTGGCAACCATGCAAAAACATGCACTTAAAAGGGACATTTTCTTGAAATCATACTTCATGTTGTTTTGAGTAAAACATTATAAAACCTTAATATTCTACAATTTATTTCATTCTAATAATTCATATAGACATATTCAAAGGAAAAATATCATATAAGATCACACCTAGAGTTTAAGACATATTTTATGTCATATCACAGTAACCAATTTTCCATTTACAGTAAGCATATTCTTCTTTATAGTTAACCTCTCCTTTTAACTCATTAGCCTCCCAAGTAACCCTCTAGTGATACTCAATGCAATGCATCACCTAAAGGCCACAAGGAAACCATACATACATTCTACACAAATAATCACCTATCGTCGTAGAAGTATAGAACATGATAGACACCTTTAAGCCAATAAATTAACAATATTACAGTTAAGTACTTCAACTTGAACATATACTAACTTCACCACATAAATGCATTATAAGACCTTATTAATAATCCTACTCTATGTATACTAGTGCAATGTATATATGAAGCCCCATAACCTCACACATACTTAGAAAAACTTTTACAAGACCACAAGCCTTTAGATTTTATTTTATACATTAAAAAGTGATGACAACTTCATTCATGTCAATACAAGACCTTAATCATATAGTCATTAAGACTAACATAGCGCATATAAGAATTTGACCGCATCAAAAAGACTCTTAGCATGCACATCTTCATAACAAGTAAACAAATACTACGATGTGATGCATAAAGACAAAACCATAATCATACTCCTTGTATCACCTTCATAGAACTCCTTAAAGAGCCACTTGTGTAATGTCTATATGGGCTCATTACTTGCACCTATTCTGATTAACCTCCCTTAGGTCATCCAAGTTAGGGTCTTACTCATTTACTTCCATTGTTTATTTTACATTAGGGTAACTATAACCTTAATAAAGAATAAGACCTTGTAAGTCAAACATGGAATTTGGTGTCATCCCCTCACACAAAAAGAGAGTGTCTTACTTGCCAAGGTAAGACACAAGTATCATGGTAGAAAATTTGGTGATATCACTTTCTAGATCCTATAGGACTCTAAATATTTTTTGGGTCATGAGGTTATCCACCCCATGAGGCATATGGTGACGTGCCTTCTTACAATGGGAAGGGACGACCCTCATCATAAACTTCACTCGGTGCTAAAATAGTTCACTTCATTAAAAGCTTTTATTACATTACTTTATAAAACATTGGCTTTAGGAGGTTCACTCTCCATAGGCTTAGATCATCGATTATAGATGAGAAATACTTTCATGAACCTATATCATTTGAGATAACCTTTTACATGGACATAACATATTCAAGAACCTGTATAGTTTAGGATACTCTTGAGAAAACCTTCCAAATAACATATTTGGACCACAGATGTTCATACTTTACTACATTCATGCATAAGTCTGCAACTGTAACTATATGAGCCATGCTTTCATATAAACACATTTAGACACTAGGTATAACAATAGTAAAACCACATACTTCACATTATAGCATATACGACATGATCATAACATACTCATGCATTCATATCCATGTACATAAGAGACCAAACCTAGGAACTATCCTATCAAGGTACACAAGGGCAATGCATAGACAAGGTCCCATACCGTTGCCCATACAAATAATCCTATAAAGTCATCATAGCTAAGAGATACATAACATATTTTCATGGACTTAATCTTAGTATGCATTAAAGTAGACATTAGTGAATATGAGAACTACCTTTCATTTAGACACCATGACGTATACTACTTGTAAGCATGCATATAGAGTGAGGGTGTGCCTACATTTGTCAATATGATCACATAATGGCTATCAAAAAAAATTGAGTCAGCCACCCTCTTAGGAATAATATACACAAGTAAGCATAGACCACACAACACATAATAGCATATGAGACAAGTGAACTTCATATTACATTTTAAGACTCCTTATATTAGCTATTTATATCTTAACATGGGGTACATGAGTAGGGGTCATCAATCCATAATACTTCCTTAATGGAAGTACCTACACATAACGCTAACATAATCATGCACATGCTCATAACAACAGTAAGCTAACCTTGATTCACAGCTAGAGTAGAAGACTATGCACAAGTTAAACATAAGTTGGTCATCATAGCCACGCACTCATATATTCATCAATTTCCCTTCAAGGACATGGTAAACACATATATAATAACAATAAAGTAAACACCCCCACAATAAGTGGACAAGATTACACAAGCCAAACAAGTCGTTATCAACTACAACAATATAGAAATGTAGAGAGGGATAGACATTCTTACCACTTCATCAATATATGATAAATCATTGATCTATAAAATTTTTTTATCATCAATACATTGTATAGATGTAGATAAATATAAATTTAATCATGAAAGAAACCATGTACAAGTCACTACATCTTATTACTATAGAATAATACAAGGAATCAGATATAAACCGGAACGTAAAGAGTCATAGATCACTTACTAATATTCATTACATTGATTACCATGAAAAAAATTCATAATATATAAATACTAACAACCTAAGGCAGTAGCGAAAGGCTAATAAGGTCTAAATCATGCTTCATCAACCCTAAAGTGAGATCACATTACATGCATAGCATTATCAATCGATAGACTAGAAGAACCTAGATCAATTCATACCAAGCCTTCTTTACTTTGATCATACAATATTCATAGCTGCAATTCCAACATGATATTAACCTAAGGCAGTATCTACAAGAATCTTATCATAATCGAATTTCATCATTATACATTATCAGATCAATCTTATGATGAACACATAGAGATATAAGCCAGACATTTTAACCTCTTTATACATTGATCCACGTGGATCCTTCATCATCAATTCATCATAAATACATGTAAATAACAGTAGACATAAAGATATTAAAATAATTGAATCACAAATCGATATGCATAAGTTCTAAATAGTGATATATAAGCTAAAATTGAGTTTGTGAAAGAGAATGGGTTCATCGTGCAATTAGATTTAAAATCACGTCCAAATAAATAGATAATCATCAATATATCCATATTATTCTTTAGAAATCAATTTAAGAAAGAACCCATGGCTAGATTGAAGAAGAAGAGATTTGATCACAGATTTTCTTGAAAATATTGAAGAGAACTCTCTAGATTAAACATTAAAAAGAGATGTAGGATCACCATACCTTTATTACAAGAATAACCCACTAAATTTTGGGGAAGAACTAATGTGAATCCAATCAACACCCTGACCTTAAACTTCTCCTTTAATGGAGGTTTCTAGGGAGGCTAATTTGGAGTGGAAGGTTCTATTTTGAAAAGAGGATTGGTTATGGGATTTTTACGTTTTTAACCAACCTAATGTACCAAAATATATTTATATAAACCTCCTAGGGTCAGGTTAGCACGTGTAGTGAATTTCCCATTAACAACATGAATAGGCAGCGTGCATGGAAATAACTGAGGGCCTCCATTGACGGACAAACGATAGGGCGTTAGTCAATCAACTGGCTGTCCTGTGCTTTCTATCATTTGGGTATGAGGCTGTCAACTGAGTTAAGCCTTCACCAGTATAAGTGTCCATAGACGCCTCCCCATCGACGGGTCTTTGCTGGACCTACGAGGCGTCGTTTGGCTCGTTTATTGACACTTCGAAGGTAGTGTCTCGACAGCTTTTGGGTCCTTCATGAGGGCCTCTTACAGGGTCCTTGGGAAGTCTTACCTGGACTTTTAAAACGTAAATACAAACGTTAACAAGTTTTAGACATTCCATGCAAGTTTAACCCAATCTAAACTCGCAAAACATATCAAAACACGAAAGCCACACACAAGACACCCATGAACGTCTCAATGACGAACTTTCAAACGTCTTAGACATTCTTGGATGTTTGACTTACAAACCTCATGAAACTCAATACACTTTATATAAACATCATTTTTAATTATACAAGGACCTCAAAAACTATTGAAACATATATAATCACATAAAAACACATAAAGCACCGTAGGTGACTACTCGTCGAACGTCTTGGTCGTCCCTTGACGTTTCACTTCCAAATTACATCAAATCATCCAAGTATACTATAAAGCACTACATTAACATTTTAAGAATCTTATAGGAACAAGTTAGTCTCTAGAAACCCTAAATCATAATGGGGGTCTTACAATATCCCCCACGTGGAAATATATGTGCTCGAATGGCAATTAGCATACATTTATTAGAATAAGGAATTCAATGAATCATAGAGCAGCTTCAAACAGTCATAGCATCATCATATCGAAGTTAATGCACCAAGTTTACAAGGAACGTACTTCAAATGAGTGAGAACACAATGCATACAAGCAAGAAAAACTTTATTCACTCAATCTTTAAATCATCAAATATATAGCTCGCATCACGTTCGTAGGAGGAACATCCTTCTCCTAATCATGACATTGTCATTACACTTCATTTTGTTTCATATCTCAACATGTAAGATCACACATAGGCATATTCCAACAATACTCAAAAGACATTTAAGCACTCATACTTCAATGCACATAAACTTGAGTTAATTATATTGAAAATGGATTCTTATTAGTTAAACCTAGTTCTATGAGGTTCATACTAAACCATACAATGTTTAGTTGTGTACATGGAGGAATATCCTTCTCCTCAACACAATTAAATGCCTTATGCGTTAATACATAAGGAAATGCACAAAGGTCATCTTTATTGTAAAATGTGAATTTCGGAACTTTTACCCTAGCATGCTCATGTTTTCTTCCTACTGAAATCTAAATGGTAGGTCACTCCAAGGTCATACAACATTAGGGGAAACAATTGAGATGACATTACCACAGGGACTCTTCCTTTTCGTTCAACCTTTCAGTAGGTGACTTCTAGGTCAATAAAACCCACCTCATCACTCTACAAGGATAACATGCTACCATTGTTTTTTAGAACAAGTCTATACAAAGAATTCAATCAATAAAAAATAATTATGAAGGTTCAAACATATAAACAAAGACAACGATTGAAACATTAAAATATGTACATAGGGCAACATGCTTTCATCAGTGATCAGAAAACATTTCAAGTTCCAATTATAACATTAGGCTACTATCATGAAAAACCATATAAAAATACACCATTTCAAAGGAGAAACATTTTAACCAAAGCAACTTCTATCATGCTTCACACTATTTATGAAATATAGTTCTTAACATAACATGCCACCTCATAATTCCCATACATAGCCACAGAGGGTATCATATAACCATATCATTTGAAAAAATCACCTTCACAGATACTCATGAAACAATAAAACAAAGATAAGCATCAAAACTCACCTTTCCTCAATAAATCATAGAGATACAATTCAATCCAAGCAATCACATCTAAAAGACCACCGGACTAGAAAACATAAAAGAGATATATTATAGAGTTTAAGTTCTACGGCGCGACATGAGAATAATGAAGAAGGGAAACTCTACTGTTCTATAGCCTCTTACTCATAAATGTGTTGGGATTCACACCGATGATTCAGACTCTACTAGACGCGGCAATGTGAGACTTTTGGATCCTATGACCACTTTCATAAACCTCATGCTCTAATACCACGTTTGTCAAATTGGGGGATTACCCCTTAGAAATAACATGGAGTAATTGGCATCTTAGAGGTCTTATAAAAAAACCATAATTATCATTCATTGCATTGTCATTGGTAAATTTAGCGGAAAAATTAAAACTTTGTTAGCACATGATATGCTACAACATTACATCATATATAAATATATTCATATATATATATATATATATATATATATATATATATATAATATCATTACGCATAGTTGAGTATTCCCTTTTTTCATCCTACAATATAAATCATAACATTACTTTAGGGACACGACCGTTATAATATAATAAATAATTGCAATATTTAAAAACATTACATTAAAAACATGACATTAGAAATCCTTGGACCTAAGGATTCGTTTTCTTCAGCTTTGGAATCATCTGTGAAGCTCTTACCATTTAAGACATTCTTTAAGCATCATAACGTACAATGTGTGTAAAAAGTAAATAAGAATAGGTGTAGTACAAAAATGCACTAAGTAAGGCAACCCTGAAAAACATGCATTTAAAAGGGACATTTTCTTGAAATCACACATTATGTCGTTTTGAGTAAATCTTCAACAAGTCCTTTATATAGTAGAATTTATATCATACATACATCATATAGACATATTCAAAGGTCAAATATCATATCATATCACACCTAGAGTTTAACCAGTATTTTATGTTACATTACAATACCCAATTTTCCATTTATAGTAAGCATATTCTTCTTTACAATTAACATGTCCTTTTAATTCATTAGCCACCAAAGTAACCCTCTAGTGATAATTGGTGCAATGCATCACCTCAAGTCCACAAGGAATCGATACATACATTCTACACAAGGCATCACCTACTCTCCATAAGGAAACCATAAATAACACATGATAGACACATTTAAAACAATACCATAACAATGTTACAATAAACTACTTCAACTTTCACATATACTAACTTCACTTCACATAAATGCATTATAATACCTTACTCATAATCCTACTCTTACTATACTAATGAAAAGTATATGTCAAGCCCCATAATTTTGCATATACTTATTAAAACTATCACAAGACTACAAGCCTATAAATTCTATTTCATACATCAACAAGTAAGTGAAGACAACTTCATTCATGTCAATACAAGACCTTCATCATATAGTCATAAAGACTAACCTAGTGCATATAAGAATAATAACATCATATAGACTCATACCATGCACATGTTTAGAACAAGTAGACAAATACTATCATGTCATACATAAAGACGTAACCATAATAATACTCCTTAGATCACCTTCCTAGAACTCCCTACGTAGCCACTTGTTCATTCATTCCACCTATCCTAAGTAACATTGCATGGGTCATCCTAGTTAGGGTCTTAGTCATTTACTTCCATTGTCAATTTTTCTTTAAGGAAACTATAGCCTTAACAAATAATAACAATATGCAAGCCAAAAATGAAATTTGGTGTCATCCCCTTACACCAAAAGAGTGTGTCTTACTTGCCAATGTAAGACATGAGTATCATGCTAGCATATTACGTTATTTCACTTGCAAGATCCTATTGGATAACATAGTTATGGAACTTGGATGCGTCACTGAAACATAAATCTAAAACCCTTTTGGTTCATGAGGCTATCCACCCCCTGAGGTCTATAGTGAACTACTTTACTACAATGGGAAAGGAAACCCCTCATCTTCAAGTTCACTTGGTCCTAAGCTTAGCTCATTTTATTAAAAGCTATTATTACATTACTTTATAAAACCATAGGCTTCAGGAGGTTCACTACTCGTATGCTTAGCTTATAGGTTATAGATGAGAAGTCCATCCATGAACCTATATCATGTGAGAAAACTTTTTACATGGACATAGAATATTCAAGCACATATCTAATTTAGGGATACTGTTGAGAAAACATTTCAAGATCTCCTCTATTGAATATATCATCATACATGTGTGTGTACATGCATGTGAGCAAAGCTTTAACATAACACCATTAGACCACAGATGTTCATACTTTACTTATTCATGCATAAGTGTAAAATTGTAACTATATGAGACATTCTTTCATATAAACACATTTATACACTGGTTAAAATCATCCTTCATCATACCCCATACCTCACATTATAGCATTTAAAACATGTTCATATATACTCATGCATTCATATCCATATATATAAGAGACAAAAACTAGGAACTATTATATTAATGTACACATGTGCAATGCATAGACAAGGTCCAATACCCTTGCCCATACTAGTAAACCTATAATGTCATCCTAGTTAAGGGAAATGTGACATACTTTAATGGACTTACACTTAACATGCGTGAGAGTATATGTTAGTGAATATGAGAACTACATTTCATTTAGACACCATGACTTGTACTACTTGTAAGCTTGCATATAGGGTGAGGGTGTGTGTATATTTGTCAATAGGATTATATAATTTCAATCAACAACAAACTGAGGCAGCCACCCTCTTAGGACCACAATACACAACAAAGCATAGACAACACAACACATAAGAGCATAGGAGGTAAGCCAACTTTATTTTAGACTTTAAGACTCCTAACGTTAGATATTTACACCTTCACACTGGGGTACATGGGTAGGGGTCATAAATCCTTAACACTTAATTAATGGCACCACCTACACATATCCCAAACATAGTCATTTTCATGCCCATAACAATAGTAACAAAACCAAGAGTCACAACTAGAGTAGAAGACAAGGCACAAGTTACAAATAAGGTGATCATCATAACCACACATTCACATATTCATCAACTTTCCTTCAATTACATGGTCAACATATATATAATGTCAACTAAGTGAACATCGTTACCATAAGTGGACCATACCAAGCAATGCCATACAAGGCTCCCTCAACTATAATAATATCAAAAATTAGAGAGGGAGAGCCATTCTTACCACTTCAACGACCTTTGATTATTATTGATCAATATACCTTTTTAATAATCAATACATTAAAGGAAATTATCTAAATACACATTGAATCATGATAGAAAACATGTACATGTCACTACAAGATAATACTATAGCATAATACAAGGCATCACATATACACTAGAACGTAGAGAGTCATAGATCACTTACTAATATTCTTTACTTTGATTACTATTATTAACATCCAAAATATACAAATAATACCAACGTATGGAAGTATCCAAATAAATAATAATCAAGTCTGAATCATTCTTTATCTACCCCATATTGAGAGCACATCACATGCATAACATTATCAATCGATAGACTAGAAGAACATAGATAAATTCATACCAAGACTTCATTACATTTATCATACAAGATTTATACCTAAAATTACAAAAATATATTAACCTAATGCAGTAGATACAATCACTGTATCAAAATTGAAATCCAATTTTATACATTATAAGGTCAATGTTACAATGAACACATAGAGATCTAAGACAAGCATGTTCAAATCATACTACATTGATCCACGTGGATCCTTTATCATCAATTTATCATCAATACACATAAATAAAATTATACATAAGCATAATAACATAATTGAATCATAAGAAGATATGCATAAGGTAAAAATCATAAAGCCATACATAAGCTAAAATTGAGTTTGTGAAAGAGCATGGGTTCATTATGAAATTGAATAGAAAATGACGTCCAAATCAATAGATAATCATAAATACATTAATATTATGCTTTTGAAATCAATATACGAAAGAACCCATGGATAGATTGAACAAGAAGATATTTGATCACAGAACTTCTTGAAAACATTGAAGAAGACTCTACGATTGGCTCAAAAATAGATAAATAAACCGTATAGGGTCATGTTGGCATGCGGGGTGATGAGGTGTTTTTTATGGAGTGATGAGGCATCGTTTGTCTCTTCTATTGACTCTGCCAAGGCAGTGTCTTGACAGCCTTTGCATCCTTCTTGAGGGCCTCTTGCGGAGCTCTTGGGAAGTCGTACCTGGACGTTTCTAACTTAAAATCTGAATAGCATGACATGTATATGTACGATATGTAAGTGTGTTGAGGAGAAGGACATTTCTCCATGGACACAACTAGAATGGTATGGTTGAGTATGATCCAAATTGCACTAGGCTTAAACAGTAAGAATCCATTGTCAACCTCTCTTACTCTAGTCTATGTGCATTGAAGTATGAGTGCCTAATTGTTTCTCAAATGTTGTGGAAACTACCTAAGTGTGACTTAAAGATGGGTGCTATATGATATATTAATTAAAATGAACTGTAATGAACATGTTATAATTAGCAGAAGGATGTTCCTCCTATGAACATGATAAGAGCCTATGTTTTTGAATCACTAAAGAGTGAGTGAATAAACATTTTGTTGCTTATATATCCATTGAGTGCTAAATGGTTTCATGTGTGTTTCTTGTATGTTTCGTGCATTATGTTTGAAATGATCATTTTATGACTGTTGTGGGCTGCTCTATAGTTCATTGAAATCTTTGTTGTGATAAGAGTGTTCTAAGTTTCATTCGAGGACAAATGTTCCTAAGTGGGGATATAGAAAGACCCCCAAAATGAGTTCGGTTGTCTATATTCTCAATTGTGCCTATAAGAATTTTAAAATTTCAATAAATTGTTTTAGAGTATGATTGGGTGATTTGAATTCATTTGGATGTCAAACGTCAAGGGACGAGCAAGACGTTCGAGGACTAGTAATCTAAAGGGTCTTATGTGTTTTTATGTAATTATGTGTAAGTCATGAGATTGTGAGTTTCTTATATGATAACAAATTATTTTTATGGGCAGCGTATTGAGTTTCATGATGTATAGAGGTGAAACGTCCAAGAATGTCCAAGACATCCGAAAGATAGCCCTTGAGACATGCATATGTGTGTCTTAATGGTGCCTAGCATGATTGGAAGTATTACATGTAATTTTTTTTGTTGAAACTGTTGTGTAAGTACTTTGACTTGTTAATATTCATATTTAAATTGTAAAATCTCAGGTACGACTCCGCAAGGTCCCCGAAAGAGGCCCACAAGAAGGACCTAAAGGTTGTTGAGATAGTGCCATGGATGTGTCAAGCAACTGAATCAAACAACGCACGATATGTTGAAAAACGACCAATTGGTGGTGAAGTGGTAGATCAAAACATAGCTAGGGGAAGGCTAAACCAGAGAACATGAAAATACCAATCGACTGAAGAGATTGATGCCCCATCGATGGACCTACAAGGCGGCGTTGGTACCGTCCATAGTGGCCTACAACTGCTGCCTAGCGACTGTTTTAGTTAAGGGTGAGTGGGAAATTAAGCAAACATCCTAACCTGACCCTACTAGGTTTATTTGTTTTTTTTCCGTTTATTTAAGTGATTAAAAATGTGATCAACTCATTCCCAGTAGCTTCTACACAAATTAGACTTTTCCTCCAGAAATATTCTCGCTAGAGCATGCACTGAAGGTGAAGCTCAAGAACAGCTTGGAGCTTGTATTTCTATGGATTTTTCATAAATTTTTAGTGGTTTTCATACACATTAAGATATGATGATCCTTCATTTGTAGTTATCCTTCCATGTGGAGAGTTAATCTCAAAGTTTTCAAAGAGATTCCATGATCAAACTTCTTCTTCTTCGATCTAGCCATGGGTTCTTTCTCAAAACGTATTCAAAAACATAATCTTGATTAATTATAATGTATAGGTTTTATCTTGAAATTTAATCAAATTGCATTTTCAATCCATGTCCTATGCATGTGTACTGTTATTGTGTCTTATTATTAGTTAATTTTTGATTGTATTACGTTGAATTTCCCATATATATTATTTATTATGTAAATTGATGGTGAATTGTTGATGAATGATCCACTAGAATCATTGTATGAATATTTGAATAAGTTTAGACCATGTCTATGTGTTTACTATAACATTGACCTTATAATGTATGAATGTAGAATTCGATCATGTTAAGATGATTGTAGCTACTGACTTAGGTTAAAATCATGGTTGAATTATGTATATGAATCTCGTATTATTAAAGTACAAAAGGATTGACATGAACTAATCTAGGTTCATCCATTATATCTATTGATAGTAATATGTATGTGATGTGATCTCGATTTTAGGTTGGATGAAGCATGATTCCTTTTGAGTAATGATCCCTTTAATTACTTCCTTCCATGTACATTATTGATGATAAAGGCTTTAGGGAATTAGTAGGATTTCCTATTTTGTCTACTTTCTATTGAATTGATAGTTTAGTGTCTATGTTGGTATCTTGATCTTTTAGGGATTTAATCATGATTTCGTTATTTTAAGTGTATATTTAGATACTGCCCTAGAAATATATTATTGATGAAATATTATCTATGATCCATTCAAGTGAAATTGGTCAATGGTCTATGTCCTTTAACCTTCTAGTATGGCCGTGATGTTTTGTACTAGTTTGTAGCATAGTCTTGTAATATCTTATGCATGAATTTGTATATAATTATTATAGTTTATCTACTTACGTATACTTGATTTACTTATGAAAGAGTATTAATGATCAATGAATACCAAAGTCTAAAGGATTTGTACGAATTGCTCTACTCTTCTACTACTCCACCTTTCGATACTATTGTTGATAGAATTAGTCTTGTCTTACATTGTGTGGTATGTTCAACTTATGGTGGAGGGGTGTACATTGTTTCCAATAAATATTTTTTATGTGAACATGGCCTTTAATGCAATTATACTATTAATAAGTGTTGTTGATGAATGACGCTATGTGAAGCCTATGCCTAGTTTCCTATTTTAACTATGATCTAGGTTATGTAGATAATTTCATGAGCATTTAAATGATTATGTTAAGTTTATTTGTAGTTTCTTCCTATGATGAGGTCCTATAATTTTTTGAGATGTATCATTCATTGGGATGACTTTCTAGGTGTACTAGTATGGGAAAGGGTATGGGACCTTGCGTATGCATTGCACATGTGTACCTTGATAGGATAGTTCCTTGGTTGGTCTTCCAAGTGCACGCATAGGATTGTATGAACATGTTACGAATATGACTTACATGCTACAATGTGAAGTATATGATATGATTAAATATAAATGTGCATAGTCTCTTTGTATGTTTATAAGAAAGGATTGTTCATATAGTTATACCTATACACTTGTGCATTGATATATGAACATGTGTGACATTTATGTGTTATGTGAAATGTTTTCTGACATACAAGTACGCACACACATGTATGAACATCTAGTAAATAGAGACGCCATGAAAGGTGAGCTCATGTGTACCCTTAAACTAGATTGGTGATTGAATATGCTATGAGCATATGCCAAATCAATATCCTAAGCATATGTTTTATGAATTAAAGTAATAAAGGCTTTTCAATAAAAGGAACTTAGCTTAGCACCGAGTGAACTTGACAATTAGAGGTGTCGTCTTCCCTTGGAGGAATATTCACCATTTTGTTTCTCATAGAGTGTTCACTTCCCTTGGAGGAAGATTCACCATTGGTTCCACATAATGGTGGCTTCCTTTTGATGAAAGTTCACCGATGTTATCTCATAAGACGAGTCACTAATGGTAATGAGCATGTAGAGGTTCATATATATCTTTTAATTCAATAAAATATGCTTTCCACATAAGATCTAGCAATTTAATTCACCTAGCATGGTAGCATGTGTTAATGGTCTACCCAGGCTAGGTAAGAACACTTTTCATTAGTGTAAGTCTCTACAACACAAAATATCATGTAGAACCCATGGTATTAATGTTAGTTATGGATATAGTTTCCCTAAAGTAAAATTTACAATGGAAGTAAAAGACTAACACCAAAACTAGAATGACATAAGGGAGGTTACTTAGGATAGTGGAAGTAATTAACCCACCTAGAGATTGCACAAGTTGCTTCGTAAGGGGTTCTAGGAAGGGGATCTAAGGTAAATGATTATGGTTATGTCTTTATGCATGGCATGAAGTATTTTGTATACTGGTTATGAAAATGTGCATGGTTCGAGTCTATATGATGTGGTCCTATTCTTATGTTTACTATGTTGGTCTTATTGACTTTATGATGAAGGTTGTTGACATGAATGTAGTTGGTTTCACTTAATTGTTGATGTATGAATTGGATGGTAAGGCTTGTGGTCTAACGATAGGTGCACTAAGTATGTGGGATGTTATGAGATTCACATGTACATTGCAGTAGTAGATTTAGATTGGTAGTATTAGTAACGCCACATAAGGTTCTTTGTGAAGTAAAATAAATATATGTGCATAATGACTAAGAGTTTAGTGTAAAGTTGTTATGGTTTTGACTTAAATGTGTCTATGTCGTACTATACTTCATTTATGGTAGGTGATGGCTTATGTATGATGTATAATTAATTCCTTGTGTCCTTAAGGTTATCTATTTCAACAAGTACCACTAGAGGGATTACTTGGAGGTTTAAGGAGTTACAAGAAGTTCATCGTAAAGTGCAAAAGTTCATTCTTAAGGCAAAAAACTCACTACAGAGTTACCCCGAATATGGCTTAAATTCTATATGTGATTTTATATGACGCTTGGACTTAGAATATGTCTATATGAAGCATGTCAATATATATTCTATTGTATAAATGTTTTATAATGATTTTCACAAAAAGACATGAAGTATGATTTCAAGAAAATGTCCCTTTTAAATGAATGTTTTTAAATGGTTGCCATAATGAATGCATTCTTCTACTATCTCCATTCTTTTATACTTTTTCCTATGGTTGTTAAAGAGATTCTAGTCTTTAACTATGTATGATGAATATTATATATATATATATATATGAAGTAATATTGTAGCATATGATGTGCTAAGAATGTTTTAAATTTTCCACTAAATTTACCTATGACAATGCGATGAATGATAACTATGGGATTATATAAGACCTCTTAGATGTAGCGTACGTCATGTTATTTCTAGGGAGTGCTCCCCAGATGTGACAAGCTCCAAAGTTTTTATTTTCAAAATACCCTTTCCTATTTCCGACTTATTACGCCTCAACCATAGAATGGCAATCATAAAATGATATAACAAGGCGTCATTGATCTTGTTTATATTTATATCACTCAGTTACACTTATGTAATTCTCCAAGATCCATATGATGTTCTCCACCTATTTTGTGTCATGAAAGCCTTTGAACATAGGTTTCTTTGGAGCCTTGACCTTGGCCTCCCTTTCTCGATTAAACGACAATGATCCTCGAACTTCAAAACTGTACTTGTGTTTTTTCATCTCTGCCATCATGGTATTACTCTTTCTCAATGCCTCCATGATGCAAAACTTCATGAACGTTATTGACTCATTGATCTACAACCCAACACACTAGCATCCCTCAAATTCTTTGTGAATGTTGTTGGTCTCCTCAAAAGTAAATTCTTTAAAAATCTTTAACATTTCCTCGGCCACATTAATTCGACGACCTCATATATACGTATCCTATCCCTCCACTTAAACCCTTGCAACCCATTCCTCTCCGACGGTGACGTCGATGGCCTCCTCGCTACGTTCATCGTCACTTGCTTCTATGTCGAAGATGTATGACATATTAGCACCTTGATTTGTGTGGGGTTAAGCAAAATTTCCTCATTACCCTCTTGGTGCTTTTTCCCTTGTTTCTCTTTTTTTCCTATGCATCCTGACATTTATAGTGCTAGCGTAACTTACATCTCCTTCATTACCCATTCCCTTAGTTTTAACACTCACTTTGGTACCACGTTTTCACAGACATAAAATATTCACTAATGCTCCGTGAAGTGTCTGACAACTTAATCAATATTCTTACAGAATTAAGAGTAACATCGCTAAACGAATGCAAAGAAATACTTAGAAAGATTTGAGAAGTATGGAACAAAGATTTGTATAACTTAAAAGAAAGCTTTACAACTTGAGTTATGATTTACAAATGAGAGGACCTTCTATTTATACTACTTCGTAAGGGCTTAAGAATAAATAATATTTACTTTAGAAGTCCTTACTTATTTACACTTTTTTCCACGTTCTAGTATAGAGAATTCTAAGGCTTTCGGAAAAATGTGTAGTCATTCTTCTACAACTCTCTTCTAGTCTACAAAATTCCATGACATTATAGGGTCTTCTAAGGAAATGTATAGGAAATTCTTAATTTTTCTACCAACCTTTCCCTAACTCTAGGTCGTTCCCTTTTATTTTTATTCCAAATTTAAATTTTGAAATGGATGGGCATGACAGTAGGCAATATATATAGATGAGAACTTCACTCTTAATACCAATTGTGAGAAGATTATATACAGAGTGGAAGCTTAACCGAATCATACTTCCAAAATGAATAATAGATAATAAAATCCTTTATTCTACATCGTGAACAATTATGGCCGAACACAAACTTTTGAGATGTCATTCAAGAATTATTAATTAAAACGTGCGCAGATATATTGAAGTGAATCTACAATTCAGACAGATCTTCGTTCAGGCAAATTCCAAGTTAGACAGATCATCAAGTGAATCCAGAAGATACACAACGGCTATGTAGCTTTCTACAATGATCCCAAATTCACATATGTACTCTCTCAATACTTCAGTGGGAAAATATGAATAATATCGTTCAACCTTTTTCTAGGTAAAGAGAATGCCTATATATAGAGATTTCTTCCGATTCAAAAAGGAAAAGAAAATTTAGTCTATTTTCTTCAATTAGAAAATTACGTGATTGTTTTCTTTTAAAACAAAAACACTCGCTCGTCTCTTCTTTAATTATTAAAAATTTGAATCTGAGTTGAAGTTATATATGTGAACTGTATAGAACCTAAATTTCATTATTGAGACTTCGTATTATAGATATAATTCCAAATAATTATTTTGAATAATTCTTACCATTATAAATTAGAAATTATTCCACTAGAGATTCGTAATTGCACTTCTCTATTTATATTTTGAAATTCTTTATTAAATGCATATATAACCCTCCATGTTAAGATTACACAAACTAATTAAGAAGTGTAATTCAATGATTAATTTTCTTCAAATCACCACTTAACTTATTTTATGTATAGAATTTATTTATCCACTTGCAAAGTTCGACACCATGAAACTTATATGCTTCTCTAAAAGACATATTAATCAAAATCTATAACAAGACATGAATTTCATCAATATATTATTATTATCATCCAATCTATAAGGCATATCTACCAGTCTCAGAATATAACATTTTTTTAATAAATCAAAACAATAGTATATATATATA
>NC_028646.1:41286731-41333400 GCF_001406875.1 Solanum pennellii | reverse complement strand
TATATATATATATAATCATCTAGTTATTATAGGATTAAAAATATAAATACATTCAATAGCTTTGATTATATTTATTTGTAAGTCAGATTAAAACAACTATAGCCACTCGGTCCCACTTAATACGTACAAAATATGCTAGCACAATAAGTTTGAACTATATTTCCATCTTTGATTGTGAACAAAAAAATTACACATTAAAGAATTGATGATTTAATCCTTTATTTATAAGTTGATAGTCTACGCACAATACCATATACTATATAAGTAAAGAGACTCTATAAATAAATATACGATTAACTAAAACTGAATATATATTTATTCGATAAACATTATATATCTTAACATATGGTTAATTGTATATATCCAAACAACTACTAATTCTCCATCTGATAAAATGTCCATAAACTGGTGGACCTATCATGTAGGTAAAATTTAGAGAATGATACTTAATAAAAAAGAGAAGAGATGATCGCTTGAGAATGATCTTTATGGGGATATATCTTAAGCTGTCTTATTTTAAACTTGATAAAATCATTGTATTTTACTTAACTTTATGTGACATGTTATGTATGTAAAGAATATTCTATGATGAGGAACTTCAGTAAGATATATTACAAATAATAATAAATTAATTAAATTACAAATGAATTTAATTCAAGGATTAATTTCCTTTACAGTTATACTTACCTTATTACATGTATCGGTTTCATACTCCACTATGAAGATTTGACACGATGAAATGTATAATCTTTTCGGAAAGGCATATCAATTAATCTCTCTAGACATGTAATCTTTATCTAACTTATTATTTCACCAATATATATTATTATTTTCCTATATATTAGGCATACTGACCCATCTTAGAATATCACCTTTATATTAATAAAAATGATAAAAAAATGTATATAAATATCATAATAGTTCTACATGGATTAAGAATACAAGTACATTTAATAGTTTAGAGAAATTTTTTCCAGTCATTCTAAAACAATTACATCTATTTGGTTCTGTTCATTTCATACAAAATGCACTTGCGCAAGAAGCTAGAACTATACCGTACCCATAGTGTGGATAAATTATATATACTCTTGTGCAAAAATCTTACTGATTTCATATCAAATTTCCATTATTAATTTCAAACATAATACTTATAAGACCGGATTTGATCCTTTGTGCATAAGATAAAATTCTATACACTAAACAATCTACTATATAATTAAACAAACACCATAAACGAATATATGATATAGAAAAACTGTATAAATATTTATTCTACAATAAATATGATATCGTAAGATATGGTTAATAGTACATATGCAAACAACTACTAATTCTCTGACTGATAAAAATTACCATCAAGTTGTGGTCCTGCCAAGTAGCTCAAATTTAGAAAAGCAAATATGTAAGAAAATTTAGAAGATAAGATGACTTGAGAAATATCCTATTTAGTGTATATCTTAATCTATCAAAATTTTGAACTTGATATAATCATTGGATTTCTCTTAACTTTGTGTGACATGTTTTTATGCATAGAAAATTCCAAGATGTGGAACTTAATCCAATTGGGAGCAATGTTTTATCACACTGTGGGATAAGAAAAGGTTAATAATATATATAAATAGAAGTATCAAAATGTTGATTTATTTAAATATTTTACTTGAGCAAAAAGTTTAGGAAGTTATTCTTTGGATGTGACACTAAATACTCCCTTACGAGGAAATATAGTGAATGCTACAAATCTAAGACACAACCTCCTGCATATATTAAACAGGCGAGTTGTGATATATAACACTGTAATAAAAATGAATGAAATCAAGGTCTCCGTGTCTGCAGAAAAAGTCTTTAGCAAAAGCGGAGCTAGCGAAGGAACTGATAGAAAAAGGGAGAACGAGTTTGACAAGGTCTAGATTACATTGTATTTTAGCATAGTGCTGATGCTCATCAAGATTCTTCACGACGGAATTTGCCTATGTGGCAACCTTTTGTTGCAGCCACTTCAAGTTCTTCTAAAGTATCTTGTTCACATAATAATCGATTAAATTCAAATTCGCGATCAACAAATGTAATAGCTAAACAACAAAATCAATTTCAAATCCTATTTAGTCACAAAATTTTATCAAATTTACCTTAAAACAATTTAACAAAGGTTAATAGAGAAGTTTGTTGCTGATTGAAACAATAAAAGAAAAAATATAAGAGGGAACCAATACCATAACCTGGAAGTAACTGGTGCCAAGCTGTCAACTGTTATTAAATGCAAGTCCCATTGGTGGAACATTACAAGAAGTCTCAATGGCAAAAGACTAGCTAACGTATGTAGAAAAGGAGAGAGGTTGCTCAAAAATCATCAACATCTGCACTATGCTGAGACACAATATAATTTGTGTCTTCTCTGGCATGCACTCTCTTCTTACCTCTACCTTTTACATCAGTCCCTTTACCAGTTCTGGTTCTACTGAAATATTTTCCAATGGAATTGGACACGTTTATTTTATTTTTTTAGTGCAACTATTATACCATGTATCTTCTATAATTTAACATTTCTCAACTATAAACGAATATAAAAAAGGTTAAAATCTGAAAATGTTTTATTTTGGAAAGAATAAGAAAAATTTGAAATATTTTCTAAGTTACAAAGTGAATTTTTTGTCATTTTCAAAGGACAATAGTTACTAGCTCAGATTGAATTAGGACTAGTTCGAGGTATGGTTGGACAAATCTTAGAATAATCTCTACAGTCTGCCGATTTTCCGCGATTTCGATATTGTATGAGTGAGTATGCCTTCTGGAAGTTGGGTTCTTAGATTAGAGAATGTCTAATCCAGATTTAGGAAGGGCAAAGTAGTATATTCCTCACCTAATTTAAATAATTCCTTTTTATGAATTTATTTGGGTAAATTTTTTTTAGCTTAACTTGGAAAAATAGGAATTACGCTTAGGGCTTGGAGAAGAGAAAAGAGAAGAAGAAGCTAGACAGAAGTGAAGTATTTACAAAGAACGTCAAGCTTTGCGAGTTAAATTCATTGTGGGTGATCATTATAAAGCTATGTTAGATCTTTTAGTGTACGGTGAGTTCACCCACACACCAAACTTGTTTCAATTCAGTGACAAGTGAGTTGTTTACATGTCGATATGTAATGTCTTGAAGAACATTGTCGAATTCATGTTGGTTGAATTTTTCAATGTTTATTGTTGATTTTGATTTCTGTTTCAAGGTTGGTTCTCGAGCTAAACCTATTCGGTATTGATAGTACTAATGATCCTATGTGATTGGGGAAAGAACAATAGAATTTTTGAAGGTTTATAGATGAAAAATGAAGGAAAAAAGTCTAAGATTTTCTAGGAAAGGTCTAGGGCGCCGCAACTGCAAGAGCTTCAAAAAAGTTCCTCTGCACTATGTCCTCTGGTGCGTCGCGCCAGAGAGAGCTTCATAGAAAATTCTCGTAACTTTAAGGGCGTCATGCGCCTCTCAAAGCGCCAGGGACGCTAGTTCTCTCCATTCTTCGATTCCCCATCTTTTTGTACTAGTTCTTAAGTGATGAACCTATGTTTCTTTGTTGGTTCAAATATCCTAAGTTACATCTAAACATCACAGAATCATCAATAAACATGATATAATGAAAATTTATTCCATAATCCATTAAAGGAAAGTTAAGATTGAAGAAAAAGAAGTTAAGACTCAAGTCTAGTGGTTAATAACGTGTTAACTTTTTTAATACTTAAGAGCAAAGATTTGATTTAATTTCACAAAAATTTATAAGGTTTCTTTAAGAGTTGTTTTAAGAGTCAAGTTTCAAGTTATGTCAAGAGCAAAAAGATGAGGTCATTTCTGAAAAAGTTATAAGGGAACGAAGTATTCCTTAAAGGTTCTATTAAGACTCAAGTTTCAAACTAAGTAAAGAGTTAAGAGTTGAGTTTATTTCTCAAAATCCTTAATGGAACTAAGTTTTCCGTAAGAGTTTATAAATGTTTTTCACATTTAAGATAAGAGTATACTAAAATTTCCTAAAAAATATTTGAGCATGAAAATGGAATAATGATTTCAAGAGAGCTTATAAAGCTAAGTGTTGCGCAATTATGTGAACCCAGAGATAGAAGTTCTTTTAAAAACATATGAGCTAATTATAGTTTTTAGTGTAGTATTGAGCACTGATATGGAGATGCAAGTTCATAATAACTCAAGTCTCCATAAACTATGTAGTGTCATTATGGGCATTGAAGGATCATAATTTTAAGATAATAACGTTACTTAATATAGTGGACCACTAAGTTATGTAAGGTCCTATACCAATGTGAAGGTATAGGATGGTCCTCGTTAGTGTGAGGTAAAACGTTGTACCATCACTTAGGCTCTTAGTAATGGTTGTCAGTTTAAGATTGCCTACAGAAGTTATGATAATTAATTAAGTAAGTTAAGTTTGTCATTTTCCTATAATTAATGAACTAAGATTGTTTCAGTTACTTTAATGTTTTGTGTGTTTGTGTATATACTTATATATATACTGCATTTGTCTTACTTCGTTATACTGAGTTGAGTATCCAAGGGTGAAGCAGAGCCAAACTGAGTGTAACCTTCTTAATCCCTTTAAATATTAAGTTGTTTTAGCAATCCAACTCACATACTGATATATTTAATGTATTGATGCTAGTTGGCCTGCATTATCTTATGATTTAGATGCAGGTAACAAGGATTGGATTTCAGGTGATCGTTTATCTAGGGAGAAGCGTTGAGGTAGTTGGTGAGTCTCCTTTCATTCCAAAACACTTATTTTACTGTTCTTTTTTTAGATTTAAGTTGTTAAGATGATAAGTAACCTTTCCCATTGTCTATCTTTAATTTACATGATTCATAGATATATAGTATTGGTTCTTTTGTCTTATTTAGTTCAAATATATACGTTTAAGACTTAAGTTACAATTTTGGCCGAGTTATTATCTTTTTAGTTATTCCTTGAGTTATATTATCTTGTTTTTACATCTTCCATAGAGTAAGTAAGAGCAATGATCTTCGAGTGTCGGTTACGTCCAGAGTGTAGGCTTTGGCCATGGAAATTTATTTATCAGAGCACAATATTCAAGAGACCTAAAGATTCTATGAAGTTGTATCTTTAGAGTGTTAGTCATCGGTGTGAATTGCACCATATCTATAATTAGAAGTGAAGAAACCTTACCCCAGAACACGAACCAGGTTCGTGTAAGTTGCTTTTAAGTAAAGACAGAGTAAAGACACAAACACTTACTGAATTAAAAACCTTCCTCACTCTAGGAAGGGAAAACCTCGTTTTATTAATTCAACTATAAGATTTTGTGATTACAACTCAATAATCAAAAAGTCTTATCTCTACTACTCCCTCGATTGACTCCAATCGATCTCTCCAAAAGGCCAAACGCACCTTTTGTTACAACCCTCACTGAAACTCAACCCTACAAAGAGCCAAACCCACCCTTTGTACAAATCTCTCAAGACTCAACTCCCAAAAAGTCAAACCCACTTCTTGTTACAAATCTAGGAATTATTACAACTCAATAATAAACCTAGAACAAATCAACAAAGACTAATAACCTTAGACTTTAATTGATCAAACTTCAATATCCAATAGTTCTGAGTAGAACAGGTTTCGTGAACCTGGTGCTTATGTTGCTGTGATGAAGGTGAACCTGGTCCTTGCGTTTCTGTGACGAAGACCTGCGTTTTTTCTCCAGAAAATACTACTCTCAAGATGATATATTTCGTGAATATGCAATACCTATCGTTCTGGCTTTGCTGGAAAAATTCTCTCGATTTTTGTGATTGCAAAGACATTTTTTTCTTTCAACTTCTTGATCCTTTTATAGATTTGATTTGCCTTCAACTTCTACAAGGAAAGGAATTACAAATCCTTTTCCTTCTTGAACTTGTCTATATTTACGTCTTTCCTTATTTGACTTGAATTGTAATTTCTTTATTTCTTTCCTTCTTTGACTTGAATTGCTACTTTTTTATTATTTCTTTCCTTCTTTATTTATTTCCATATTTGTTTCCTTCTTTTCCTTCTTTACAATTCTGCACTTTTTCTTCTTTTCTTCAATACTTTTTCTTCTTTGTCGCAACTCTCATAATTGTATACATACGACACCATGCCTTCACTTTATCAATCATCAAAACTACTTTATTTGTTCTCCTACTTCCCAACATTTTCCCCCTTTTTGATGATGATAACCAATGATTTGTTACACATCAAGACTCTTTGTTAGTGATCAAAACTTCAATTCTTTGTCATCCATCAAAACTACAAACTTCATGTTTTCTCATTCCCCAACAATTTCCCCCTTTTTGATGATGACAAACTATACATATGTCTATCTACATTATATACTTTCCCCCTTTTGGCATCATTGAAAACCAATAACCAAAGAACTCGAATAACATTCAATGAGTGCAATATCATTTTTAACTCATAGCCACTTGGGCAACACTTTCAAGTACACTTCTGCTAACAAAATGGTTAGTTAATCTGAGGATATTAGTCATCTTAAACTCATACACAATTAAGATCTTCAATGAGAAACGAAATAAACAAATATGTACCAGTTTATGCCCTTAATCAAAAACATATAATATCATGAGTATGAGACAGACATAAGCACATCAAAGAGTCAAAAGAGTATAAAATTTGAGGATAAGGATTGGGACAAAGATTACTAAAGTAAGGAAGAAAGGGATGTTTACTGCCATTGATAATTTTTTCAGTATGCCCATTGTGCACCAGCTTCTTTATTCTGATCAGTTTTCTTAGAATGTGAAATTTCATCACGAGAAACATGAGATACATCATCCCCTTTTTTTTTTTTTTAACTCTACTCCGTAACATTTTCATTCTCCATGATTTTCTTCTTTTTTTTTTTTTTTGATAGCCTTTTTCTTGATGACAACTTTGAAGGAGTACCAACTACTAGTAAGAGATTCATCACATTTTGGTGCACAAAGAGATGTGTTTATCAATAATGAAAGCAAGCAACAATTTATTTCTGTGAGAATTGTTCCCCCTGAGAGATAGACAAGTTATACACTTGGAATGGATGAAATATCAATTTGGAGTTTGTGAACCTGGTTCAGATGTGGGTGATAAAGCAGGGTTCCCCCTAAATTAAAGCATGAGTGACTTCAATACTGAGATTTTCATCATTAGAGCAGTTTGAGATTGAACGATGCTTATTGTCAAAGAGGGTTCTTGGTGATCTTTAAGAAAGTTGAATTTTTGATGATCGACCAGGTTCATTAGTGCTTATGTTTGACCCACACTCAGGAAATTAATGCATTGAAAAAGGATGGTACATACCTGAGTATTACAGAGAAACCAGGTTCCCCTTTTTTGTGTTTCTTCATGACTTACTTAATGGTGTTAGCAAAAAGAAGAGATAACATCCGCAAACTTTCTAAGCATTGTTTGAGATGTGACTTGAGTGTGTACCTGTTACAGTACGAGGTTGAGTTAGCAGATATTCATTGTATAATTACTCAAGCGTAAGATTATTCTTTTACTAGCCAATTATTAAAGGAAATCATGATAATGCATCAACTTGTTTCGATAACACCATGCTTTGACTGATTTTTCTCAAGTTCTTCATATTCAAGGCCTTCATGAGAATGTCGCATCATCATATTCTCCCAGATCAAATGAATCTCAAGCTGATTCACAGAGAACCAACCCTTGTCAATTTTCAATACCTTCCAATGAATAACAAGGACCATGTTCACACAACGAAGTTCCCCCTAAAGGTGTGCCATACTCTTACTGTCCCGATTGCTCTAATATTCCCCCAATCTCCAGAACCATAGATTAGTAGTAATTCATGTTGCAGGTGCATCAATGATTGTTAGCTGTGAACCAGGTTCATATGCAGTGTTCCCTAAATTTGCATCATCAAAGATGTTTGATATCATGTCACTTTCTTCAACTTTTTTTTTTTCATCCTTTTCAAGGAATAAACTGTCTCCTTGAAAATCAAAGAGCGAGAGGAAATTTTCTACCATTTTTAGCACATGTTTGGAGCATGCACTATTCATGTACCAAGTTGGCCTTTTCCCTCTCACCTTCACCTGAAACACTAGTCAAAGATTAGTCTTGGGAACCCAGATTAGCTTGGGCCCCTTTATGTGAGTAAAAGGATGAATAAGATTTCTTCTAGCCCATAAAGGCAAATAAGAAAACCTTTTATTTGGAGCATTTTTATTTCGAACCAGGTTCTTAGCCGTATCAGTCTTTTCCTTTTTGGTGAACTTAACATTTTTCTGAAAAGCCTCAAATAAAGCTTTACATTGATTCTTTAAATGACCTGAGTTTCCACAATGAGTGCATAAACTTTTAGACATGTGAATAGTGTGTGACACAAGATTATTCTGTTTTTTAAAACCTATCCCACTTCGACTAGTGGTTTGCTTTTCTTGAATCTGAGTTAAAATTTCAGAGGACCTGGTCCATCTAAGATTTCTTTCCAGATCCAGTTTGGTATGATCAAGATTTTCTTGTAACAACCTATTCCTTTCTGTTAAAGCTTGATATTTTATGGTTAACAATTTTATTTTTTCTTCTAGAGCTAATTGAAGTTCACTAGCAGAGTTTTTGCCCTTGTGACTTAACTCTGAGATTTTAATCTGTTCTTTTAATTTATTTTGAAGAAAGTGATTGTGTTTCTCAAGATTGTCATTGACTTCTCTTAAAGATGCATAGTTTTCCATCACTTGTTCTCTTTCAGAATTGACAGACTGATATGCATCTATAAGAGTACTCAATAAAGACTCTAGTTCCTTTTTAGAATATGATTCAATATTTACTTTGATGTGATGAAAACTTACCTTGCTTTGTTTGTCATCTTCTTCATCATCTTCAGAATCTGTTTCAGCAATGAGTGCAAGAAAATCATATTTATTTGATTGTTCTATTGCAAGTAGTGACTGATTTTCGAACCCTCCATCCTCAAATTCTTCTTCAGATAAGTCCCCCATAGCGGCAAAGGCTCTTCTCGTTGAAAGATCCGCTTCTTGATTGGTCATTCTTCTGTTTGTGGGAATGTACTTATCATTCTTGATGTCTTTGACCTTCTCAAAGTTTGCCTTTTTCTGCTCTAAAGCCCAAAGTGGACAGAATTTGATGAAGTGATCTGGGCTCCCACATTTATGACAAACCTGGTCTTTAGTGTTTTCAGATGGTTTTTGAGAAGTTTTCTTTTGAAAGGTCTGCCCTCTCTTTAGCATTCTGGTGAACCTTTTGGTTATGAGGGCAATATTTTCATCTTCAAAATCATCTGATGCATTTTTCTTTAGAACCAGGTTCCTTTCCTTCCTTTTTCCTCCAATTTCCTTTTCTTGGTTTTTCTTGAGTTCGTATGTGATGAGATTACCAATCAACTCATCCATGGCCAGTGAGTCTAGGTCGCGGGCTTCAGTGATAGCCTCGACTTTACTTTCCCAAGTTTCAGGAAGGACACTCAAGAGTTTCCTTACTGCCTTTCCATTAGGAACTATCTCTCCCAAGGAGTACATCTCATTAATGATGGAGGTGAACCTGGTGTGCATATCTTGAATAGTCTCCCCTTCTGCCATCCTGAACAGCTCATATTGCCTGTTCAAGTTATCAATTTTGGACTTCTTGACTTGCGTTGTTCCTTCATGAGCGGTTTGTAGTGTTTCCCATATGGCTTTGGCATCTTGACAGGACGAGATTCGATTGTATTCGTCTGGTCCTATGCCACAGATCAAAATTTTCTTGGCTTTGGCATTGTTTTGGATTGCAAGCTTGTCTTCAACATTCCATTCTTTTCTTTCCTTTGGGATTTTGGTGATTCCATCAGTTGCGGTTTTCATAGGTATGGTTGGGCCATCTAGAATTACTCCCCATAGATCAGGGTTTTCGCCAATAAGATGGTCCATCATACGATTTTTCCACCATCCATAATATTTGCCATTGAACAGTGGTGGTCGTGTTTGTGAAGCTCCCTCTTGTGGGGTAGGTGGTGCTGCCATTGAGTCTTTTCAAGGTGTGAATCTTTTAACGAAAAGACCTGCTCTGATACCAATTGAAGAAACCTTACCCCAGAACACGAACCAGGTTCGTGTAAGTTGCTTTTAAGTAAAGACAGAGTAAAGACACAAACACTTACTGAATTAAAAACCTTCCTCACTCAAGGAAGGAAAAACCTCGTTTTATTAATTCAACTATAAGATTTTGTGATTACAACTCAATAATCAAAAAGTCTTATCTCTACTACTCCCTCGATTGACTCCAATCGATCTCTCCAAAAGGCCAAACCCACCTTTTGTTACAACCCTCACTGAAACTCAACCCTACAAAGAGCCAAACCCACCCTTTGTACAAATCTCTCAAGACTCAACTCCCAAGAAGTCAAACCCACTTCTTGTTACAAATCTAGGAATTATTACAACTCAATAATAAACCTAGAACAAATCAACAAAGACTAATAACCTTAGACTTTAATTGATCAAACTTCAATATCCAATAGTTCTGAGTAGAACAGGTTTCGTGAACCTGGTGCTTATGTTGCTGTGATGAAGGTGAACCTGGTCCTTGCGTTTCTGTGACGAAGACCTGCGTTTTTTCTCCAGAAAATACTACTCTCAAGATGATATATTTCGTGAATATGCAATACCTATCGTTCTGGCTTTGCTGGAAAAATTCTCTCGATTTTTGTGATTGCAAAGACATTTTTTTCTTTCAACTTCTTGATCCTTTTATAGATTTGATTTGCCTTCAACTTCTACAAGGAAAGGAATTACAAATCCTTTTCCTTCTTGAACTTGTCTATGTTTACGTCTTTCCTTATTTGACTTGAATTGTAATTTCTTTATTTCTTTCCTTCTTTGACTTGAATTGCTACTTTTTTATTTCTTTCCTTCTTTGACTTGAATTGCTACTTTTTTTTTTTATTTCTTTCCTTCTTTATTTATTTCCATATTTGTTTCCTTCTTTTCCTTCTTTACAATTCTGCACTTTTTCTTCTTTTCTTCAATACTTTTTCTTCTTTGTCGCAACTCTCATAATTGTATACATACGACACCATGCCTTCACTTTATCAATCATCAAAACTACTTTATTTGTTCTCCTACTTCCCAACAAGAAGGATGCAACATTTAAGAACTATCACACTTCTATTACACTCTTTTCATGCGTTAGAGTTTAACTCTAAAAAATTCCCTTAAATTCGTGCTTGTGTGTGTTTCAGATAACCATACCTCAACGAAGAGCAGCAAGAATTCGTCCAACTAGGTTGAATTTAGAGGAACCAAAGTTGCCCAATGAACCTCAAGTTAGACCTCAAGGGGAAATTAGCAACAATGAGTTCTGTAAGGCTATTAGGATGTTAAACCAAGAGATGACTAGCCATGTCGGGAACCAATCATAGGTCAACAAGAAGAGGATGATAGATCAAGGATTATTTAGATTTTGAGGATGAACCATCCACATTTCACCGGTTAAAAAAATATTTTGAATCTAGAGAGTATCATTCAGGAACTTAATAAGGTGTTGGATGTTATGAAAGTTGCGAATGCAGAGAGAGTTTATCTAGAAGAATGTAAACTGAAAAATGTTTCTAGGACTTGTTATGATCAATGGAAGGAGGGTAAAGATTAGGATGCACCACATCAAAATTGGGTCTTCTTTGAAGAAACTTTCTTAGGGTGTTTCTTTCCCTATGAATTGAAATAGTCTATGGTAAGGGAATTTAATACACTTTAGCAGGATTCCCTCTGTGTTGATGAGTATATGTTTAATTTCACCCAACTATATTTTTATGTTCAAGAAATGTTTAAGGACATGAAATGTAGGTTCAGTCTATTTGTTGCTGGGTTGGGTTGTGCATCAAGCAAAAAGGGTAGACAACTAATGTTTTTAGGTAATATGGACATATCAATGTTGATGGTTTAAGTCTAACAGGTTGTGGAAGAGAAGTTGGGAACATAGAAAAATTCAAAAATAAGAGGGCAAGGACAACGAGTGAGTCTTGGGAGAAGAAAGGTGTGTGAATTGTTTGTCCTTTCAGAATCAATAGGAACCTGCACCATCATCTGCTAGTGAAGCTCCACCTAGAAACAAAGCTAAGCATCATAGCATGATTTTGCATAATATAAGAGCTAGGACAACATTGTCTCAAGGATGTGTTGCACAAGGAGGTAGTGGAGTTCCTTCATGTGCTTGTTATGGAGGGCGCAAGTCAGGTAAGTATCGTGATGGAAAGAAATGTTGCTACAAGTGTGGTTAAAAGGGTCATGTAATGAAAGAGTGTCCTAAGAGTAATCAAGGTGGTGAAAATTAGGAAACAAAGCCCAATCATAATAAGTTACTCCACTAGAGAAGGATGCACCTAGAGGAGATCTTTCTGGTACTAGCATAAGAGCAAATCACCCATTTGCAACATGAGATTCCACGAGCAAGAGAACTTTCCAGATATTGTCATTGTTATGATCATAGTCTTTGCTTTTGATTTTTATGCTTTGCGAAACCAGGGAGCAAGTTTATATTTTGTAACCGCTTATGTTGAAAATATGTTTTACTATCCTCTATGAGAAACTTTCTGAACATTTCCCTGTTTTTACACCTGTTGGGGAGTCGACTATAGCTTAAACAGTGCATCGTGAATGTACAGATTCAATCAATCCCAAGATACCTATGGCTTTTTTAGTCGAGTTAGACATGATAGATTTTGATGTCATTTTTTATATGGACTGGCTTGATATCTTTTATGCATCAATAAAATCCAAAACTAGAGTTATCAAGACTTGGATTCTTAATGAGCCAGTCATAGAGTGGAGTATTATAATTGTAAAAGGATAGAAAATTACTCTTATAAATTTTGATTTTACCTAAAACACGTTGTTTCCGTTGTAGAGGTGGCATAAGTTCTTCACAAACTTTTCTTTTTGCATTCTGTTGCATACACGAGTTTCTACCTCTCTACTAACTTATATTATTATGAGTTAAATCGTATAGGTATGAAATAAATGATTAATTTATCCCATAAACTATCAATTAAATTAATTACCTAAAATTATCCGTATAATATGGTCGAATAAACATAACCGATTGATCAAAAGTAAATCGACGCACCTATCGAGATGGATAAAATGGTAAGCTAATAAAAAGATCTAAAAATTACTTTCTGGGTAATTTTTTTTAAAGCAAATTTTTAAAAAAGGAAATACTTTTGAAGAGATATTTAACAATAGATTTTAAATAAGAGTTTTAAAACTTTTCCATAAAAAGCTTTCAAATATAAAAAATGGGTCTAAACAATTTTCTAGGAATGGATTAATAATGCTTAAATTTTGGGTATAATTTTTTTTAGTAACATATATATAGCATAGTAGTAGGTATAGTTATTTAAAGAATTTTTCCAATTGATTTTCCTTAGATAGATTTTATTACATTGTTACAAATAACTTTTTTCTCAAAATGAATCTATAATAAAACTCACTTAATTAATATAGGTGAGACTAGAAAATGTTATTCTCTGTAGATCTGTAATTTTATAGATAAGTTAATATTTATTACATTAAAGAGTCTTTTGATTCAAGGAATGTTAATTTTTTATTAAGTCAAATTTATTCTATTTTAATAATTTAAGTATTATATATATTTAATGTACATCAAAATAATAATTGATGATACATAAATTACAATGAATATATCAAAATTGTGTATCTTATTTAATTATGTATCCTATTTATAATGTTTTATGCATTATGCTTCAATTCAGGACTATAGTTTTTTTTACTACCAATAGTACTCCATTTCTCCATATTTTAATGCTTTGTGAATAACATAGGAGACCCATTTATGGTAAGAAAATTACAAACTAGTACTATATAATAAGATAATGTATTATGGATTACATACAAATAATGTAAACATAATAAAATAAATAAATAATACATTTTTGGTGAAAAAGAATCTAAGATATTTCTACACAACGAGAAACCATATACATCTTGAGTTCTTAGACTTATAACATAATTATAACATGCTTGGTAGATACAAAGGTAAGCAATTGACTACAATAATGTGGTGAGTCCATCAACTGAACAGCTGGACTATAAATTCCTTCAACTTTATATTGACTTAATATGTCCTCCTAGTGTTGAGTTTATTCAAAAGCATGAGAAAGATGATATGAACACTTTTAAAGCTTCCTCGATGAGTCTTGAAGACAATAATGTTAAACTTTTAAATTATTAGATGTGATGTTTAAGATATAAGCCCTTTGAATCCTTAATATATATGTTTAATGTTTGATTTAGAATTATATAAATTCCTGTTGCAATAATTATATTAAGTTAGACACCTAGTATGTAGGAGTTGATTTCTATCTCAGTTTGACTTATTGTTTGTAAATAAATGTCTTTTGTTAGTCATCAATAATATAAATTTATAGTGGATTACATAATGCATCCTTCAAATTTTATCTCATTGTCATTTTTCGATATTTATTTTCTTTCAAAAACTTATAGCTGGGATCTAAAGCTATTTATTTTGAAGGGACCTTAGAGTGAATAGATAGATTTCAAAAATATATTTTCATGAATGATTTATGGTGTTTTTGGAAATTACAATTACCAATTATGAGTAGTTATAACGGAAAATTACTTTGAGACCTTTGATATTTAGGAAGAAAGTCATGGATGAGGATTGTAAAATTACCCTGTTACAAAATAATACAACCGTAGCTCAAATCAAGAGTGAAAAGGAAAAGAAAATCTATGAAATACACAATGAAAGCAACTTTGTTTGTTGTTGTTGTTGTTACAACAAATATTTTAAAAAGAATTATATTTCTCCCATATCCAAAATAATTCGGAATTATCTTCACAAATAATATGTTTGAGGTGATGGAATTCAAAATGAAAAGAAATAAAAACTACAAGAGAATTAAAAAACAATACTAGCATAGATTGCTTGGTATTAATAACAAGGTAACATTTCTAGGCACTAGATCAGAAGAGGTAAATAAAATAATTCTTGCATAAATTTTTTCTAAAACTCAAGTTTCCGTCCAAGTTATTTTAACATACAAAATATACATAAAGTTATCATTTTGTTTTTAGAAAAATAAAAAATAAATTGTTTTATGTCGCTTTGGATGTTCCTTATTATAATTTCATGATTTATTCTAGAATATGAAATTCGGAAATATGATAACATGCATATGGAGCTGACTACACAATGTTTAAGATGATCGACTCTGCCAAACAATGGTGGAGGACTGGTATTAGTAGTAGGCCAGTTGGATCCCCTCCACTATCATGGACTAAGTTTGCTCAGGTATTTTGTAGACAAGTTTGTTCCACGCAGTGAGAAGGAACGTAAGAAGGCCAAGTTTGAGGGATTGAAGAAAGATGGTACGTCATTCCTACAGTATGATGTTAAATTTCACGCCTTGGCTAGGAATGCTTCGATGATACTTTCAACAGAGGTTTAGAGAGTTAGAACGTTTGTTAAAGAGATTATTATTCCAATTCTTGTAGGAGTTCCTAAAGTTGTTGCTTCTGCTGTTCCATTCCAGAAAGTGGTTAGATGTTGCTTAGAAATTTGAGATTATTCAAGGTGAGGGATTTGAGCAGTGTGAGTGCAAGAGGACCTGTCATTCAGGTAATGATTGTGTTGCTCCTCCTAGGAGTCTAGGTTACTGGGCGACATGTTATCATTCTTAGTCTAGCATGGAAATTCATGCAACTTTACGAGTGTCTAAGGGTGGAAATGATCGGGATAGTTCTTCGAGTTCAGTACATACATCACAGGGTTCATCTTCTAAACTTGTAGGCCATGGAGGACTTTCTGGTGATTTAGGTTCCTCTCATCAGTCTATGTTTTGTAGTGGTTGTTTTGAGTGTGGTTTATGGGATACTTCGTAAGAGATTACCCTAGGACCTGGTGTGGCGGATTACATCAGAGTTCTCAAGATTCGACTTTATAGGATGCACAACCTCAATCTAGGGGAGGTGTATAGAGTAGCATAGGTGGTTCTCATTCAGATAGAGGCGACTCTCCTTCGATTCGAGGTTGTTGTCTTGGAGGTTCACAATATAAGGATGGTCTTTCTAAAAGTTATGCTTTTCCGGGTAAGCCAGATTTTGAGGCTTCAGATTCTACTATCAGATGTATTATTCGGGTTTGTCATAGACCAAATGCAATATTACTTGATCTAAGCTCTACATATTCTGATGTGTCCACAGATTTTTCTCTTAGTCTTGATATGTTATGTGAGTCTCTTGATTTTCCAGTACTTGTTTCTACTCATATACAATATTTTATAGTGGTAGACTTGTGTAACGATTATATATTTTTACCTTTATGGAATATGCCACTCATGTAGATTTAAATGTCTTAAAGATGGTAGATTTTTATGTGGTTCTGGGTAATGACTTTTTATTTCCTCATGTACAATTTTATATTTCCATGCCAATCCAATTACATTAGTCATGGATTTAATTCCTATAGTAGAATTGAGATGTTCTGTTTGTCACCCTCGTAAAGGGGTGATATAATTTCTTAAGGCTCATCAGTTGGCAGAGAGAGGATGTTTGACTTATGTAGCACACATTTGCGATACTAGTGTTGAGAATACTATGCTTGAGTTTATTCCGGTGGTGAGTAAGTTTTCGAAGGTATTTCTGACAAATTTACCTGGTCTTTCCCCTGATCGTCACATTGATTTTTATATTGATTTAGAACCGAAAACTCAACGTATTTCATTTGTCCTTTAACATATATAACCAACTGAATTAAAAGAGTTGAAAGAGCAGTTGCAAGATATGTTGAGCAAGGGTTTTATTAGACCGAGTGTTATCTTCTTTGGGTGATTTGGTGTTATTTGTGAAGAAGAAAGATTGATCAATGCAAATGTGTATTTACTATCAATAGTTGAATAAGGTAACTATCAAAAATAAATACTGATACCACGTAATGATGACTTATTTGATTATACAAGATGCTTTAGTTTTCTCTAAGATTGACTTGAGACCCGACTATCATCAGCTGAGGTAAGGGTGGAGGATATTCGTTTGGCAAGTTTTTGAACGCGTTATTGCATTACGAGTTTTTTGTAATGGTTTTCGGATTGAATAATACCCTAACAACTGATATGGACACGGTTAACGAAGTATTTAGACCATACCTGGATTCCTTTGATATTATTTTTCATAGATGATATATTGATATACTCACGAAGTAAGGAGTAACAGGAGCATCATTTTGGGATCGTGCTTGAGATTCTAAAGGATAAAAGTTTATTCAAAGTTTTAAAAGAGTGAGTTTGGATGTAGGTCAATAGCATTCACGGGACATGTAGTGTCCAAGGAAGGTATACTGGTGGATCCTAAGAGATTGAGACAGTGAGAGATTGGGTCAGACCTGTTTCTGTTACTGAGATTCAGAGTTTCTTCGATCTTGTAGGTTTTTATCGTCTATTGGTAGAGGGTTCCTCCTCCATTACGTAGCCATTATCTAGATTAATTAAGAAAGAGATGACTTTCCAATGGTATTACAAGTGTGAGGTTAGTTACGAAAAGCTCAAGACTTTATTGTCTATTGCTCCTATTTTAACCCTACACATAGAGGGAGAGGGTTTTGTTGTATATTATGATGTTTCTCAGACTGGTTTGGTTTTGTATTTATGGAGAGGGGAAATTTTATAGCTTATGGTTCGAGGCGTTTGAAGGTTCATGAGAAAAACTATCTCATTCATGATATAGAGATGGTTGTTGTTGTGTTTTCATTGAAACTTTAGAGGCATTATCCCTATGGTGCACATTTTGAGGTGTTAACGGATCATCGTAGTCCCTAGTATATGTTCAATAAAAGGAATCTCAATTTGAGCAAGCGAAGATAGTTGGAATTGCTCAAACACTACAAGGTGACTATTCTTTATCATCCAGGGAAGACAAATGTGGTAGTAGGTGCTTTGTGTCGAAAGGCGGTAAGTATGTGTAGTGTAGCCATGTTACACGTTGGCAACCGTCTTTAGCTAGGGATGTATAATCTTTGGAAATTAGCATTGTGAGACCTTATATTGCAGAATTGTGTTAGGTATTGGATTATATGAAGGATATGTTATCCTTGATGGAGAGATTCAGACTCAACAATTTGATGATGGTGATTTTTGAAAGATTAGAGACAAGGTGTTAAAGAAAAATCAAGGGATGCAATTTTTGATAGTGAGGGAGTTTTGAGGATGAAACGTCATATCTTTTTTCCTCGAGCAAGTGATTTTGACTAGATTGATCAGGGAAGAGGCCCATAGTTCAAGGTACTCTATTAATTTGGGGGCTACTATGATGTATTATGACTTGAAACAACAGTATTGTTTGTGTAATATGAAAAGGGATATAGCAGATTTGGTATCTCGATGTTTATATTGTTAGATAGTAATGTATGAACACCAATGTCTTGGAGGTGTGACTTAGAGGATGACCATACCAAAGTACAAGTGGGTGTTTATTGCTGTGGAGTTTATGGTAGGGTTTCCACGCACCATGGTTATGTTTGATGCTATATGGGTTATCGCATTTACGTTCTAAGTGTGCACAATTAATACAAGTTCAGACTATGTATAATTCAGAGAAGTTACCCAAGATATATATCTAAGAGATGGTTCGTTTGCATAGGGTTCCGATTTCTGTTATTTCAGATCATGGCATACAATTTACATCTGATTTCTGGAGGTCTATGTATAAGGAGTTGGGCATCCGAGTGGATCTTAGTACAATATTTCACCCTAAGATTGACTGTCATTTTAAGTAGACTATTCAGGTTCTTATGGACATGTTATAGGCGTGCCTGATTGACTTTAGTGGTCACTGGGATCAATTTTTGCCTTTAGCTGAGTTTGCTTTCAATAATAGTCACCATTTGAGCATTGAGATGGCATCTTTTGAGGCTTTGTATTGTAGGAGATATTGATCTCCGATCGGTTGGTTTGATGAATTTAAGGTTGGACCATGGGGGGGTACTTTCATAACCTCTAAGTACACCCTAGAAGGTAGGGCATCGTTTCAATGGGTACATGGTACACTCGACCTCTCGAAGGTCCTGTACAAGCCTTTACACATCATTCATTACATATATTTATGAAAAGTAGTGCATAATTAAAACATTTAATAAAAATCTAATAATACTTCAAAACCTCTTTCATAGAAATATATAATTTCTAAGTCTCCTTGTAGCCGTCTCATACAATCGAATATCTTGGGTCACAAACCATACATCAACTAAACTAGGAACTGTCAAAGTCTAATACATGTATTATAATAAGAAAGTTAATAATGACTATGTCCTCGAATCAATTGAGGACAGACTACAACATGCTTGAATGGATGCTTATTCAAAGATTCACTTCAAATGACACCTCTGAAATGTCATCTATACTTTAAAAATAAAACAACATATCAATTTAGTACATTCGAATTCAATAAGTTTGCTGACATTCAATTAAACCATTATTAGATGGATATTTGAGTTATACTATGCATTCATGCTCATTTGGAGAAAACCTCATAAAGCAAGTATAAGAATCACTTACTAGTTAATATACATAGATATTGAACATATTCTATGTAATCCACAATTAAGAATCAACTTTACTTCAAACCATATAAGCATATAACCCTCCTACCAAATCTCCTTCTATGACTCAATTAAGTAAGATATGAATCAGCCGCCCTTACAACCCCTTCATGCACAACTAAGTGGTACTCACGGCTTCCTAAAGTAAGATTAACATTTCAACATTAGACACCCTACCTAGAATTACTCTAAGACTCACCTAAGTGAGCAATGGAGAGACCACCCATACACCCTCTTCAAGAAAAACTACATAATTCTTAAAGCTACTCTAGATAAGTACATTTTTATTCACATGCATTAGCTTAAGTCAATCAATAGTTGTCATGACCAGAAAGTATACCCTAGAAGATATGGCATTTATAAATCGTAGAAAGACATCTTGACCTGTCGGAGGCCTAATAGAATCCCTTTGGCATCATCCATTGCATACATGTATTAAAAAGAGTTAAGAATTAAAACTTTTCACACGAAATAGTTATACTTCAAAATATCTCTCTTATGGAAATCATAAGGAAAGGATAAGTGTCAAAGTCGCTATCTTAAAGGCATAAATATCTTGGGACACAGCCCATACATAAACAATATAGAAATATCTATGTGTATTACAATACTTTAAATATGGAAAAGTAAACATAGTTATGTCCTTGAATCTGTTGAGGCCATACCCCAACTTTGCTTGAATTGATACTAATCAAAGCTTCCACTTCAAAGGACTCTTCTCAAATGCCACCTACACCTTTAGAGACAAGATAAAAACATATGAAATAAGTACATTAAAATTTACTAAGTATGGTGACATGAAATTAAAACCATTCTAAAAGAATATTTGTATAAAATCATGATCTTTTTGAGTAAAACTTCATGGAGCAAGTATAAGAGTAACGTACAAATAAAAATAAGCACATATAGTCACATTAAACAATATATCATATTATCACTTCAAATGACATGAATATATAACCCCTTCACGAACACCTAAGTGATCCTTTAGATTACCTAAGATAACATTATTTATCAATTTAACTCGCTACCTAGAACTAATCTAAGACTAACCTAAGTAAGACATGAAGAGAACGTGCATACACCCTCTCCCAGTATGCCTAAGAAATCCTTAAAGCTACTCTAGATAAGTACCTTTTCGTAAAATACATTTTACTTAAGCCACTAGGTTTATCAAACCATTTTAGAAACGTTCAACAATTAAGGACTTTCTCATGATGGTCTTGTCGAAGACCTAGGTAACGTACAAAGTAACATCTTCGAAGCCTACTAGTGAAATGTCTAGATAGCATCCCATTCCATTATTTAAACATCATGAACTTATCAAAAACTTGAATATATCCCACATGACGATAATACCAAATAATTGACATACACCATACTAGCTAGGAATAGAATCTGGAGTCAAACTTTACTACAATGGAGGGTGTTCTAATTGCCAATGGTAGAACTATGATATCCCTTATAGACACGTGGTTAAGAAATATGAAGGGTTTATTTGGTCTTTAATCTTCTCATAAATAAAATTACTCGCCAAGCATACTCAGTCGGTGCTAGCCTTTGTTCTCATATATCAATTATATCAAGGATCAAATGAAGAGGTACCATATCTTTATCATAACCAAATCACAATACACCTTACTAAAGAGGGTCTGTTAGGGTTCTGTTACAATGGATACTAGGATACTTCAATGGCTTTGTTAAGGATTGTTTGATGCTTTTCCTGCAAACCTACCCCTGAGTCAATCATTCATACAAGAAGGATACTATTACGTCTTTCAACTTCAAGGATATCATGTCCTTCAATCTTTGATGAAGGTTTCACATAAGTTACCTTTGTAACAATATTCAACATTATATTTCAATCATCGATATACATTAATGACAAAGGTTCTTTCGCCTACGAAGTCAAGCATTCTTATTCACATTCTTCAAGTATCAAGTAAGAGACAGGTCTACCAAAACAAGACACACTTCATTATCATCTTATCACATGTACAATATCAGTCAAGTAGCGTAAAGGGACAACAAAGTATATTACAAGTCACCCTACACATTCCTATAGAAACACCAACATAATTCATCACAAGACTCATATAGTCACATAGAAACAATAACACTTAAACATCAATCAAAACACCTTAAGATATCTCTATAGTCTACTATAGACATATATCATCCACTAGAAGAACTCATGATTTCACTTCACATATACACATAAGTCATATTTACACTCACAATGATCACATATAAAAGTTATTACATCATAATATCATAATTCACAAAGCAATGCCTACAAGGCCACATTCTTAACAAATATATAACATAAGCATAGCCACCATAAGTGGACAACACAAAACATCACTATTATTATACCTATACTACATAATATAGAGAAGGTTAGGTCAACATACGGTTATTCCATAATAAACTCATCAAATCCTTAGTCAATTCAACCAATTAAATCGATAAAGGCTCATACAAATAGCAATGAACATTAATTCAACCAAATAATCAAACGATACCAATATTCAACAATACCCAATATGAAAATCATCAAATTATGACAGCCTATATATGATGCTAAGATAATTCATACATATATCAATATCCAAGTAAAATATTCATATGAAATCAATACAATTGAGACATGATCAAATCACCCATAATATTGTCAAAAAAAGGAAATCATAATTTTAATGGGAACATGGAGATTTTTTTATCCAAAATCATCAAATTATCATTAATTCAATAATAATTAATCGATTCAAAAATTTATTTGCTAAAACAATGGCTAGATAACAAATAAGGAAAATTAATCTTTTTGATCATTTATAAAATTCATTGAAATGGACCCTTTGAATGGAATTGATTTCAAGTATGAAACACCATACCTCATGTGAACAAAAGAACACTAAATTGATGGAGAAAAACTTGGGAACTCAGTCTTCTTTCTTGGAGATTTAAATATTAGTGAATGGAAGTGTTTTGACAGAAGATATGGATAGGTTTTGTTTTGGACTGGAGGGTTTTGATTTGAATGGTGAATTGGGGTTTAAAATTGCTGAATAAACGCGTATAATTAGTCTCCAAAATACCCAAATGACAACACCACTTATAAGACCTTTTAACCTTGTGAAACTCACCTTAAATTTTTAAAATTATCATCGGTAAAAAATTCCACGACGCAAAGCTGTTCCCACAAGATTTTTGAAATTAATGTCTAAAAATAGTGGAGTCCGCCTTGTGTTAGTGCATGGACCAAAAATGTGGTCCTTTATGAACCATGTCCGCGCGTGGACTTGTTCCCTCCATGAGTAAATTGTTGCTGTCTTGAGAAGCTTGCTAGGTAAAGGTTGAGTCGTCTTCAAGGACCCCCATGATGGTCCTTGAGGAGTCGTGCCCGGACGTTTTTGCCCTAAATAGGTTCATATCGATGTTAAGAATCTTGCCTATCAATTTGAACTCCAAAATAAAACATAAAACATGCAAACATACATCCCAAATGATTAGAATAAAATCTTTCTTCAAAACATAAAATATTTCAGACGTTATGGACCTTCGTGGACGTTTGAGCTCCAAACACTTCCAGACTAAACATAATGCTTCAAAACATCATTATCAACCATTTTTATTACTTTAACACCTCATGAAACACATGTTAGGATGTAGATTAACCTATGTAATATTAGAGGTGTAACAATATTCACTAAGACACTTAAGAGACATTAACATTTACAAGAGTTTACATAATGGCCTTGGAAGACCTAGGGAACCACATAATTGCACCTTCAAAGACTGCTTGTTCAATGTATAGATAGCTTCCTATTCAGCTACCTACAACCTATAACATACTAGAATGCATCCCACATGATTAGAATAGTCATTAATCAACATAGACTTTACTAGCTAGGAATTGAATCCAGACTCTACACTACTCCAATGGAAACAGTTCTTCCTGCTAAGGGTAGAACTAGGAACATGGTTAATGAATATCAGGGGATTCATTGCACTCTAGTCTTCTTCTCAAGTAGAACTATTACCACATGCATATTCACTTGGTGTTAGCCATGTTCTCATAGAGTAAGTTCAATCACATAGGAGTATATGTGAAATTACAATTTCTTAGTCATTACCTAATAGTCATGCACCAACCAAAGATGGGTACTCTAGTGCTTTCAAATCAATGGTCAATAAGTATAGATGAATGATTCCTTAAAGATGGTTTCATGTTGTTCCATCAAACCTAACCTAAGTCCATCATTCACACAAGAAGGTTGCCATTCAAACTTTCATCTTCAAGGATATAATAACGTTCTTTTTACATCGAAGGTTCAAAGTTATTGACCTTATTTAGATGTTCAAGCTCCTATATAAGTAATATCTTCATGAGCACAACATTAGGTCTACCGATCCTAGACTTTAATTCAACATTCATTCATACACATACATGACAAAGTTTATCAAGCCTTCAAAGTCAAGATGTTTATATTCACATTCTTCATGCATCAAGTAGAGGGACGTAGGTCTACCTAAACAAGACATACACTATCATTTTTTAATATGCACAATCACATTCAAGTAGCACATGTGGACAAATTATTCCACTAGAAGGAACCCTATCCTTTCCTTTAGAAACATAAACATAGACCATCATAAGTCTCATATAGTTAATTAGGAGAAATCATGCTTAAAATTCACTAATACACATAAGCCATATTGGCCTTCACAATGATCACATATATAGCTACAATATAATAACATCACCATTCATAAAGTAAGGCTGACAAGGCCATGTTATTCATAATTATAACACATTAGCACCACAACCATAAGTGGACTGTACTAATCATCACAATTGAATAGAAATTTCACACCATATAGGAAGATTAGTTAATCTTACCACCCTTTCTTCCCTCAACATCAACATTCCACAGCCATCTAAATAATACTCACTTCACCAACGGCTCTTAAGAATAACAACACACAATATTCAAATCAAATATGAATCAAACCCATGAAGCAATACAATAGAATATGAACATTATTAAATTAAGGAAGCTTATATAAAATTCTAACATAATCTTTACATAAATTATAAGACCAAAGTACTCTACTCAATATTTCAATACAATAAAGTAATGATAAAACCACCAATCAAAGCTAAAAATTATGATTTTTTGAATTGCATGTGTATAATTAAAGAATAGAAGATTTTACGTTTTCAATGTCTTAGAAAATCCTTTCACGTTTTACTCCATGAAGAACGAAAGTTCAAGGATTAAACACCATAACTTGATATATAATACACCACGAAATTAATGAATATTTGATGGAGAAATCAAGCTTCTAGCTTTAACCTTGATTCAAGCTTCAATGGTGTTCTAGAGAATTCTATTTGGGGTATTGGGGTTTAGATTTGTAAAATGAACTCAACTCTTGGACATTCTTGGATGTTTGATCTTTAAACTCTTCCGAACATGTTAAGTTGTAGTTTAACCTAGTTGATTTTTAGGGTGTTACATTCTCCCCCACATGGAAAGATTTGGTTGTCGAATTACAATAAAACACTTTTAACACCATCAAGAGATGAAGAATCAATAGTAGCAGTTCATAACCATACAAAACCATATACAATTCACATAGATAGAAGAAAAATTAATTACACATAATCAAGTGACTCTAAACAAAACAAGAAAGTAGAAACTACATCTACAACTCATAATGCAATAAGACTCACATTTTTTATTCGACATAACACCAACTCCTTCTCCACATATCCTTATGCTCATATACAACATTTTTATGCAGATAGAGCCAACTTCACATGAAAAAGCAATGAAGTAAGGATTTCAAGTACATAAATGTAATGCATGCTCCATTATTAAATAATATATCTTTCAAGAAATTTATTATGAAGGCATGACAATATGAGAGACAAAATCATTTACACTTATTATACAACATGAACATAACCGCATGAGATGCACAATGCACTGAGAACAATGAAATTCATTTTCACATAGATTTCTAACAACATGAAACATACTACTATATCATTGTAACTCTCAACCTTGAATATTATATAGGCTAATAGACATCTAATCACCGCCCAACAACTCACCATGGTCGCCCACTTAGAAGGAACACATCACAACTAAACACTGAAAAGTACATCTTACAGGCGTCATCGCCAAAATTTTCATTAGATTTGGAAAGATAGTTGTGATTCCTCTTTTGAGAACCACCATCCATCGCATTAGTAGGAGATTGCATGTCCTCTCTTCACATAGACAGAATAAGACAGTCTCTAACATTATGATCATCCTTACTGCAATCATACCAACCACCGGTATTGTCTAAACACTTCCAAAAGTGCTTCTTTCCACAAGTAGCACAAGTAGGCTTAACACTATCAGAACCATCTTGCATTAGAGACCTTTTCTCAAACCTAGGTTGAACTTGCTCATCAGTCCTTCCCCTCTTAGAATCTCTACTCCTTCTCCCATGTTTAGTTTCTTCAATGGATTGAGAACACACCAAAAGCAAAGATATATTCATATCACCATGGAACAAAGATGTACAACCCTCATCCTTTACAATATAGAAAACAATGGTCACAAAGCTACTCATCTCATTGCTAGGGTTAGACACCAAGGATACATCATACATAGACAATAGGGTAAACTTTAAATACTCTTCAACACTCATGTTACCTTGAATAAGATTATTGAATATTCAACCTTAGCCGTCCTCTTTTCCTAGAAAAAGAACAGACTCAACCAACCTATATTTATTTCTATTCCGTAAACGATACTTGACCAACCTTTTTCAATTGGTACAAAGCTAACTCCGCTTTCTCCCTAGAAGTAAATCGCATAGAATGTTATATCCCATATAGACAATCGAGAAATGCGTGGGGATTTTCTCCTACCATAGAGCCACAAAAGATAGCTGGATTCATCTTTAATAAGTCCCTCATCCTGGAGGTCGTAGTACTTTCCAAAGCATTTACCCTAGGATAAATATCCCTATTCATATGCTTTGTGATGGCTCAGGCTAAGGCATGAAGAACGTCTCTACTCTAATCGTTATTCATATCCAAGAGAACCACTGAAAAACTATTACCTTCAAAAATAGTGGTTTGATCTACTAGGGGAAGAACTTGGACACCTTTGGGAGGATCTTCCTCATCCACCCCTTCCTCTTCCAATCTTCTTGTGGCCATTCTTCTTTTATCTATATAATGTAATCACAAGAAGAGAGATTAGGTATAGACACTTATAACCTCAACTCTATGGCATTACACAAGAGTGATGAAGAAAGTCAAAGTATATCTTCCTCTATCCTCTCACTCATATGTGTGCCATGACTCGCACCGATGAACAAAAGTCTACTAAACATTGCCTACTTACTTAGCTCATCGGAAGACAATAACAAATAAAAATATTGATAAAACTCAACTAAACCGATGAATCATACTAAGTTAGATTATTGTGAAGGTTTAAGACATTAAACTGGGCAAAAGTTGCAACCCAAGTATTATGAAATAGAAAGAAATGGAAAGAATAAAGGATACACATCTAGTTTTCTATCTATGAAGCCTTCTAACATTAAGATGGATGTTGGGAAAGACCCCATCACATACTAATAAAGAAAATAGTACATAAAATAATAAAAGGAGTCCTTTTATATGAAAAGAGTCGTATTAACGAACGGTGGAGTGCTCAACTAGATCAATTGTTCGCTGGAAGACGGTCCTTGTTATCTAGATCTGTATCATGCTGCGATAAAGGGGAACTGGAATCATTACATTGATTTGAAGAATACGCAAGTTGGAATGCTAAAACAACTTAAGCTTAAAAAAAGGTAATAAAGAACACTTACCTTGGCTCTTCTTTACTCATGAATAACCTAACTCAATATAAATGACTCATTTAAAATATAAAACAACTTAAAGAATGTGCAATATTAAAAAATTTATTTAAAAACATGGTATGAACTCTAAAGGTGTACAAGGGTGTAATTAATGTCTGAGTTGAATGAAAATACAATAAAAGTAAGGTATAAATATATATATACATTTAACTTTAGTGGATGTTTCTCTAACCGACAATTATCACTTAAGAGCTATACTGCTGATAAAAAGATCTAACTCCCTCTACGAGTACATCCTATACCCTACAAAAGGTACAAGACCTAAACTTCCTTATGGATCCATTCGTTTACAGTGAAAAGGGTTCATCTAAAAAGTATGACTCGTTTCTATCCATGGTAGCGACATGGTTTTATGGAGATATGAGTTATATGAACATATGCTCGTCAATATACTACTTGTGTGGTTTGAGATTACTACTAAAAATCATTACTGAAAAGCTATCTTTGAAATCATAGTTACCTTGTTTTCTTCATTTATAAGCTATACTATTTTTTAAACTTTCCTAAGGATCTTTTGAAATCATAATTTCCATTCATTTTAAATGTGAAAACATTTTGTACTTCTTTAAAAACGCTTGATAAGCTAAAGTTACACCTGCGTAAAGAAGTATAAGCGGTCCTAATTATATAGAGAACCTAACTAGTAGCTTGGAGTCCATTCCATGAAGAAAATGGTCCACACAATTATGTCTATTTAGCCAATGTCTTTCCGAAAACATATAACTAAGAGGAGGCATTTTATGAAACAATATTCTTAAATAGTCTAATATAACAAGTGAACGAATGTAAATGTTGAGTGTTCATCAAGTTATGACAATAACTAGGGTATATGTGTTTCTTAGAGGTTCATAACAACTTATTCCTAGCAATAACAATCCTTTCCTAGTGTTTTGCATGTGAAGTTGTTAGCTATGTATCTCTAAATTCTTTGTCTAACATCTAGATAATTTCATCTCGTATCTTGGTCCGGCTACATGTGTTTAAGATACAAACCCTTACATTTACCATATATTTGAAATCATAATCGATGTATCACTTATTTATTACTTTGCACCTATCGACACTAGCTGTTAGATAGTTTCACACTAAGTTTATGTTAATAATTTTTTTCCAGTTCCTAACACGTCAACTCGTTAGAAAGAAATCTAAGCAAAAAAATGATCAATACATGAAAAAAAAACTACTTGAGAATTACTTAATTGTTAGGATTACATTGTTCAGTATCCATGGTTCCCACAACGCTAGTTGTGGATTAAGTTACGCATGCTAGAAAGATCAAAATTTATAATATTGAATAAGAAATTCGTGAACTTACTTATGAATAAGGAGAAACCCCAAAAATTAACTTGAAATTGCAAGAAAATTGCTTCAAACAAAATCCACAAATTGATTAATTCCCATGTTTATAATAACCCAATCTCCAAAACAACATAGAACAATAACAAGAGTAGCTAACAAAAAAATGAAATTTAAATCCCCTATTTATAGAAAAAATAATCCTTAATAAAAAAACATTGAATAAGGAATGTTTTTTCTAGAAACACGAGTAGTCGACAACCGCACAGACAGACAATAGGTCAATTGACGGTCCGTCGACTGCCACGGTCAGTACATAATTGGACTTATTTTTCTTCACCGAATAGCACATTCTCTAAAATCAAGCGATGCACCAACAGTACGGTACGTCAATACATATACGTCCCTTCGGTGCTCGTCCATCGTTCCACACTTAGAATCATTAAAAGTCAGGTACTACAACCTTCTTTGAACCAAACGACAGTTCAGCAGTAAGGTTAGTCGATCAATCGACGAACTGTCGTTTATGCTTGTAGTTCCACACTTGGTAAGATTTCTCACTTCAAAAGAAATCCTCATATTTCACGTAGTGATTATCAATTTGGGTAGAAGAATCATTGATCAACCTCACGGTCAAGAACAAGTTCATATACTGTTAGTATTCTTCCCCATAGGCTTGCCCTTATATTCACTACTTAGGATCACGATAGTAAACTGTAAGGTCAAGGTATGACTTTCGGGGCTTGTAACGTAGGCTCTCGGTCAGGTGTAGTACATTTGGAAACATTTTTAGTGGCTTTTTCTCTCTTTACAATTAACGCTAAGCTTCCTACTTCCTTTCTTTACTTCTTCAAACACTATTTTTCTTCTAGTTTCTTCTTTGCTTTGATCCCTTTCTGGGTGTAACTTTCCCTTATTTTGCATCTTTTTCTATTAAAATTCTTTTCATTCTTTTTATTTTAATTTTTTTTAAAATCAATTGATAATTTAACATAATAACATCTTTTTCTCACATAAGAATATCTTTTCAACGTCCAACTCTTTTCATACCTAACTTTGGGTCCTCGCTCATAATAGCAACCCTCAACACATGGTTTGTTAATAATTGAACGTACACAATACCCAAAGTCGGGTACAGGCCAAGACGAGGTCACATAATGTGTTAGTCACCCTCAACATAGGCTTTTGGACTATGTCAAGGTGCACTTGTCAAAGGAGAGACTTTGGAAAAAAAACATTAGTCCATCTGAAGGGGAGTTGGTGAATCAAAACAATTCAGTTTATTAAAGGCTCAACAGATTTGGATCATAAGGGAAAATTTTTTCATTTGGTTATCGTCTTGTAGGCATGATATAGGATATTTCGATAAGGACCTATGGTGATTTCCTAGATTCTAACATAGATTCCTTTTGCATGACTAACCGCACAAGTTTTTGTTAGGTACCGACGGTTGAACATTTAGATTTTCAGATTTCCTAGTTCAGGTGTTAGTTTAATGTCATGTAGTGGGTTCCTAGTTATATCATGCTTAGAGTTAACACATTAAACTTATTTTCACACTATCCATGACGGGGTATCATTTTGTCAACTATCATGCTTCATTTCTCATGTTTTATACTAGTAAAAACTACGACATGCCGGTTCAACATGAAATTAAACAATATCTTGAGGAAAAAGACCACACGTTGAACACCACAAGAGATGAATGTAAGATGGGTTACTTAGACTTCACCCTACCTCTCACGTTCCATTTACCCCAACCCCAACAAAAAAAATTGCAATTGTCCCCAATGAAATAAAATCAAAATAATACGGTGCTAGGTGAAGCACACCTGTGGCGCATAGATAGGAAGAACCATCAACATGTGGGCGCGTCAGGTTTCCAGTTTCCCACAAGATCAACACTTCTGTCACCCTTAGTAGTGAAAACGCAACCTCCACACCATCAATAGTGCTATCAGTGATGTCGTTTGCATAGCTCCTCCCCGACCATTGAAACCTCTATGTGCTGCTCCATCTCTTTCCTCTTTCTGTTTTTTAGAAAGGACCTCCTCACTGGCCTCAGTGGTGTGGCTGCAGCGGTGCCTCTTGTCACACTCACGCTTCTTAGTCGGTGTCTCATCATGGACACTAAACAAAACATCAAGCATTGAGTCCTTTGCAATCTCAAATGGAGCAGTATCTCGCTCAGTTGCCCTCATTTCCTAAATGACAAATATGTCATCTCATGGGATAGACAACTCAATATGGATATCATTGAGGTATGTGTAGGGGCTGGGCGTGCTAAAACCCGTGGTTTAGAGGCATCGATACATCTGTGGACCGCCTAAATCTTTTGCTCGGCCTGCTTTCTCAACAACTTCTTGATACGTTCCTTAGTCTGAACAATGGATTTTTGTATCTGAGGCTTTATCTGCTGGAGTAGGGTTTCCATATGGGCCTCTAACTGCTGGACCCGAGCTAGATGGAATAGAGATACAGATGGGGGCGTGGATCAAGATGAGTTTGGGGACTTGATGGCTGCATGAAAAGAAGATGATGGAGTGGGATCAGCATGCTTTGGTGTAGCACAGTAAACCGCTTGGGCTCGCTCAATAGCGTCTCCCAAATTCTCTCTCAATGGTTGAAACTCAATCCAAGACCCTCTACAACGTTCTACTACACTGGTCTCATCTCTGATGAGGACTATATCAACTGTCTTTTATAAGCTACAAAGTGTATCACAATGCCAAATCAGCACTACCGCACCCCTGCACAGTTAGAAAATAAGACATGCAAAGAGGTAAGTAGTAGAGTTATTAGAAGCCCCCATGAATCATCAGTATGATAAACCTACCAATGCCTATTTCCAGTACCGCTACTAGAGCTTCTACTAGCACCACTCTATCCTATATGACTACATTATCAGCTTCCGTGAGAGATAACCTGTGTAAGACCTACAACCAAGAGACCTTGTCTACAAAGGTGAGGGTGTCCCTATTGATCAATCCTCGTGATTCTATCACTAAATCATCGGTCTCACCATCGATCGCGAGATATTGAGCCTACCATTTATTTGTCAACTCACGATGCGTAACACTCCCACCAATGTCTCTACTCTTTACAACCTCCCACTTCTAGTCAAACACTACAGTATTGGGACTCATCTGTGGCCAGTCGTGGGCCTATATAGAAAAAGATGAATAGCAGCCTTAAATATACCAACCTTTGAACTTCGAACTAATGAATAGATGAGATTGTCCTATTTGGAAGGTCTTGCCCTGCTGTCTAGAGAACCTATGAGAGTAGCTACGTCGGAGGAATATAATTCTGGGACGATCTCCTCTCTATAGGTGCACATATCCCTTGCTATCCAGTTAAACTTGTGAAGATAGAATGTTATGTGCACCTCAATGACAGTGTGTTGACTCCCCGTGAGGACTCAATGCTTCATTGTAACTAGTTGGGTTATCACCCCTTTTCATTCACCATCTTGGTATCCCTACTACACATTGTATTTGGCACTCGAAGGCCCACCTATTTGGTTCATCAGTCATTTGTGTGGGTTTATATGCTCGGAATGCGGGTGCAGACTCCAAATAGGTAGCCTCATCACATGAGGCTTGGTGATCTTTCCCCTACGACCTAATGTCTCCCTAAAAGGGGAAACCGGAAGTAGTTGTCGCTTTTGACCCAAAGGATTAGGCCAACCCTGAAGCAGAGGCACACTCTAGACTTGGACGGTGAACCATTCAGTGTGCGCTCTTCATCAGACTTAGAGGCAATGATTAATTAAGAAGTAACCTTTAGGGGGGTACCGGTAGTGACCCTATCTTTTGCAGTAAGTGTTATAGAACCTGGAGGGACATAATTTGGGCCTTTCTCGTTAACAAAATCTATGATCATCTGATTAGACAATGAAATCGGCTTGGATTTTCCCCTCTAGGCATAGACAATGTCCTTCTTGGGACCCATCGGTACCTGTAGAGTAGTTGGTAGTCGCAACTCAGCATAATCAAACACTCCAAAATAAGTAGGGCGCATAAAATATGAGAATCAAAAAAACTAATTGTTGTGTAGTACTTCTTAAAGTGCCTAGGTTAAAATGGATCCTAACTCTTTTGTCATGATATTTTGAAGTCCTAAAATTTGTTATAATGATGATAGGAGGAAGTAATTAATGTTTCATGAAGTTCGTTGGTAAAACCTCCAAGAACGTCCATGATGTTCAAAAGGTTTGACTTGAAAAAACCTCACATGTCTTAGTATGTTTCATGAGGTTTTATGTGGTCATTTTGGATGAAATTGATGTGAGAGATCTAAACTCGTATACGACCATATTTGCATTGAAAACATCCGCGCAAAAGTCGTCAAGGACCAACAAGGGTCCTTGAGGAAGGACCCATCTTTGTGGCGAAAACTTCCTAATGTAGTTCAACCTACGGAGGCAGTCGACGCCTTGTAGGTAGATGGCGTCGATAGAGACATAGGCATGTGAGTTTGGCCTTCCAAGGACTAGGCTTTTATCAAAACCACGGATCAAGAAGACGGTCTATTTGTTGGGTGATTCCCCGTCGATTGGCAATTATAGGTGTGGCTGCAATTTGACTGCTTCATTAGAGAGTGAAGAGGTGAATTGGTAAATTCACCCCACGTTCAAATAATTAAATGGGTAGTTCCCTAATGGTATTTTAGGTAGTATAAATAGTTTTATAAGTCCTAATGTAACACTTAAAAGTCGAAGATGTTTTCTAGGTCAAAACATGAGTGTCAATAGATTTAGAATATCTATTAAGGTGAATTGTAATGAATATATATCATTTAGGAATTCAATAAACCAAAATGTCAAATAACGTCAATGACGTTCGGAAACTAGTTAAATAAGGTACTAACATGCCTTAGCCTATTTGACTAGCTATAATTAGTAATGGCAAAAATTTGTGGAAGGGTTTATTATATTTATTAGAGTTAGATCATAATCTAAACGTCCAGGCATGACTCCCCATGAACTAACCAAGGGCCCTTTAAGAGTACCCTTGAAAAAGGTGGAAAAGGCTGTCAAGAGAATGTGTTCACAGACCGAGGCCACTGTCGAGGAGTAGTCCAATCGAGGGGGAATAGAATTCCATTTTCTATGGACCCTTAGTAAATTTTTCAAAAAGGTCATTTATCATAGTGTCTACACTCAACGACGGATGTACAACACTGAGATGCATTGTGACAGTCGATGGACACATGATACGTGAATCGTTCTGTCGTATGTGAGGACTGGTTTTGCTGCACATTTTCATTGAAGTCGATTAATTACTTGTCTTAGTATGTAGTTAATTTAGGGAAGGTATAAATAGGTAAGCTAACCACCTATATAAATCCCTAACCTAATTAGACTAACCTAAGCTCTCAGAATTCCAAAACCCAAAACTCTCTTCCTTATCTATTCTTTCACTCTCCCAAAGAAACTCCATTGAAGCCCAAGCTAGAGGTGGGTTAAAGGGATGAAAAGGCTAAAGTTTCTCCATCAATCTCTATTAATTAGTAAGTTATGTGATTACTTTCATCTTTGAGACCTATTTCCTGAAAGGGTTCCATCAAATTTATTTCATAAGTTGAGTTTTCATGTGGGTCTTATCCTATCTAGAAATTAATATTGTAAATTGATGTTTTTTATAATTTATTTTACATATTATTAATATATTACCATGTATTTTAACTCATTTCTTTTATTTCTTGATGAATTGGTCTAATTTCTAGAAGATGACATATTACCCTTAACCCTAGGTTATGATCTTTTAATGAATTGTGTAATGTTAATTTAATTGAATTTGTTATTGGTTGAATTACTTCTACATGATCTTACTGTATCAATTTAGAATAGATTAAAATGAATAGTCATATCATGCGAATTCTCGTGTAATTGATATAGATTATGACTTTGACCTATGTTTATTGTCTTATGGTATGAACTAGAGTTTGATTTTGATGTAATTATGCAATTAGCCTTGTTATCATGTTGGTTATTGTTATACGATGATCTTAAACCCTTATTGGGTACAGTTAAGGGTTAATGTTAAGACGTTGATGATGAATTATGAAGGAGAATTGGTAAGTCTTGTGATCCCTATAATTTACTTCAATTGTGATAAATTCTGACTAAGTCTTGATATTATATTGGAGTATTCCTTGTATAAGGATTGATAGGGTTTGTATAATGTTGAATTGAAATGTCTTGACTATGAATTTTCAGTTGTTGGCTAACATGTAAATGTAACAAAGATGGTTATGATTTACCAATGAGCCTCAATATGATTTTACAAGGTAAATATGCTAACCTCACATGTATTTATTGTATTGAAAGGATTATACTCATTTGATTCTTACTGAGAAATGATGATGATTATTATACAAGGGATGGATCATATGAGACAAATTAAGTTATTATGATTATTAAATACATTAAAGACATTTCAAACAGAAATTTAGCTTAGCACCGAGTGAACATGATAATGGGAGGTTTTGACTTTCAATAGAGGATGATCTACCCTATATATACACATTAGGTGTTGACTCCCCTATGAGGGTTAGTCATTTTATGGATTCACATTCGAGAAGGCTACAATTTCCAAGTTACATGTAGAGAGGTTGTTCTTGTCTCTTAGTTATTGAACTATGTTGACCCTATAAAAAGACTAGATAGTTGATCCAAATTAAAAGCTATGTTTATTTTTGGTTTTACTTTCGCCGGTAGACAACCTTCCATCGGTAAAAGGTTTTTAATCACTGCTACCATACATAGCTCTTGTGGTCAGTATAGGCTAAGAAGAGTGTTCCCAAAACTAAAATAATTGATTGAAGTACAAATCAACTAGGGTTACCTAACAACTAAATTTGCCTGGGTAGGGGTATGGGATTCTGCCTATGTCAGGCACTTGTTTGCCTGGAGGGAAACCTTACGAGGATGTTCTTATGTATGTATATGCTTATAATAATGCATGATATGCATATGATGACATTAGACATGGTTGATACTATATGTTCATTGTTTTAACTTATGAATATGTGTTGGTCTACATTTTTAAAGAATGATGATATGTAATCTTAATGATATGCTATGAGAAGTTGGAGGTTGGTCCTGATTCTTGTCAGGTTACTTGATTGAGTAAAGTTAAGGGGATTGTTCTTGTTCATTATACTTCTTAACTTAATATGGGTTCAAGGGTAATTGTCTTGCTTTTGTTATGTCAATATATACTCTTATACATGCTTGTTGATATTAGTAGTTGATGATAGAGATGCTTGACTATGTGTCCAATTATATCATATGCATGTTGACTTGAGTAGACTTAGTATTGTTGGTCTTGTGGTGTATATGCTTTTTATATAATTAATATGTCTTATTGATTGCTATGGTGGTATTGAATGTGCATAAAGCTTTTCAAAATAAAACCTTTATGAAATCTTCCTTTTCTTACCTTTATTTTATGAAGTGTTCGCATATGGTCTCATAGTAAATACAAGTGGGTCCTAAAAATATTTCTTCCTTTTCCCACAATTTTAGGATCCGCACGTTGATGGACTTTGAGACGACTTTGACGAAGACTTGTTATTCTCAATCAGCAAAGTTGGGTAGGTCCACATTTTTTGACGGCAATGCAACTATCAAACTTATGGAGATGTTCTAGTTTTAAGACTCTTATATTCTTTTCATTTAAATATGCAACATTGTATAGCCTATGTGAGGCCTTATTGTATTGATGTGTGGGCTAGGCCCAATTTTGTATACTTTTGTTAGAATGTGATAAGATGAGACATCCATTTGAGACTAAGTGATATTTTATATATTTATGTCAACCAAAATAAGAAGACTAAGTAATGTTCTTATACAAAGGGTCCATGTGTACTCGATATATATCTATTATCTGTGTAGAGGTCTATGTAAATTACAATGAATAAATAATAAAAAGTTTTTAAAATTCTGCATTTTTAAGCTATGAATGTAATAATGTATGCTAAGATGATAGTCTTAGTCCTTAAAGAGGACAACGACGCAGGTTACGTCTAGGGTGTGCTCCCGGGTTTTGACAAACTTCGTATAAGGGCATGATGTAAAATTTCTTTGAGTCGATGTCTCACTCAACCACGTCTATGTAGATTTGTACTCATAATTGTGAAGCGTGCCACACTTATGGATAGGAGTCTATATGATACTTAGGAAACTCTCACTTTATTGGAAGTCCAATATTGTTCATATAGAGTGTTAGATTTATGTGCTTTTGAATCTAATCCTCTTATAGTAATCATAGGCAATGAATACTCAAAGAAACGCGACACGAAGAATTGAAGAAGAGATGTTCAATGACAGAGTTCCTCCCCGTGGTGATAAAGTCCCTCCACTTGAAGAATATGTTAATGTTGACCAAGCTCTGCTCGATCCTCCTTTGATGGACTGTGCAATAAAGGGTACTCTCATCCAAATTTATCAAGCCATTACTATCCAAGAACAACCCGCATTTACTCAAGCACAAGCCATGATGGACCATGCTTATCAGGAGGGGTAGCACAAACTTGGTATATCCAATGGAGGGACAATAGGTCGTTCAAGGGTGGACCAGTGAATTGGGAATTGTTCACGAACGCTTTTCTTGATATATTATTTCCTAGGGAGAACCAGAAAGCTAAAGTGTGGGGGTTCATAAACCTTTGTCAATAAGGTATGAGTGTGCTTGAATACTCCTTGAAATTTACTCAATTGTCAAAATATGCTCCTTCTTTGGTTTCCGATCCTAGGGATGAAATGAACCACTTTGTGACGGGAATGTCGGATGAATTGCAAGAGGAATGTCATTCAGCTCTGCTACATGACAATCTTAACATATCTATTCTCATTGTTCATGCTTAACTAATGGAAGAATCAAGGGCTAAGAGAAAGAGTAGAGATTCCAAGAGGGCACGGTCATTTAATAATGGTTCTTTAAACTGTAGTCTTGATATACAAGACAAGCGTAAGTTCAAGAAATGGTTTTCTAATCATGTTCCTTCCGAGTTCCCTAAGTCTCGTGATTATAGGGTGTATAACCGTAACCCTAATAAGGGAATGGATACTAGTTCACTAAACACGAAGACTACTTGTACAAAGTGAGGAAAGGGTTATTTTGGAAAATAGTTAGTTGGAACGGGCAATTTTTTTGGTTGTGGACAGAGTAGCGACAAGGTTAGGGATTTTCCGTAATGTAAAGGGTCAAGACAAGAGTAGTTGTCAAGAAAAAGTAAGTGGTTCAAATTTTAATCATGCATAGAAGAATCACTTTTATGCTCTCCGCTCTAGGGGTGAGCGAGATACTTTTCCCTACGTGGTGATCCGGGCACTACATTTGTTTTGCTACACCGCTGATACCTAAGAAGTTTGAGATTTTACCCGATATTTTAAATGAACCTTTCATAGTTACTATCCTTTTGGGTTTTCGGTGGTTGCAAAGAGGGTATATAGAAATTGTTCTATAGCGTTGCCCAATGGAGTTACCTATGTTGAACTAGTAGAACATCATATGTTTGATTTCGATGGCGTATTGGGTATGGATTGGTTGCATGCGTATTTTGGTTCTAATGATTGTACAACACGGGTGGTGAAGTTTAATTTTCCAAATGATACCATTTGTTAGTGAAATAGAGAAAATTCTATTCGTAGTGGTAGTACTATCTCTTGTTTGAAAGCATGTAAAGTTATCTCTAAAAGGTTTTTATACGATATAGTAAGAGTCCAAGATTTAGACTCCAAAATTCGTCCTTTAGAATCGTTCCATGTAGTGAGGGAATTTAGGAGGTGTTTCCTAATGATCTTCCTGGTCTTCCTCCCCAACGGGAAATTTAGTTATGTATCGACTCGTTATTGCATAAAAATTCCATTTCACTTCCTTCTTATCGGATGGTTTTGGACAAATATAAAAATTTAAGGCCCAACTCAAACATTTACTAGACAAAGGCTTCATTAGACATAAAATTTCTCCATGGGTTTCCAAGGTTTTATTTTTTATGAAGAAGGATGGTTCCCTTAGGATGAGCATTTATTATCGCCAACTCAATATAGTCACTATTATCAATAAGTATCCTCTCCCTCATATTGACGACATATTTGATCAACTCCAAGGGGAAACAAAAATTACGAGTTTCTTGTGTCTAAATGGCTATTAACAAATTTTAATGGATGGTTTTGCTTTCATTGCATCTCCCTTGAAAACATTGACCTAAAAAAATTAGGAAATATGAGTGGTTGGAGGAATGTGAGAGAAGATTCCAAATAAGGAAGGATAGACTTACTTCCTCTCTGATGTCTACTTTACTGGAGGGTAGAAAGGTCTTGGTTGTATCCTGAGTAGGTTTAGGGTGTGTGCTTATGCAACGTGCGAAAGTGGTGTCCTATGTTTCTAGAAAATTTAAGGTGCATGAGTTAAACTATCAAACTCATGATCTTGAGCTAATGCATGTGGTATTTTTGTTTAAAATATGGAGGCATTACTTGTATTGTATCCATGTTGATGTGTATATCGACCACAAGAGTCTCCAATATGTGTTTACTCAAAAGGAGTTGAATCTATGATAAAAAAAGGTGGATGGAATTGTTTTAAGATTATAAGATGAGTGTTCTCTATCACCCTAGAAAGGCCAACGTGGTTGCGGATACTCTATGAGTTAATCTCCTCAGGGAAGGATGGTGTCTTTGATATACCAAGGAAGGTTGTGTTTTCCAAATTTAGATGGTTTGTTGAACCTGATTCATGAGGAAGCTCATGCATCCCGTTACTCCATTTATACATGTTCGACAAAGATCTACCTTGACCTTAAGGAAGTGTTTTGGTGGGAAGGCTTGGAAAAGGACATAGCGGAATATGTTGCAAAGCGTCCAAATTTTACACAAGGGAAAGATGAACCCAAAATCCCGGTGGATTACTACAAGAAATAAAAGTTCATACTTTGAAGTTAGAAGACATAAATATGGATTTTGTGGTAGGTTTTCCTGGAACACAAAATCAATATGACTCTATATGGGTGGTTCTGAATAGGTTGATAAAATCCGATCATTTTATTCCCGTCAAGTCTACCTATTCCGCCGAGTATTATACAAGGATCTCCATACATGAGATTGTATGTCGCCATGGTATTCCATTATCAATCATATCGGATCGGGGTGCACAATTACATCAAGGTTTTGGAGATAATTCCAACAAAGGTTGCGTACAAAGGTGAAGCTAAGCTCCACTTTTCATCTCCAAATGGATGGTCAAGCAAAACGAATACCCTTGAGGATATGCTTAATCTTGCATAATTTATTTCAAGGGAAATTGGGATAAACATTTGCCTTTAGTGGTACAACAATAGCTACGATTTGATTTATAAGATTGTGGATAAGGTTCATATCATAAGGAACCGGTTACAAACAGCCTATAGTCGACAAAAGTCTTATGTTGATCATAGGAGAAGGGAATTAGAGTTTGGAGAAGGTGATAAAGTGTACTTTAAAATTTCGCCTACGAATGGGGTGGTTAGATTTGTCATTGAAGTAACGTTGAGTCCTTGTTATGTGGGTACCTATAAAATCTTTCATAGGATTGGAAAGGTATTATATGAGTTAAGGTTGCCAACTAAATTAGCATCGGTTCATCTGGTTTTCCATGTTTCCATGCTTAAGAAGTGTACTATGTTCCCGAGATTATTCTTCCTATTGAGGGTCTTGGTGTGAAAGATAACCTCTCTTATGAAGAGGTTCTACTTCAAATCATTGATAGGCTAGTAAACATGTTTAGGAACCAAGAGGTGGATTTCGTAAAGGTGTTATCAAAGAATCACCTAATTGTGGGTTCCACATGGGAGGCCGAAGCCGACATGATGTTCCGTTACTTTCATATATTTGATAACTAAGGTTTGTTTTTTTTAGTTATATTGAAAAGAATGACTTAAAATTTAAGTTTCTTGATTTTTAGTGATGATTTGAAAAAATGTGCATTTTGATGTCATTAGAGTAAGTTACAGGGAAATGTGTTCACAACTTTGAAATTTTACAATTTTTCTTGTTTTGAGTTATGTTGTTCATTTTGATATGGTGAGTCTGTATGAAAAGATATGTAGAATGTTGGTATGTTGAACATTATCGTAATTGACTCATGTAAGGTAAGTTGAGCTATTCTTGTTGTGAGAAGGATATTCCTCATAATGTAATGTTGAGCCTTATGTTTGGTAATTATTCTTTTAAATTGCCTTTTGTAAAGAATATGATTGATGTTGGAAATTATATTATAATGTATTGTTGTTTGTTGGGCAGCTAGTCTTGAGTTTATTCTTTCATTCTATAATTTTAGTGTCCTTCGGGGACGAGTGTTCCTAAGGCGGGGATAATGTAACACTTCGAAAATCACAGACGTTTTCTAGGGAGAAATGTGAGTGTCAAATGGTTTAGAAACTGTTTTAAGGTCAATTTTAATAAATATAGGTCATTCAGGAATTCTAGAAACGAAAACGTCTAAGAACATCCATGATGTCAGGAAACTAGTTCAATGAGGTACTAGCGTGCCTAAGCATATTTGACTAGGTTTTAGTTGTCAGAAAATGCTGAAAAATTTTGGAAGGGTTTCTAATACGTATAAGAGTTAGTTCATCGTTTAAACGTCTTGGCAAGATTCACCAAGGACAAACTAAGGGCAATTGAGGAGGGCCATTGCCAAAAGTGGCAAAATCTGTCAAGAGAGTGTTGATGGGCGGAGGCCACTAACGAGGCGTGGTCCAATTGACGAGGCGTTGATGTCCACCTCTGATGGGCAGTTACTAAATTTTTTCAAAGGTTTATTTTTCATACTCTCTAAATTCATCGATTGATATGCTGCACGAAAGTGCACAGTTACCGTCGATGGACATACGATTAATCGATCATGGTATCGTATGTAAGGACTGGTTATGCTGTAAGTTTTAATATAACTCAACTAATTAGTTCTCTTAGTTAGAAGTTTAATTAGAGGTTGTAGAAGGTCTAATTTATTTAGTTAACCACCTATATAAAGCCATAACCTAAATAGACTAACCTATGCTCTCAGAATTCCCAAACCAAGACTCTCTTCTTTCTTTCTTCTTTCTCCCATCGAAGACCAAACTAGAGGTGGGTTAAAGATGTGAAAAGTGTAAAGTTTTCCATTAATCTCCATCAATTATTATGGTATGATATTCCTTTTACCTTTGAGACTTCTTGTCTTAAAGGGTCCCATAAAATTAATTTCAAAAGTTGAGTTTTTATGTGGGTCTTTTCCAATATCGAAAGTGATCTTGTAAATTGAATGTTTTATGAGTTATATTAGATATTATTAATATGTTAATATGTATTCTCACTCAAATGTGTTATTTTTGTTAATTAATTGATTTAGTTTGTAGAAGATGGCCTATTCCCTTTAACCCTAAGTTATGATCTTGAAATGAATTCTGTAATGTTTGTTCAATTGAATTGGATATTCTCTGAATTACTACTAGATGATGTAATTATATCAATTATGATTATATTAACATAAATTGTAGTCATATCATTCTAATTCTTGAGTAATTGATCTAGATTATCACTTTGACCTATGTCTGTTGTCTTAAAGAATTAACTAGTGTTAGATTGTGATATAGTGATTCCATTAGCGTTGTTATCATGTTGTTTATTGTTATATGAAAATACTAGACCCTAATTGGGTTGAGTTAACGGTTAATAGTAAGACCTTGATAATGTATTATGAAGGAGATTTGGTAACTCTTGTGATCCCTGTTATTCACTTCAATTATAGTTATATTTGAAAAAGTCATGATGTTATATTTGGGTATGCCTAATATTAGGATTGATAGGGTTGGTATGATGTTGAATTGAAATGTATTGACGATGCATGGTGAGGTGTTGCATAACATGTAAATGTAAAAAGGACGGAGAGGATTTACCAATGTGCCTTCATATGATGTGACTATGTATGTGTGTTAACCTCACATGTACAAATTTTCATGAAAGTATTATACTCATGCATTTCTTATTGAGATATGATGATGATGATTATACAATGGATACACCCTATGACCTACATAAATTTATGCTGATTAATGAATACATTATAGACATTAAAAAGAGGGACTTATCTTAGCATCAAATGAACTTAACAATGGGAGGTGTTGACTTTCCATAAAGGAAGATTCACCATATCGTTCCACATGAGGTGTTTACTATCATATGAGGGTTACTCATCTTATGGATTACCATCAGAGGAGGCTCCAATTTCCAATTGGCATGTAGAATGTTATGTTTATGGTTTGTTTTACTTTTGCCGGTAGACCACCTTCCATCGGTGTTTTGTTTTACGACATCGGCTTCCACCTAGAATATCGATTAAGTAAAGTGTTACCTAAACTAAAATGAACTCATGAAGTACAAAAAAACTAGGGTGACCTAAGAAATTTGCTTACTACTTATGGGTATGGGAATTTACCGATGACTTGCACAAGTTTGCCTTTAGAGGAACCTTGGGAGGATGTTCTTACGTATGTATATGCCTATTATGGTACATGATATGTATATGATGAATTTGAACATGGTTGCTACTATATGTTGAAAGATTCCACTTATTAATATGTGTTGGTCTACATTGTTAAAGAATGATGATATGTACTCTCAATGATACGCTATGAGAATTCGGATGTTGGTGATGATTCTTGTTGGGTTACTTCATTGAGTAAACTTATGGGGCTTTGCTTGTTCATGGAACTTGTTGAGTTAATAGGGGTTCATGGGTAATTGTCTTGATTTGATGATGTTAAAATACACTCTTATTCATGCTTGTTGATGTTAGTACTTGGTGATAGAATTTGCTTGACTATGTGTCCAATTTAATGGTATGCATGTGGACTTGAATATAATTAGTATTGTTGGTCTTGTGGTGTAGATTCTTTGGATTTAAGGAGAATTTCTTATTGGTTGGTATGTTCTTATACAATTTGCATTAAGATTTTCAAACTAAAAGCATACCTTTATGAAAAGTCCCCTTTCTTAGTATGATTTTATGGTATGTGAAAATATGGTCTCATACTTAGTAAAAGTTGTGTACTAGCCCCATTTCTTCATTTTCCCCAACATTTTAGGTTCCGCTCGTAGAAGGTCTTTCAGACGACTTTGTAGAATATATGGAATTATCAATCATCCAAGTTGGGTAGGTCCTCACTTTCCGAGTGCAATGCAACTATTAAGCATATGGAGTTGTTTTAGTTTTAAAAATATTATGTTCTTTCCTTTTAATTTGGATATTAAATATAGTATAGCCTATATGAATCCTTATGGTATTGATGTATGGGCCAGGCCCACTTTTTATACTCTTGTTATATGATTCTTAGATGAGACACCCATTCGAAACTATGTGATATTTTGTATATGTATGTGCAATTAATGTAGAAGACTAAGTAATCTTCCAACACGAAAGATATATGCATACTTGATATATTCTATTATGTTTATGTAGAGGTACATGTTAACCTCAATGTTGAAATAATGAAAGTTTTTTAAACACTCTGCATTTTAAGCTATGAATGTAATAATGTAAACTAAGAGGATAGTTTTAGTCTTCAATAAGGAAGACGACGCCAGTGATGCCTAGGGGGTGCTATCCGGATGTTACACCTAAAACCTAGATAAATTTATTATTCTAAACCTGAACCCAAATTCTCTTTGGAGTTAAAAAAAAAGTTAGAGATTGGATTGAAGATTGGTTTGTGATTCTTTATCAACTCTTCATAAAATTTGTGGTCTAGAATTAATTTTATGATTCATCATCCTTGAAAATCTTTTCTTCAATAAGCCAAATTTCAATGTGATTTCAGAAGTCTTTCAAAGATGAACTTGGCCAATTTTGATATCTATCCATGCGTTCATGCATAAAACGTAATGAATAATAATAGATTGATTGAATTGATTTTAATTTTATCTTTTTAACTTAATTACACTATAAAACAATGAACCCTAGTTTTTGACTACTCTGTGGGTGACTTGATTATGTCTTAATGCTATTGGATTCTTATGTAATTTTATCAGGGATATTGAATTATGATTAAATCATGTTATAATTATTAGTATGTTTCTCTAAATTAATAAATCTATGTCGAATTACCTTTGACTCGTTGTTTATTGTAAGTATTGATTTGAGTTTGTGATCATGTCCATGGGTAAGGGCCTTTCAGTATTGTGTTGGATGATTTAGCTATGGATTAAAGTGGTGAGAGTGGATTTGTGGTATATTTCTCTAATTCTCTTTATATTATGTAGTATAGGTCTTGAATTATGTTATGATTTGTATGGTCCACTTATGATTGTTGTGCTATTTGCTTTACTTGTGAGCTATGTGGCCTCGTCGGCGTTACTTTATGAAATATGATGATCATGTCGTTGTCAGCATTACTTGATATGTAATGATTGTTTGTGTAGTTGATTTATCTTAATTATGATCATATCGATCTACTTTTGAGTGATGTGAAAGTATTTGTTCTTTTATGGACCTTAGGTAAACATGTTAGTCTATCACTATGTCCTTTTGTGTGTAATCTTACGATTGATGCGTGATTCTTCCTACTAGGTTATGTCACTATTATGATGGTTATATTGATTATATCATATTAGTGAATACGGTGGCCTACATATGATGTTCTTTATGCCTATGTGCTTGGAGAATGATATGCTACATTTAAAGTATGTGGGTGTTTTGTCTTGGTAGACATGTGTTCCTTACTTAATACATATATAATTTGAATATAAATTCTTGATTAGTATACTAAATACTCTTTGTCTTGTATGTGTAATTGACATGTGCCTTGAACATTTCAAAGAAGGTCATTTATGTGGAACCTTCATCTTAGATGTAAGGTTATGATATCCTTTATGTTAAAAGTAATAATATCCTTCTTGTGTGAATGGTGGACATAGGATTTTGTTGCTGGAACGGCATGAAATCATCCTAAAAAATAATTGAGCTATCCTTTTAACCATTGTAAGGAAACCGTAGGGGACCTCTTTGGTAAGGTGTTATGATTTAGTGGTGAACTCGATCTGGAACCTCTTCATGAACTCTTTTATTGAACTTATTTATGAGAAAAAAGGCTAGACCCGAGAGATTATGGTTTGTGGAATAGATCTTGTTAAGGATGACAATATAGTATAAAGAAACCCCCTCATATTTTTAAGCTATGTGCCTACATGGGATCATTCCTTGTTCTACCATTGGCCCATAGAAAAGACCTCCATCAGAGTAGGTTCATGACTCCGGATTCCTTATAAAGAAAGTAGGTCTATGGAAATTGTTTTCTATTCTCATCATATTGAATATCTACAAGTATTTGAAAAGTTCTATGATGTTTAGGTGGTGTTATAATACACTATCTAGACATTGAACGATTAGGCTTTGAAGATTTTAGTAAGTGAGTCCCTATGTCTTCTCCAAGATCATTACTTGATTTTCCTTATGTAATGATTTTCTCTTAAATTAACTAATGAAGATAATGATTTAAGTTAGAAGCATATTAATGAATAAGTGCTTATTTACAGTAGCTTAAGAGTTGCTTAGTAAAGGCATGGGCATATGAATGCTTACTTCATATATTACCTAGGGAAGTCTTAATAATGATTCGAGATAGGTAAGTAAATTGAGTAAGTAGACATGATCTATAGTTAGGTAGTCTTAAAAATCATTTAGGTAACTTGCAGAGGGTGTATATATATTCTCTTTTTGAATTACTTAAGTGTGTCTTTTGATAACTGTTGGGAGAATAATGTCATATTATATATATATATATATATCTATATATAT
>NC_028646.1:41251312-41286015 GCF_001406875.1 Solanum pennellii | reverse complement strand
TATATATATATATATATATTATGTTGTGTAATGAGAATGATCTTATCTAGGTACTCTAAAGGATCTCTTTGGTATGTGTGACAGGATTGTATGGGCGGTCACTTCATAACTCACTCAAGTCATCCTCAGAATCAACTTTGGTAGGAGGATCTCATGGTTGCGTGATTTGTAGGTGTTATTGATACTATATTATGAAGTGTGAAATATTGGTGAAGTTGCAGTGAAGTAATTGTAAGATCACTATGAGTTCTATGTGTTCATTGTAACCGTACTATACCATACATGTTAATTAAGTATAATCTGTAATGTCTTCTGATTGTGTTTTTTTGGTCTTTGAATGTGATTCTCATGCCTATACTATGATGTTTTAATAAAAAGGAGCTTGTTTCTCATAAATGTATGTTCTCATAATTTTATGCATTAAACCATACTTTGTACATGTATTTGTACTATTTCCATGCATTTTGTTATATTTAAAGGTGTCGCTGCAAAGTGAAAAGCGTCTTCACGCAAAGCTTGGGATCTAGTTATCATTCAAGCAAAGTTGAAGTATGTCCTCACTTGACTCGAGGGCATAATCATCTTTATACTTATTTATTTCAAAAATATTGTAATATACTAAGTTTTCTATAGGTCAATTGTAAGGGTTTTGTACCAAGTATTTCTTATATTCTAAGGATGGTATATAATGAGGCTTAGATTTTTCTATCATTTTATATGAAAGATATTTTGATATATTTTTGTGTGAAATGTTTTAATTCCGCACTAGTTTTCATACATGTATGTTATGAATGATGTCAAAGGTCTTGTACAAGACCTCTGAGAGGTGAAATACGCCATGTTCCACACCAAGAGTTTCATATATTATAGGGTGTGCTCTCTAGGATGAAAAATCTTGACATTAGAACATATGTTATGAAAGTGGTCTTAGGATATAAAGAAGTCTCATAAAGACACGTCTAGTAGAGTATTAACCAACGGTGTGAGTCGCAACACATTTATGGGTAAGTGGCTATAGGATGACCATTTTCCCTTCTTTGTACACTCATATGTCGTGTCGTATTGTAAAAATGGAAGAGTGAATGAGGAGATTCCTCTTCAAGTTGAAAAAGTTGATCAAGTTGTTCAAGGTGCTCAAGGTGTTCAAGTCGCTATTGCAGGTTAAGGTAATGAGATTCTGGTGGTTCCCCTAGAACGACTAATAGGGAACTAAGAGTGGCTTTACTTACTTTAGGCCGAGCCATGACTACTCATATGAATAGGGGTACTGAACCTAGAGTGGATTTTATGGAGAGCATTATGACATCTAGATCGAATGATATTGTGAGGATGAATCCTCCTATCCTTCTTGTCTCTATGATGGGAGAGGACCCCCACGAGTTTCTAGATGATGTGTATAATGTGTTGAGTGCCATAGGGATGATTTCTAGGGAGAAGGTAAAGTTAGCTTTCTACAAATTGTAGAAGGTTGCTCAAGTATTGTACACTCAATGGAAAGATAATAGGTTTTTTGAGTCGGGTCCTATAGAGTGGGAGGAGTTTAAGGAAGCTCTCTTAGGAAAGTCATTTCCCCGTTAGAGGAGGGAGGTGAAAGTTGAATAGTTCGAAAATCTCAAGCAAGGTAATATGAGTGTTGAGGAGTATTCCTTCAAGTTCACTAGGTTGTCTATGTATGCTCCATCCTTGGTGTCTAACCCTAGGGATGAGATCAAAGGGTTTGTTACCGGTGTCACTGACCTTGTGAAAGAAGAGTGTTGTACGACCATTCTCCTAGGTGATATTAATATGTTTAGAATCATGGTTTATGCTAAAACCATTGAGGATTCTAAGCATAGAAGGATTGATAGAAATATTAAGAGGGGTGGGCCATGTGTGCAAAACCAACCTAGTTTCAAGAAGAGGGCTCCAACTCAAGATGAGCCTCGGGATCCTAAAGTCAAAATTGAGAAGGGTGGTGGTTATCATGGAGCTAATCCTACTAGTGCTAATTTGGGTAATAATTACTATGGGGAATGCCTAATGGATACACGGAGTTATTATGGTTGTGGTAAGGATGGACACAAAATGAGGGATAATCCTTGTATGAGCCCCAAATTAGTTAGGGTGTATAGAGCCTCACTTGTTCCTATGATATTTTTAAAATGTTAATAGACTGTATTAAATTATGTAATTAATTTGAAGTGATTTGGATGTCAAACATCAAGGAACGACTAAGACGTTCGATGACTAGTCACCTAAGGGGACTTATGTGTTTTTATGTGCTTTCATGTGTTTGATTGTCTTATGACGTCCTTATATGAGTAATAATTATGTTTATAGTCATTGTGTTTATTTTCATTAAGTTTCGAGGTCAAACGTGTAAGACGTTCGAAAGTTAGACCTTGAGACATGCATGTGTGTGTCTTGAGTGTGCGTAGAATGTTTGGACGTGTTCCATTTAATTATTTTGGGTGAAATGGATTTGGAATGTCCTTGAATTTCTAAGATATGCATTTTCGTTGTAAACGCCCTGGTACGACTCCCCAAGGTCCTTGCAAGAGGCCCTCCAGAAAGATCCAAAAGCTGTCAAGACAGTCCCTTGGCAGTGCCAATCAACTGAGCCAACCGACGCCTCGTCAGTCCACCAAAGGCCCATCGATGGTGTGGCATTGATGGAAACATATCGTGGGGAAGTCTCAGCCAAAGAACAGACTAATACCCAAACGACGGAAGCCATTGCCAGTCCATCGATAGGCGAACGTGGCGTCGATGGCTAGCCGTTTATGCAGGCTGCAGCTACTGCCTAACGACTGTTTCATTAAAGGGGTGAATGGGAAATTCACCCCACGTTCTAAACTTACCCTACTAGGTTTATTTGGTTACATTTGGGTGTTTTTAAGTGATCATTAAAGTAATTACCCCATTCCAATTTCTTTCTTAACAGATTAGACTTTCCCTCAAAAAAAATTCTCTCTAGAACACCCATTGAAGGTAAAGCTCATGAACATCATGGAGTTTAAATTTCTATGGGTTCTTCATCATTTTTTAGAGATTTTATTCTGAATTAGGGTATGGTTATCCTTTATCTCTAGTTAACTTTCCATCTTGTGAATCTCAATGTTTTGAAAGAAGATTTCATGATCAAACCTCTGATCTTTCAATCTAGCCATGAGTTCTTTCTCAAAACGTTTTCAAAGGTTTTATTAGCCTTTTTTTCTTTATTCCATGCATTCCTAATGTAGCATGATCATTGTAATCTCTAGTTTATGGAAATTGAAATAGGATATGGTTTAGGTTATGATTCTTTTAACTAAAACCTTATATTATTGTTATTGATGAATTTTGGGTATGAATCATTCATGATAAATGTAAAGAAGTCTTGGTAAGAATTGATTTAGGTTCATCTAGACTATAAATTTAATAATGTAATGTATAAGATGAGATCTCAATGCCACGGAAGATGAAGCATGATTTCGTTTGAGTAATAATCTCTTTATCCATTGCCCTACATGTATATTCTTTATAAACTATTATTGATTATCAAAGCAAAGGAAATTGGTGAGTGATCTAGATTCCTCCACTCTCTATTGAATTTTTTGTTTGGTGTATATGATGGTATCATCGTCTTATAGGTATTTTAAGTATAGTTGCATTTATGTTCATGTATATTTAGTTAGTGTCCTATACTTGATTTTTTTGATGAAATACTTGTATTGATTAAAGATGATTAGTTAAAGAATTTGTAAGAATCGTTCTACTTCTCCACTTCTCTATGATATTGTTCGTACAATTGGTATTTTATGGCATTGTGTGGTATGATCCACTTATGGTGGAGGTTTTTACATTATTGCTAATGTATATATTTGTGATGTGAACATCTCCTTGAACTCAATTATACTATGAATGTATATTGGTTACAAATCACCGAATGTGAAGCCTATGCCTAGTTTGCTATTCTCTCTATGATCTAGGTTGGGTTGCTAACGTCATGAGCATGTAAATGGTTATGTTGAGTGTATGTGTACTTGCTACCTATGATGACAATGTACAATTTCATATTTGATGGAAAGGTAAGAGGGATGCATTTAGACTACAGCTTACTTAAAGATGTTTTAAGTCTTGAATAAAGGAGTTTAGTGCTATGCTATATATTCTACGATGTTGTATGATGTATAATTCACTAGGATAACTTGATAAGTTTACTATTATGGGAAAGGGTATGGAATGGTTTTTATTCCTTGATAAGATACTTTCTACGTTGGTCTTCTAAGTACATGCATAGGATTGTATGAACATGTTATGAATATGACTTATATTCTATGATGTTAAGCATATGATATGATGAATTATGAATGTGCATAGTGTCTTGGTGTGTTTATATGAAAGGATTTCTCATATAGTTATACCTATATTCTCTGCATTGATATGTGAACATGTGTGACATTTATGTGTTATGTGAAAGGTTTCCTCACATATGAGTATACACACACACACATATGAAGATGTAGTCAATAGAGGAGCCTTAACAGGTATTCTCAAGTGTATCCTAAACGAGATAGGTGCTTACATATGTTTTGTCCATAAGAAAGAGTTTCTCACATTATATAGGTTGATGAACACTCATCTATGACCTATGAGCTAGGCATATGAGGGAAATACTGTCCTAATCCTAGTTTTATAAGATATATATATTAAATACTTTTTGATAAAAAGGTAACTTTGCTTAGAACTGAGTTAACTTGATGATTAGCAGTTTCCCTTTCGATTGTAGAAGGTATGTTACCATAATCCTCATGAGGTAGCTAACAACAATTCCTCAATAGGTATATATAGGGTTTCAATAAGTGAAAAAACATAATGACTCATTTAGCATAAAGAGGGTTTTCACATGTACCTCTAATTTCAATAACTAAGCTTGAAACATAGGATCTATCATGTGAATTCACTTAGTATGATAGAATATATTAATATTCTACCTTTGTTAGGTAAGAACAACTTCCATTTATTCAATGCTCCACAACCCCAGATTCCATGTATCACCATGGTTTTAGTGTTGGTTAAGGCTATGTTTTCCCTAAAATAAAATGGACAATGGAATTAAGGTAAGGACCCTAACTAGGATAACATAAGGGTAGTTTCTTAGTGTGGTTGGGTGTATGTGATTTCACCTGTGCATTGCACAAGTGGCTTTTGAGGGACGTCCTAGGAATGTGTTCTAATGCATGTATCTATGTACATATTTCTTACGCATGACTTTGCAGTATTTGTCTACCTTTTATGAAGATGTGTATGGTATGAGTTTTAATGGATCTATATGATGTGGTCTCTTCTTATATGCACTATGTAGGTCTTATTGACTATATGATGAAGGTCTTGCTTCACATGATTTAACTTCTCTTCACTTACTATGTTGATATATGAAATAGAGTCTTAAGGCTGGTGGTCTTATGAAAGGTTTATTAAGTATGTGTGAGGTTATAGGGCTTCACATGTCCATTGCAATAGTGGACTTAGATTGGTATTGTGAGTTAGGTTTTGTAATTCTTTATGTGAAGTGAAGTGAATAGATAAGTAAGTTGATATAGTTTCCTATAATGCCATTGGAGTCTTGAATTAAATTTATATATGATGTATTATTCATCTAAAATTTTATGTGTTGGGTTGTGTAGATTACATGGAGGACTTCCTTGTGGCCTTAAGGTGATGGATTGAACCAAGTATCACTAGAGGGTTTATTGGTGGGATAATGAATTTGGAAGAAAAAGGATTTAATTGCAAGTAACAACTTTACTGTAAAGAAGAACATGCTTATTGTAAACTGCTTCTAAATTTTCTTAAATAGATTGTATGATTTTATGTTATGTTTGACGATAAAATATGATTATACGAAGAATATAAATGATATAATGTTTATTGTATAAAGGTTTTGTGAAGTTTTCATAAAAAAGCATGAGGTATGATTTCAAGAAAATATCCCTTTTAATTGCATGGTTGCCATACTTAGTGCATTCTATTACTAACTCATTTCTTCTCTACTTCTTACACAAAGTTCAGGTTATCGATGCTTAAGGGATGTCTTTAAAAGTTGAAGAGTTTGATATGTGATTCCCATGCTCAAGGATAGGAATCCTTATGTTCCAAGGATAACCTATTTATGGTTTACTGTAATGTTATGTATTATTTTACTTATGTATTATGTTATAAGGGTTGTGTCTCAAATGTAATCTAATGATGTTGTGCATAGGATAGTAAAGTGAATTAAGGTCGAAATATGTACTTATGATATTTTATATATCTGTGAAGTGAAGTTTCTATTATATGATGTGCTATGAAAAGTCTTAAAATTTTTGCTAACTTACCTATGACAATGCGATGAATGATAACAATGGGCTTGTATAAGATCTTCGAGAGGTCAAGTACGCTATGTTACTTTTAGGGTTTCTCCCTGGTCGTGACAATCCTACTATTGTGGCTAAGGGAAAAGAGTATAAACAAGTTCCTCCAAGAGTTCCAGGTAATGATGCTTCAAAGAAAAATGGTTTCTATGCACTCCGGGATAGGGTATGAAGATGGATGGTGGTGATGATGATTATGGTAAGTAATAACTTTTTTACCTTAGTTGTTATGAGTTCCTTGTATGAGTTGGATCCTAGGTGAGTAGTAGAATTTATTTTGACCATCTCATCTCTTCAATTCAACTCAAGCCTGAAAGGTAGAAAATCATAGTAGTATGTTGCATTGTCGTTAGTAGTCTTGTCGGAATAGAATTTCATTGATACCTTGCATTGTGTATTTCATGATGTTATGATTATGATGTAAGTAGATTTTATTTTGTTTTATATATTATATTATCATGCTTTTATCATTAACTACCTAAATGTTGAACATTAATAATTGTTGCATAATTCACTGTAAAATTTTTCAGAATTGACTAAATCATTATTCGGTTTAAAATTGTTGTAATGTGTATAAATATGATCTATATGAGCATGATAATAAATATAAAAGGAGTTTTTTATATATGGAATGAGGAATGTGAGTCTTATTCCATAATGAGTTGTACAAAAGTTTCTAGCTTCTTGTTGTGTTGTTAGTCTCTTCATTATGTGAAATTGGTGTTTTCCCAAATTGTGTATTGTGTATGGTGTGGCATAGTTATGTAACGCTAGTCTTGAGTGTCTTGTCTCTTGAAAGTGTAATAAACGAAGCAACTGTCATTCAAGGATTAATGTTGTCCAAGTGGGGGAGATAGTAATAACTCTAAAACGACTTATCTGAAACTAGAGCCTAACACTTGTGTCATGCTGTTTTCAAGTCTTATAATGGGTTATCATGAGGTTATGATTTTATGATTCATGAAGTTTAGAGGACAAACGTCGCAGAACGTTCATGACGTTCGAAAGGTTAGTCTTGTATCGACCTCGTGTGTCTTAGTATATCTCGTAGTGTTTTACGTGTTCATTTTTGATGAAATTCATTTGAATAGTCATATACTCGTATACAAACATAATTGGGTGGGAAACGTCCAAGAAAATCTCTCCAAGGACCAACCAAGGGTCCTTGAAGAAGGACCAATCATGGTGGCCAAAAGGTCCTAAGGCAGTCCCACCTATGGAGGCAATCGATGCCCACTAGGCTGGTCAATGATCCGTAGGTGGAATGAGTAGATGGGTACAAAGGTGTGGGATGATGTCCCTCCAAACACCAGGCTCTGTCACAATACAAGGACAAACAGTACCGTCCGTTAGTTGGGTGATGCCACGTCAATGGGCAATCATAGATGAGGCTGCAATTTACCTGCTTCACTTTAAGGTGAAGGGTTTAATTTGTAATTCACTGCATTCACAAATAATTAGAAGTGTGGTTTCCTAAGGTTATTCTGGGTATTATAAATAGTTTTATAATTCCAAAATACCTTGATGTATTCATGGAGATAAAACTCAAGATAGAGCTTGAATTGAAGATTGATTGGTGATTCTTCATGAATTCTTCATAAAATTCGTGGTTTAGTATCAATTAAGGTAAGTTATTTATCCTTTAAATTCTTTTCTTCAATGATCAAAACTTAAAGTGATTTCCAAAGTCAAATTTTGATATCTACCGATGGGTTCTTGCAGAATTTTTTTGATTCAATATAGATTAATTGAATTGAATTAACATGATAGTTTTTACTTAATTACTCTATGAGCCCTAGTTTTTGACTACTTTGTGGGTAACATGATTATGTCTTAATGCTATGGAATTCTTATGTCGTTCGATTAGGGAATTGAATTATGATGGAATCATATTATGGTTGTTAGTATGCTGCCCTAAATTCATAAATATACGTTTAATTATCTTTGATTAATTGTCTATTGTAAGAATTGGATTGAATTGGTGATCATGGCCATGGGTAAGGGCCTTTGAGTACTGTGTTAAATGATTTAACTATGGATTAAAGTAATGAGAGTTGATTGGTGATACGCTGTTCTAACTCTCTCTATATATTATGTAGTATAAGTCTTGAATTACATTGTGACAGGTATGATCCACTTATGGTGGCGGTGCTATGCCTTGAGAGCTATGTTACCTCGTCAGCTTTACTTTATGAATTATGATGATCATGGCCTTGTCGGCATTTCTTGATATATAATGATGGTTTATGTAGTTGATTTATGTGATGTATGATCATATAGATCTACTTGGGACTGACGTGAAAGCATGTGTTCGTCTATGGATATTGTGTAATCATAATTGACTATGACTATGTCCTTACCTGTGCATTATTAGGGATGATACATGATTCTTCCTACATGATTATGTGAGTCTTATGATGGTTATATTGATGATGATTTATTTGTGAATAGAGTGACCTATAGATGATGTTGGTTATTCCTATATACTATATATAAAGTCTGTGTGCATCTTTACATGGAAGACTTATGCCCCTCACTTGATACATGTATAATGTTAATATGACATCTTGACTTAGTATGCTAAAGACTCTTTGTATTGTATCTGTGATTGACATGTGACCTTGGAAATTTCTAAGAAGGTCCTTTATGTGGAACCATCATCTTAGATGTAAGGTTATGATATTGTTGAAGTTGAAAGTCGTAAAGGTATCCTTCTTTTATGAACGGTGGAGTTAGGGTTTATTGGCTGAAACGACATGAAATTATCCTTAGGAAAATCAATGATCTATCTTATTAACCATTGTAAGGAAACCTTAGAGGATTCTTTGTTAAATTGTTATGATTTCGTAGTGATCTTGATATGGGACCTCCTCATGTATTCCTTTATTGAATTACTCTATGAGAACAAAGGCTAGCACTGAGTGAGTAAAGTTTTATAAGTAATTGTAGTAAAGGATGATGCTAGAATACAAAGAAAAATACCATATTCCTTAACAGTCTGCATACATTGCATGCATCCTAGTTCTACCGTCGGCCCGTAGAACAAACCTCCATCGGAGTAGGTTCACGACTCCGGATTCCATACATAGCTAGTATGATCTATGTTGATTATTGCCTATTTTCATCATATAGGATACTGTAGGATTATCGAAAATGTACTTTTCTATTGAAGGATCTATTAGGTTTTAAGAATAAGTATTGGGGTACATAGGCATCCTAATGCCCAATATTGAGTAATATTTGGCATATTAGAGAATATTGGCTTAAGAGTGTTAGCAAATTTTTATGTATTAACAAGTAAATTAAGATATATTTTGATGTTCAAATTCTCCAATCAATGTTTTTTTAGGAATTGTACCTACACTGAAGACTCTAAGGTAAAATATTTAATTTCAGAAATCTACACACATTAGGTATGAGGCATCCAAGTGTCAAGCCTAGGTACCGTAGCACATGAACATTTAAAATGATCATATATATTAAGAAGTTCCCAAGCACATAGTGATGATCCTTGGGACAAGAAGTGTGCAGCAACACATGTGCTACCAGTCAAGAGACTAAACGACCTAGCTCCACCAAATTCGGTTAAGGCGGTAAGGGGGCAGGCACACATCAGGTCAAGCCACGTGTGACCGAGATTCCTAACAAATCCAAGGCACTAACTAACTTATATAAATAGCTAACTAATCTAGGATTAACTAAAATAAACTAACTAAATTTCCCAAAATCCTAAGACCTAATCGGGTGACACTAGCCGAGTAAATACCTAAAGAAACATCCTAGTAGCTAACCTAGGATGATCCAAAGGGGTTGGTTATGGTCCTAGTGACTTAGGTGTACTTTATTAATAACCCAAGGTCACTTAATAATTAATTTAGAATCTTAATTAATAAATTAAAAATCATGGTAAAACCCAAAACTCAGCAAATTTTAGGATTTATTTAATGTCAAATGCTCTCCTACATTGAGTCTAAGTTAAATTAGTCAATATTCAGTTCCTAAGACTTAGACTCATGTTTAAATAGGTAAGAAATGACTGAAAAAAACAGTGAAAAAACGTAAGAAAAACGTAAGAAAAACAGAATATTTCTCTCGGTTCTCCTTGGGCGATTCCAAGGAAATTCTTCATGATTTTCGTGCAAAGTACAAGGTGATCTTCATTGATTCAGTCCTACAGTCCGGTATGGATTTTATCTCTTGGATTTATTTTCCCCAAAAAGTTTTTAAAACATTTTTAATTAAAGAAAATTTAAATTAGGGTTGTTCCTAATGAAATTATCGAATGTTCATCTCCCTAGTTCTCCCTATTTCCGATAGTAGTATGTATAATGCAAATCTCGATCATGTTGTTGGTATGTGGTGCTAACTAGTAATTAGGTTTAGGTTTATGTGATTTGATAGGTCAAAATTAGACCAACAGGTTAGATTAGTATGACTAATGCCGAATTGTGTTCGAGAAGATGAAACTTTTTTATGTCGTTTATGAAATTCAGTTTACTGTTAAAAGAAATGAAAGTTTGGATTACTGTTTTTGCTTTACAGTAGATATGTTTGTATTTGTTTGGAATGCAATTTTTCAAAGAATAATTAAGAATGACAACCAAAGTTAGATAATGAATCTTTAATGCCAATTATAAACTTTATAGCTTGTCCAAACTATTCACTAAATTGTTCCTATGTGCTAATCAAATGTGAAAAATAGGCTAGCTTAAAATGATGAGATTACTATAGTATATACTTGAAGTCAGACTTGGCTAGTAATATTATCATGACATGTGTTTAGTGAAAGTTTGGTTAAAACCAATAAATTGGCCAGCAATATTATTTCAAAAATATGTAATAGAATTGGCCAATGATTAAGTCATACCAATCATATATGGCCAATGTAAGTTATGATGTTTCTTGTAAGGACAAATATATGTTAAAGATTGACCGCACAAGATGTAACTCAATAAACTCATCATCTAGGGTATTCCGATGATTGGGAAATGTCCCAACCTACCTTATCTAAATTGACTTGTGAACATAAGAGAACATTGAATAAGTCCTTATTACTTTTGTAAAGAATGATACAAGACTGCAAAATAGCATTGAACAAGATAAAGTGAGTAATGAAAGAACTAAAAAATTATGAGTTATGAAATTGACATAGAATGGGTGTTAAAGGAAGTGAGACAAGTCTCACTTGCACCTATACATACATGTTAAAGATACAAAACATAAGAGGGTGTTAGAAATCGTGAGACAAGTCTCATTCACACCATAATGATAATGTAAGATTTAAATTCACATTCACTATGTATATAAAGTGATGACAAGTAATCCATTTATCTGAGCATACCTCAGAAAAGAAGCTAGCTTCCATAATATATGAGTTAACTCTAAAAGTTTTAAAGTAAGATAAATCAAGGTAAGCACCGATTGACCATTAATGAGCTTTTGAAAGCACATGTAAGCCTCATGATATGAGACTAACACCAAGGTTAATAAGGGTCTCTAAATTCATCTAGTCTTTGGAAAATGCCGCCAACATAGGCTACTAGCTAGTGGATCCTCCTATGAAAGCTAGGAAGTATTCGGTTTCACGTTTGCCAGTGAACCACCTCTTTCAGTGTGGGGAAGACACTGGATTTCATGCTAGCTCAAAAAATATATGTCGGTTAAATTCTAAATATTTCTTTATCAAAGTAAAAAAGAAGGAAAGAAAGAACTAGGAAGATGAAGGGTGTTATGATAGGATGACCAAAGGGTGATGTTTTTCTTAGTAATGATGTAAGTCATTCTATGTCATTGCACAGAAAGATCCCAGTGGAAGTCTTAAAAGAATATCCCAAGTCAATATAGCATGTTCAAACTGAACAAGTGATAAAAGAAGTAGAAATTTAAATTCAAAGTTAACTAAGTCAGCAAAATCATAAGTATATCAAATCATCAGTGATTGATACGAATAAAAGTTGGCTTATAAAAAATTTATGCCCAATTTAACAAGTATGGTAGTTTTAAGAGTTATTTGCTCATGCCAATCAAGGGAGAAAAACATAATGACTCATCAAGTGGAGTATGAACATATTCCCTAGCATATTTGTATTATGCAAGTAATCAAATAATGGGATAGCCAACGTCATGCCCAATTTAATAAGAATGGAAGGAATAACTTGTGAGTAGGGTAGTGAAATCATTTCTTTAGTGTTTTGGATTACTTACTTGATTCATTGTAGCAATGGGACTACAATGAATCATTTCACTCATAACTAAAACATAGGATCAAAAAAGATCATTGAACCACAAAAAAAAAAAAAGATCCTGAAAAATAAACTAATTCTTGTAAAGGGAGCTCTCGATCTTAGGGGAGCAAAATTATAAAATTTTGTACGAGTTTTCTAAAACTATGTTTATAATTCAAAGGTCTTATGTTAATATTGAAAATTAGTTGTGCACATTAAATGCATGAAAATATGTCATATTCATAGCATGATTCATAAATAATGAATTATGAAAGTAAAGTGGACTTCACTTTCCAAAAATTGCATGTTTCTATAGGAAGAGCTTTTCTTGATCTTGCATTGTCCTTATGTGTTTATGTGAATACACCCATAATTAGTACAAGTGTGTACTAACCCATATGCAATTACTATTTTTATAGGTGCGGGTCCTTGAAGAAGATTCAAGATGAGTTGAAGCTGTTTGGAACTAGTACATCTAGACTTTGGTAAGTCCTCTTCAGTTAGAGAATGACTACACTTTATTTTATAGCTTTAGTAGATAATACATATCTAGTGGATGTTTTCCCTACTGTTTTCTTTGAAACATTTGTTCAGGCTTTCGTATTAAGGTCAGTTTGTCAACTATTAATGATAGTATGAATTCACCATTTGAATTTGTCAATCTATAAATAGATGGTTGTTTATTTTGAGCTATTAGTATAACACTCTTATGCAAGAATTATATGAAGTCAAAATACACTTCATTATTTTTAAATTTTTAACTCAAATTAACTATATGATTGTGATGAAAGCTAAGAAGATTGTTGTCTGTGACATCTTAGAGTTTACCGACGCCGGTCACAACTAGGGTCTAGAACCCGAGTGTGACAATACATACTAAAATTGGAGAAGTTTTATGAATTTTAGGTGGTGGTATGGAACGCTATCTAGACAGTTCATTATTAGGCGTTGAAGCTGTTAGTAAGTGAGTCCCTAGTTCTTCTCCGACAACATTACTTCAATTTCCTTATGTGATGAATGTCTTTTAAATAAACTTGTAACACTTCGAAAGTCTAAGACGTGTAATAGAGCCAAACATAAGTCTCAAAAGGATTACACATTGTTTTAAGGTCAATTTTTTTTGTATATAAGTCGTTTAGGAAGTTTAGAAATCAAAACGTAAAAGAACATCCATGATGTTCGGAAACTAGTTCAATGAGGTAGTAGCGTACCTTAGCCTATATGAAAAGCTTTTAAGATTCAGAAATTGATGATTTTTTGTAGAACGGTGTGTTACACGTATTAAAATTTATTTGTAATTGAAACGTCCAGGCATGACTCCCCAAGGTCCAACCAAATCCCTGGAGGACCCTTGCATTTTGGGGTCCAAGGTTTCCCAAAGCAACGTCCACCGGCGGATGCAACCCACGATCCTTTGTACACTTAGATAATTTTTGGGAAGCCTGCAAATGGACATTTTCTAAACTAATCGATGAATGCGCAGAATGGAGAGGAACAATTCTACTCAACTGACACACAATAATTCGATTGTGGTCTCGTATGTGGAGCAACTGTTTTTCGGCACGTTTTTAGTTAATTCATATAATTAGTTGTCTTAGTTAGGAGGTTAATTAGGGGAAGGGGAGGTCTAATTATGTTAATTGACAAGTTATATAAAGACCCTAAGCTAATTAAACTAACATAAGCTCTCATAATTCCCAAACCCCAAACTCTCTTCCTTCTCTCTTATTTCTCTCTCAAGTAGAAGAACTCCATAGAAATTGTCACGTTCTTCAGGAACTCCCTAGATGTTAGGGAGAACACTTTGGTCATAAAAGGGCGTACATGACCCTTTGGGGTCTTTTACAATCCCTTTAACTATTATCAATTACATAAGCCACGAAAAGTAGCGCAGAATTAAAACATTTCACGAAAAATTAAATAAAGAAAACATTTTGCATAAGAATATTAAAGATGTCTCATCGTCACAATCTAATCTTAAAGACACGAAATAAAATCATAGGGACAGGTCCTTTACATTGAAAGAAATATATAGTAAGTCTTAATAACAAAACAAAGAAATATAGACTATGTCCTCAAATGTATGAGGACATACCAAATCTTGAGAGAGAAGATTTCCGAAGATTCGCCTTGTGGACGTCCTCTTACTTTCTTTCCTATACTTCTAAAATATATAAAAGTATAGGCTTAGTAAAAATAATGTACTAAGTATAGCATATGCAAAATATGCAAAAACAAACATTTTAGTAAAAAAAGACTTTCATGCCAAATAAGTAAAAAATTCATGAATATATAAGCAATAAAACATAAGAAATATCATTTAACACATAGATATGGAATTCCATAATTTTAGCAACAAGAGGCATTTTACAATTGAAAAACCACAATTTACAATAAACAATCTTATCATTACTGCGAACAAAAATGACTCCAAAAGAGTGAACTCTAAAGGTATTGTCAAGAAGAAGTGAAATCATTTTGGTAGGAGTTTCCCAAACCAAAGTTATCCTAAGACTCTCCAAGGTAATACATGATGGAAATGCCCATACACCTCCATCAATGCAAACCAAAAAGATCCTTAAGAGTGCCATTATAGGCTTACTCCACTCGGGAGAATAAGTCACCATTCAACAACAAGATATTAGAAGAAAACTCAAATAAGACACGAAGACTTCCCTTTCGCAAATCCTACTTAGTGCAATGAGTAAATGGCGTCCCATTTAACTTCCTACCCTATTTAGTACACTCTTTTACAAGGCTTAGCCCCAGGACTCCCCTTTCTGAATGTCTACTTAATGCAATGAATAGGTAGCATCCTAGACCATCACCTACACTAAGTAATACGTTGTTTTAGAAGACATAGTTCATTGAATTCATATAAAACTAACCAAGACTCCCGTTAAGGAATGCCTACCAAGGGCAATGAATAAATAGTATCCCATTTCACTACCTACCCTAATTAGTACACTTTTTATAACACTTACCACATTGATTAATTTTGTGGGGGTTAGCTTAAACCACATAGACCATAAGAGCTAGACATGGAATCTCGACATTAAACCCTATCGATTGAGGGATCCTTACTTGCCTAGAGTAAGTTCATTCTCTTAGCTTTTACATGGCTTACCAAATAGCTACACCTATGTGGGTGCATAATTAAGGGAATAGGAGATTGATTCTAAGTATCATATTCTCTACTAAAAACTCCTCAACTCACGAAGTGTAACCACCACTCTTTCATATCCTCATGGAGCTAGTTATAACTTCCCACTGATTCTAAACATTATATGTTATAGGTAAAGGATAACTAGTGAACTCTATATCTAAACTCACGAAAGGCATTAATCCTCCTACCTATCTTAGAAAGCAATTAGGATGTAGTGAGGTTTCTACTAAACACTTCATCTCAACTTAAAAAGAGTGTTCACAACTAAAATCCCCTTTTGGCTTAACTCAACTTCATTCATTTATTCAAGTGTGAGTGTGTGTGTGACAATCTTGCACATGAGAATCATATCATTTATATTTAACTTCTATACATGTTTATAAATTCATTCACAAATCACACACTTTACGTGGTTCACATAATCTTATACTTCATTTAAGTATACTCTCTATCCTACTTCGCATAATAGCTTCATAAAACACATTTAACAATAATAACATCATTTTAATGTCATTCACATAACAATCCTTTATGTACTCATTCACAATAAATAAGTAACTTCACATTCATACAGTTCAAGTAAACACGGCCTACAATAAGGTGGATCATACCACTCAAGAGCATTTTTAAATTAAAGATAAACAACATAACCAACTTACCCTTTAATAAAAATTCCATCACCTATTAAATTTTACTAAACAATTCATCATAAAATAGCTCTTAGGGTAGTATCAAAACATTAATAATAACACAAGTATAGGAAAGCTCAAAGACTACAAAACCAAAATCATTGAACAATTTGATAAAAAGCTTTATTATGATTTCATTGAATTTTTATCATTTAAATCGTTAAATAACATTATAAATATCATTTTTGAATCATTTTAAACTTTTGATGCAAGACCAAAATTTAAAGTTAAAGCTAGATGAAGTTATGGTTGAAAACCCATTTTGAAAATCAATTAGAAAGGATTTCATGAATGAAAGAGACATGAAGGATTGATACGGTACGCCAATGAGAAGGAAACCCACTAATTTAGATGAAGAAGCACGTCATACCAGCCCACCTAGTTCTTCCTTGAGTCTAGCTCCAATGTTAACTTGAGAGAGTTCTTCTTTAGAGTTAGAGTTTGAATATTTGAAGTGAGGGGTTTTGTCTAGTTCTACGTATTAAAACTAATCTAATATATCTTTAAAACCATAAAAATATCATCCTAGGGTCATAGAAGACTTGGGGTAGATTTATAAAAACACCCCAAGCCATGGCAGCAACGTCCAGTTGCTTTTGAAGGACCACCATCGACGGATGCAACAAACGGACCGTCTGTCCATCAACAGTCCGTTTGTGGGGTTTCTTCGGCTCAGAATTGTCTTCATTGTGGACCTCTATATCCTAACATGCAGGTACAAACTACAGGGCAATTCGACGGGCTGTTTACTGGACCACTGGCCATAGTTTTCCCTCGTTGGTGGACAATGGCAAGGTAGTCTTGGATCCTTGTATTGCGCCCTTCTCTAGGGCCCCTTATTGATCCTAGGTGGGTTCGTACCCCGATTTTAAACCCCTTAACATAGTATTCTTGGTCGTACGAATATCTCACTCGAAATTAAAGAAAAATAAACAAGTTAAACTCACTCAAACACATCACGACACACAAGCAATATCTACGCATATCTTCCGAACGTCATGGACGTTCTTGGTCGTTTGACCTCCAAACGTAAACTAACATAATAAATTGCCTTATTACACTATTATAACTCATTGAATGACAAAATTAACTCATGAAACAACTACGAAGCTCTAGTTCACCTTAGTTCGTTTTATGGTTTTACATTCTCCCCCACTTTGAATAACATTCGTCCCGGAATGACAAAAAAATCGTTAAGACCATTAAGGTCTAATTTAGAAACACATAACACATTAGATTTATGATCATACATTAATAATCAAATCATCAAGTAATTAGGAGCACAATTTCACACCTTCAAATACTTTGCAATATAAGCAACTTTTGCATCACCTTCACAATTTCAAAACTCGACCTTATCCTCATTTTAGGGATGAAGTGTCTTGTCCAAAATTAAATATTCTCATATGTATCAGTTTTACAGAAATTGAAACTTCACTCAAGGACAAGACATATTTTTTTAAAATTAAAAAATTTTAAAGAGAGCATCACTGTAACAATATGAAACATGCTATGTTTTCAGAAATCATTTGTTCTAGAAATACATCAAAAAGGCATGATAATATGATGTATAAAATCATATAAATTAATCTTATAACGAAAGAACAAAAATCATAATCAGTTAAGACTTATCAGAAATAATATCCAGATTAGTACTCCTTCCTAGCTTCAACCCCTTAGAGGTTACTCTTCTTTGGAGCATTATGATCTACACCATCTTGAGGAGTTTGCTTGATTTCTTTACCTCTTTCTTTGATAATAGGGAAGTCCCTCATCTTTTGGGACTTATTACAACACCCAAAACAACCATCTGTACCGGTAAGTCACCTACCGATATATTGCTTTCCATAAGTAGTACACCTAGTCCTCTAAAAAGTGTGGCCAACACCTTGGGAATTTAGGTTTGGATCCCTATCCTTGTTCCCCATGTAATACTCTTGGTGAAGGAATTTTTTCTTAGGTTTTGTCGACTAGATTCATCCGACCTAGGCCTCTTACCCTCTTGCCTTATCTCCCTAATATTGGAATCCTCCATTTGTTTGTAATACACCATAATCCTAGAACTATTCATGTCATTACGAAGAATATTCGTACGACACTCCTTTTCTACCATGGTAGACACTCCGATGGAAAATTTGTTCATTCTAGCCCTAGGGATGGCTACCATGGTTGGGGCATACATAGGGATTTGGGTAAATTTGAGAGAGTACTCTTGCACACTCATTCCCCCTTTATGAAGGTTCACGGATTCAATCATTTTCTTCCCCCTCCACTCTAATGGAAAAAACCTATCAAGGAAAGCCTCTTTAAACTCCTCCAAATCAACCGGACCTCTTACAAAGTACCTCTTACCTCTCCATTGAGCAAACACACACTTGAGCCACATCTTTGAGATTGTAAGAGGCTAGCTCCTCTATCTACCTAGGAGTCAATCCCATAAAATTACCACTTAAAACACCACATCTATGAAATTTTGTGGAACTTTATCAACCTTAGAGCCAGAAAAGTAGGAGGGTTAATCCTTATGAAATCCCACATTCTAGAAGCGGGAGTAACTTGATTAGCTTGGGAAACAAAGTGATTATAAACGCCATGACTTTGAGACGTCATGAGTTCTTTAAAATTCATTAGGGCAGCCCTCAACTCCGCATTTGTGATATCCCCCTCAACAAAGGGAGCTTGAGGCATAGGGGACATTTGGGCACTTGAGGCTCTTAAGGTTCTGGAGGCACTTGAGGTTCTTGAAGGGTAAAATCGGCATTCTCTCATTCTAGGTCAATAATAGGAAGTTGGCCAACACATTGAGGGATCCTATCATTATCTACGCCTCTCTCCTACCTTTTAGGGGTTGACCTTATTGTATTCACTTCGTTAAAACACAAGAGGTTGAGAGAAGACACCTTATAGAACTCAAACTCTAAGGCACGATATTAAAATAGAGAAGAAAGTTAAACTTCTATCATCTTATAGCCTCTTGTACATGGATGTGTCACGACTCACAGAAATGACCAAGAATGTATTAGATGTGGCTTGTGAAACTTTTTGACACTAAACTATTTCCTATAACATTATGCTCTGATACAAAGTCTGTAACGACCCGCAAGGACCCTCTAGAAGTTAGAGAGAATCCTTGGGTCATGACAAGACATACTTGACCCTTTAGGGTCTTGTAAAATCCCTTTAACTATCGTCCATTATATAAGACATTAAAAGTAGTGTTGGATTAAAACTTTTCACGAATAATTTAATAAAGAATTATTTTTCATAAATTACTAAAGAAATCTCGTTGTCACAAGCCAATCTTAAAGACAGGACATGAAATCTTAGGGATATGTCTATTTACAATGAAATAAATTCATAATAAGTCTTAATAACAAAAGAAAGAAAGATAGATGATGTTCTCGAATATATGAGGACATACCAAATCTTGAGTGAGTAGGTTTATCAATCTTTGACTTCTAGACTTCTTGTTTCTTCTAAACCGATACATATATCGTATACAAAAGTATGGATTTAATACAAATAATGTACTAAGTATGTCATATGCAAAAAATGCAAAAAGGGACATTTTAGTAAAAATAGACTTTTATGTGAAATAAGTAAAACATTCATGAACTTAGAAGCAAAACAACATAAGAAACATCGTTTAACACTTAGAGAAGGATTACCATAATTTTAGCAAAAAAACAAACTTTACAATGAACTACCCACAATTTATAGTAAACCATATTATAATTACGATAATCCAAAATGACTCCAAAATAGTAAACTCTCAAGGTATTGTTTAGAGGAAGTAAACTCATTTATTTAGGAGTTTCCCTAACAAAGATTATCCTAAGACTCTCTGAGGTAAGACATGATGGAAAGGCCTCTACACCTCTTTCAATGCACACCAATGAGATTCTTAAGACTACCCATTATAGGCTTACTAAACTCAGGAGAACAAGTCATCATTCAATAACAAGACATTAGAAGAACACTCAAATATGACACCAACACTGCCCTTTTGGAATGTCTAAATAGTGCAATAAGTATATGGTGTCCAATTCAACAACCTACCCTAAGAAGTACACTCTCTTAGAAGGATTAGCACCAACACTCTCTTTTTGGAAGGTCTACTATGTCCAATAGATACATAGCGTCCCATACTACCACCTACATAATGTAGTACGTTATTTTAAAAGACGTAGTTCATTCAATTCATATAAAACTCACAAAGAATCCCCTTTCAGAATGCTTACCTAGTGCATTGGATAAATAGTATCCCATTCCATTACCTACCCTACGTATTACACTCTTTTAGAAGAAACAGACCTTTCATTACTTCTGTGGGGTTAGCTTAACAGATATAGACCATGAGAGGTGGATAATCATTGTTGACACCTTCATTCATCACATCATACAATTTACGTGTTTCACATAATCATTGTTGACACCCAATTTTGACCGCCCCAATAAAAATTAATTATCGAGTTTCTTAATTTTTAATGATTTTGAAATAGTTAGCTTTTATAAAGGTTAAAATGTTTATAAGTTATTTTCTTATCACTTTTTGTAATTTTTAGATAATATAAATTTTTACGTAATTATATATACAATTAGTATATTTTAGGTTTATTTGATAATCACTTCAAAAAGATTTTACGTTGTTTAAATATTTTACTATTTATTTCGGGTATATAATACTTTATGCTTTAAAATATTTGGTTTGCAATAAAATAATTTTTTTATTTCGTTAAAATTTAGAAGCTTATTTATTAATATATTCATCTTATTATAAGCAAAATAAATTAACTCACTTTGTCAAAACCTAAAGTTAGGCCATTTATTGGTCAAATTCCCATCCCACCTTCATTCTCTGAGAAAGAAAAAAAACATTTTAGCCAGCCCACAACTAAAGGACCCATTCTCAGATCCATTCCCAGCCATACAATAACAATACATACAGACAAAAATAATATCCCGCCAACACGACCACTGTTACTTTTCTTCTCCGCGTGAACAAGCAGCAAACAAAGCCAGAAAAAATGCACCAGCAGTCCAACAATTGACGAACCGAGATCACTCTCACGTCCTCCTCTCCGTACGAGAATTTTCCAGATATCGTAACCTCCTCGCTCGTTTGTCCTTGGTTTCTAATAAATCTGTTGAGGAAATTGTACAATTTTGTACTGAAATTAAATGACAACTTTTTGGAAACAATTTAAAGTTCGAATTCAAATTCCATACATTACTATTCTCAATTCACCCCTCTTCCAACCCTTATTCTCTCCGATAATAACCTTCTTCTTCTTCTTCCTCAAGGTTTGAGGTTGGAGACAGTGAAAGGAAAAAAAACCAAGAAAGAATCGAAAATTCAAGAATAGACACGAAAATAGAAGTAGATTTTAAGGTAGAATACTCAACCATGATATTGAAAGGGGAAAAAAAAGTTGTGAATGAAGATGGAAAAATTTGGCAAGAAACAAAAGGGAAAAATAGAGTTGGAAGAAATTTTGCAATAAACAAAAGGGAAAAAAGAGAGTTAGGAAGAGTTGGGAAGAAACTTACAAGGAGAACAAATTATATGATTTTAGATACAAAGTAGAGAGCATATACAGAATACGCTCAAAAAAGGCTAGGTTCGATTCCTGCTTTTCATTACATTAGTCGTTCAGCAATCTCCCGAATCTTTTTGAGACTTGAGGTCATTGGCGATGTCCCTCGTGCTCGTTTTGCATTTTGTCTTAGTCGCTACCTTAAAAAGGTAATATTCCCTCTCTACTTTTAATTTCCTCGTTGTGAGTTCATAGTTTTTTAGATTTATGGCTTGATATAAAACACACACACACAAACACACATCTATAAATATATATAAATACATATACATAGAAGTTTACTATATTTGTCATTTTGTCAAATTATGTTTGTTTGTTCTTATTCTTCTATACCCATGTTTTGACCCATTGACTTTTTGTTGCTCGCAATGAATTTAATGGTGACTATTGGCAGTCGTTGAGTGTGATTGGCTTATTCAAAACGTGATTATTAAGGGGCCATGGCCTAGTTGCTATCAATTGATATCTTTGGGCAAAGTATTAATTTGTCCATCACATTCTTTGCACCTGTTCAAATCTTGGCTACTGTTTTAATTGTATTGACGTCATTAAAATATCATATGTGTCGATTAAATTTTTTTTCTCTTCATGTGGTCTTCCTAGTCTCTTTTGAGTGTTTAAAATTGAAGAATGGTATTATATGTGTTCCTTTACCATATACTCTCTAACTTTAAGTCATGATTCATTACTCACTTATTACTTTTTTCTTTAAATGTGAAATATGCCTGAGTTCGTTGAGAATACATTCCATCCCTTTGCCTTTCAAGAGATCCATAAAGGCACAAATTTCCTTATTCGAGTCATCCTTTTAACAAGAATAATAATTTCCTAAAGGCGTACAGGTCCCGAAGTGAAAGGAATTGAAGTGGAAGAAGAGAAAGAGAGTTGTCCATAAGAGCTCAATTTTATTTCCAAAGAATTTGTATTTTGGGCGTAGGACCTTGTCTTATTATTATTTTTTTGTTAGAATTATTAGATAGGTACCATTGAAATGGGACAAAGGCACCAAAAATAAATGGGTCTAACTAGTCCAGGTGAACAGAAACAAGATTTGGACCCAACTCTCTCTTTCTCTCTCTCCCACCCTTTTACTTTTCGCCTATTTGCTTGTTGATATCTACTACTAGTTTTAAATTAGGCAATTTGAAATCCCCTCATGGCGTCACCTCCTTTTAACAACAAAATCAAATCAACTAAGTATAAAAAACCATAAAACAAATTTTACAAGTCAAATCTCATATAGATAGTTAATTGGCATTTCAAGGATTTCGAAATGCATTGCATTAAGTTATGTTTTAGCCAAACAATGTTAGTTGCCGTAAAACCACATTATGGTTTTTCTATATTTCTTAAACACCTTCTTAAAATATTAATAAGAACCCCCAAACCACTTTAATATTTTCAACAATTAACTGTTTTAATCTAATGAAAAATAAGTTTTCTAAATTTTTTTTTGAAAAAAAAATTAAGTCGCAACTCTAAAAAATAAACAAGTCTCAAAAACAAGTCTTTTAAATATTTTTTGCGAAATAAATAAAACAATCATATACTTCATTTAAGCATACTCCCAAGCCTATTTGACATAATAGCTTCATAAAATACAATTAACAAGAATAACATCATTATAATCTTACATCACATAACAAGCCTTGATGGCCTCATTCACAATAAACAATTAACTTCACATTCATACATTTCAAGTAAACACCACCACCAAGAAGGTGGATCATATAACTTAAATGAATTTCGAAATTAAAGCTAAGAAACATAACCAATTTACCTTTTAATCCAAGAATCCATCACCTATAACATTTTACTCAACAATTCATCATAAATTATCCTTTAGGTCAGTAGCTACACCTCGATAACAACACAAGTAAAGCAAAACTCGAAGACTAAAAAATCGAGCTCATTTAACCCATTTCTTACGCCACGATTTGATAAAAAGCTTAATTATGATTCCATTGAAGTTTTATCATTAAAATCATCATCTAACATTATAAACATCATTTTTGAATGATAGGAACGTTTCATGCAAGACCCATATTAAGAGTTAAGATAGATGAAGTTAGGGTTGAAAAGCCTTATTGAAAATTCATTAAAAGTTATTCATTCAATGAAAGAGATTAAAAGATGGATACCATACCTCAATGAGAAGGAAACACACTAATTTTTTTGAAGAAAAATTTGCAACAAGCCATCCTTGTTCTTCCTTCAAGCTTAGCTCCAATGGTAACTTTAAAGAATTTTTCATTAGAATGAGAGTTTGAATATTTTAAGTAAAGGGTATTGTCTATGTATAGAAAATAAAAATAATCTAATATTACTAAAATATTATAAAAATATCATCCTAGGGTCATTAAAGACTTGGGGTAAATTTACAAAACACCCTAAGCCAAGGCAGTAGCGTCCAACAACTTTTGTAGGACCACAATCGGTGGATGAAACCAACAGACTGTATTTCCATCAACGATCCGTTGGTGTAGTTTTGTGGGTTTAAAATGGATTCATTTGGGTCATGGCTAGCCTATCTTGAAGGTAAAATCGACGGGGAAAATCAACAAGTCAGTGCTTTGAATAGCCGTCGTTTGCCCTTGTTGGTGGACGCTACAAAAGCCGTCTTGAGCATTTATCCAGGGCCCCTTTTGGGGCCTTGGTGGGGTCGTACCTGTATATTAAACCCCTAAGCATAGCTTTCTAGGTCTTAGGAAAATCTCACACCAATTTCAAGCTAAAAGAACACGTAAAACTCAGTAAAACACATCTTGACACACAAGAACTATCTAAGGCATATCATTCGAACGTCATGGACGTTTTGCCTCCAAACATAAAAAAAATTCATACATTGCAAAAGGAAACTAATATGACACATTTTATTACATAATTAATTCAAGAAACAATCACAAAACTCTAGTTAACCTTAGATCATTTTAGGGTATTAAAAAAAGTCAAGCTGAACGTTGGTTATAGGGATGAATTCACCAATATTTCTCCATCAATAATCATAATAAAATAAGGTATGGGATTCCTTTTAACTTTTGGACATATTTACCCAAATGGTCCATCAAATTGATTTCAAAACTATGAAATTCAAGTGGGTCTTTTCAAATAAAAAAATTGATGTTGTAAAATTTTTTTGTTTATGATTTCTTTTGGATTTTTTTAAAGATAAACATGTATAATGACTCAATCATGTTATTTATTGAATGATTGGTCCATCTTGGAGAAGATGACTGATTCGTTGTAACCCTAGGTTGTATTATGAATATTAATTATGTAATGTTGGTTCAGTTGAATTGGTTAATGGTTGAAGTACTATGATATGATGTTATTGTATAAATTATGAAAAAATTAGGACGAATTATAATTGTATGATGCTAGTTCTTGAGTAATTGATCTACATTATGATTTTGACCTTTGCCTTTTGTATTAAGATATAAACTAGTGATGGATTTTGATGTATGGTTTCAATTTTTTTTGTTATCACGATCGGTTAATGTTGGATGATGATATTACACCATTATTGGGTAGAGTTGAATGTTTATGGTAAGACTTTGATGATGGATTATGAAGCATACTTGGTAAGTTTTGTTATTCCAATTCTTTACTCCAATTGTGGTAAATTTTGGTTTATATGATGATTTTCTATTGAACTGACCCTGTATTAAGATTGATAGGTTTGGTATGATTTGCAATTGAATGTCTTGACTTTGGTTTGTGAGTTGTTGGCCATGATGTAAATGTTTTATGGATCGTGATAACTCACCAATTTGCCTTATCACGATGTGATTATGTATATGTACTAAGCTCACATATATTATTTTTTATTGAAAGGACTATAGTCATGCAATTTTATTGAGCTATGATGACGAAAAATATGATTATACAAGGGATAGAATCTATGAACTACATCAAGCAACGATGATTCATATTAACATTAATGAAATTTAAAAAAGGACTTAACTTAGCATCGAGTTAACTTGACAATTGGAGGTGTTGACTTTCCATCGAGGAAGATTCATCCAATGGTTCCATATGAGGGGTTGACTCCCCTATGAAGGGTACTAATCCTATGGATTACCATGAGATGAGGCTCAAATTTCTTAGTGGCATGCAGAGGGTTCATAGCTATTTCTTAGTTCATGAACTATGTTGCACACATATGAATACTAGCTAGTGGATCCACCATTATAGCTACATTAATGTTTGTTCTTACTTTGGCTGGCAAACCATCTTCGATCATTCAAGGCTTTACAACACCGAATTCCACATTTAGCTTTTGTGGTCTATGTGTGTTAATTCAAGTATTCCCTATAATTAAATAATTAATAAATACACACCAACTAAGGTAACTTAAGAGATTTGACTTCTCTTAGTAAGGGGTATCAGACTCTACCTATGCCTTGCACTAGTTTACCTTGAAGGAAGCGTTAAAAGGTTGTTCTTATATATGAACATGATTATAATTGTACCAATTATGTATATGATGTTCTTGCATATTGATGATAATACATGATGATTGGTTTTACTATGAACATGTATTGGTCTCTATTGGTTACGTATGATGATATGTACTTTAAATGACGTACTATGTAATGTTGGACATTCATTATGGGTCTTGTTGAGTTACTATATTGAGTAAGGTTATGGGGCTTTGCTTAGTAATTGCGCTTGTTGACTTAATAAGATTAATGGGTAAATGTCTTACTTTGGTAATATTGTACTGAACTCTAATTCATGCTTGTACCTATCATAACTTGATGATAGTTTTTCTTTGACTATATGTTCAAGTATGTCATGTTCATGGTTACTTTACTAGACACCGTATTGTTTGTGTGGTGATGTACATATTTTAGACTTAATGAATATGCAATTTTGATTAGTATGGTCTTTTTGAATATTCATAATGCTTTACTAAAGGTAAAACAACATATTTTAATGAAATATCCATTTTTATAATTAGTTCATGAGATGTTTGCATATGGTCTCATACTTAAAACAATTGGTGTACTAACCCCATTTTCTCCATTGTCCCCAATATTTTAGTTTCGGTTGTTGAAGGGCTTTGAGATGACTTTGAAGAAGACTTAAAACTCTCAATCATCCAAGTTTGTTAGGTCCTCACTTTCCGAGGGCAATGCAACTTTCAAGCTTATGAAGTTGTTCAAATTTTTATGACTCTTATGTTTTTTACTTTTTATTTGTATACTAGACATTGTATAAACTATATGAGTCTCTAGTACATTGATGTATTGTCTAGGACTAAATATATATTTATGTTCAATAAAAGTAGAACACTATGTAATATTCCGATACAAAGGGTCTAGGTCTACTCGATATGAATATTATGTGTATGTTAAGGTCTTTGTAAACCTCATAGTTGAAGTAATGAAAAGTTTAAATTTTCCATATTTTAACCTATGAATTTAATGATGTAAGTTATAGGCTAGTCTTGGTCCTCAAAGAGGACGACGACGCAAGTTACCTCAAGGGGGTTCTCCCCGGATATGACAAACATAGTATTAGATCCATGTTGAATATCTTTGATTAGATGTATCTCTAAACCACGTCTATGTAGATTTGTATTCATAATTTTGAAGCGGACCACATTTATGATTAAGAATCTATATGATGCTTGGAAGTCTAACATCGTGCCTCTAGAGTTTTGACTCTATGTGATTTTTGCATCTAATCCTTTTCTTGTGATTTTAGGCAATGACTACTTGAAGGAATGCGACACAAAGAATAAAGGAAGAGATTTCGAATGCTAGAGTTCCTCTCGGTGGTGATCAACTCCCTCCTTTTGAAGAAGATCCTAATGATAACCAAGCTCCGATCAATCCTTCGCCTTTTTATAAATGGTGACATAAGGTCTTATCTTATCCACATGGCCCAATCGATTACTACTCAAGTAGAAGACATCACTACAAAAATTAAATCCATGACGACCCAAGATAACTAGGAGGTTGTAACCCGAGCAAACCAACATGTTGGTACTATGGCCTCCCGTTTAAGGGATTTCACTAGGATAAATCCCCCTACGTTCTATGGGTACAAACATGAGAAAGACCCCCAAGAGTACATTGATTAAATATACATTATCCTTTATGCTATGGGGTTTACTACTAGTGAGAAGGCTAAGTTAGGTATTTACCAACACAAAGATGTGGACCAAACTTGGTACTTCAAATGAATAAACAATAGGCCTTTAAGAGGTGGATCATTGTCTTGGGAAATTTTCAAGATGACTTTTCTTTATAGATTCTTTCATAGGGAGAAGCGGTAAGCTAAAGTGGTCGAGTTCATCAACCTTTGTCAAGGAGGTATCAGTGTGCTCGAATACTCCTTTAAATTCACTAAATTGTCAAAGTGTGCTCCTTCTTTGGTTTCCGATCCCATGGATGAAATAAACCACTTTATGATGGGAATGTCGGATGACTTGCAAGAGGAATGTAATTAAGCTATGATACATGAAAATATTAACATTTCTCTTCTCATGGATCATGCTCAACATGTTGAAGAGTCAAGGGTTAAGAGAATGACTAGAGAGGCCAAGAGGGTAGGTTCTTTTGATGGTGGTTCTTCAAAGGGTAGGCTTGATATCCAAGACAAGCTTATGTTAAAAAAGAGGTTTTAAAATCATGTTCCTTCCATGTTCCCTAAGAAATGAGGATAGGGTGTATAATCCTAAGACTAAGAAGGGAAGGGATAGTAGTTCAGCGAACAAGAAGCCTAATTGTTCCATGTTTTTTAAAAGCTCATTTAGGGGAATGCTTAGTTGGAATGGGAAATAATTTTGTTGTGGAAATAGTTGCAACAGGGTTAGGGATTGCCCTAATGTCAGGGGTCAAGACAAGGTTAGTGATCAAACTCAAGCAAGTGGTTCAAATGACGCTCCGAAAAGGAATCACTTTTATTTTCTACACTCTAGGGTTGAGCAAGAGACTTCCTCCGATGTGGTTACCGGTATGTTGAAAGTCTTTTCCAATGATGTATATCATTTACTTGATCTCGGTGCTACATTATAATTTCTTACTTCTCTAGTAGCTAGAAATTTTGTAATTTTGCCTGATATCTTGAATGAGCATTTTATGGTGTCTACTTCAGTTGGTGAGTCGGTGGTTGAAAAAAGGGTAAATAGATATTTTCCTATAATTTTGCCGAATAGAGTAATTTATGTCGAAGTAGTAGAACTGGATATCTTTTATTTTGATGTCATATTGGATATGGATTGGTTTTATGCTTGCTTTTCTTCTATAGATTGTTGAATAAGGGTGGTAAAATTTAACTTTCCAAAAGACCAAATGTTATAGTTGAAGGGGAAAAAAACCTATTCCTAGAGGTCGTATCATTGCTTATTTAAAATCTTGTATGATGATCTCTTTAGGGCTTTTATACCATACAGTAAGAGTCCATTGAGGGAATTTCCGGAGGACCTTCTTAATGATCTTCTCGGTATTACTCGCAAACGGAAAATTTATTTTGGTATCTACTCGTTGCCGGATACAAATCACATTTCAATTTCTCCTTATTGGATGACTCCAGCTGAATTGAAAGAGTTGAAGGCTCAACTCAAAGATGTACTAGACAAAGGCTTCATTAGACATAATATTTCTTTATGGGGTGCACTAGTTTTATTTGTGAATAATAAGGATGAGTCCCTTAGGATGTGCATCGATTATCTTTAACTCAATAAAGTCACTATTAAGAACAAGTATCCTCTCCCTCGTATTGATGACTTGTTTGATAACCTTCAAGGGGCAAGCTACTTTTCGAAGATTGAATTGAGATCAGGGTATTACCAACTTAGGGTAAGAGGTGAGGATATACTAAACATGTCATTTCGGAATTGATATGGTCATTATGGGTTCTTAGTAATGTCCTCTGGTCACACTCATTCTCCGGCGTCATTTATGGATCTCATGAATTGTGTGTTTCGAAGTTAAATGCTTTCATTTTTAATTGTATTAATCGACGATTTCTTGGTATATTAAAAAAAGAGGGTGAATTTGTGGACCATTTGAGGGTGGTGTTACATGTGCTTAAGGAAAATCAATTATTTGTCTAGTATAGAAAATGTGAGTTTTGGTTGAGGTCGGTGGCTTTTCTTGTCTTTGACCATTGACTCCAATCTACATTACGAGTTTGTTGGGTCTACCTTGTTATAATTTAAGGTTTGTGGATGGTTTCTCATCTAATGAATGTAATGACCCAGATTCTGGAATCTGAATCGCCACTTGCATAGTTGACCTTTCAGAGGTCGCAGACAAGCCTCATTTTGCATTCATCACATTCATCTAGTTAAATTTTGCAGAAATTTAGAACTTTTTAAACGTATGAAGTATACAGAGACTTCAAATAGTAGATATATAGTTTATTCATATACTAAGTTCAACATAATTAAACAATAATCTATCAAAAGAGTCAATTGGAATTAGAAGATGAATATATTATAAATAGTTTGCCAACTACGGCCTTATTACAAACCTTAAAAATTAAAGTACGAAAGAAATGCTAGGGACAACATCCGTTAGCTAGATATAAAACTAAGGCTAGACTAAAATTGTAGCATCCTTGAAATAAAGAGGACCTACCAAATGGTCTGGAGAACGCTGATGTCCAAACCACTACAAGTGTTGTCAATTTGTCCTCTGGCTTGCTCCTATCAAAAATAGTAAATAGTAGTTGGTTAGTACACAAGTTGCACTAAGTATGGGTGTATGCACACATACCCATAAAGTTATGCATGATTAATCAAAGCTATTCCTACGTAACATGTCGTTTCATGAATGTCTAGTCATTTGACTTTCGTAAGCATTAATTGTAAATTGTGGTATGAATATGATGTATTTAATGCATTCAAACAACACAACTCGTATTCTATATAATTACAAGACATTATTATCATCAACATAATTTTATAATCACTCCGGGGATGATTTGAAAATTAGCCAACCCCCAACCCGAGAGCTCACTAATCGTTACTTAGTTTTATTTTTAGTCTTTTTCTTCTTGTTGTTGTGTAGTTCAATAATTCCTTTGTTCCCACTTTTTATTTACGTGTTAAATAATTCAATGTAGTCTCATGCCCACAATAAATCTAGTAAGTAATCCAAAGACTAAGGAATGATTTCCCTACCTTATAGTGAGTCATTATTTATACTATACATTTCTTACGTTTCATAAGACAACCTATATTGGTCATGCCATTTATTTCATTACTTTGATATTAGGAAAGTTATTATGGGTGTAATTAACATTTCTTTCTACTTCCCTTTTTTGGCATCATATAAGAAGTCATTATAAGCCAATTTTATTTGGCTTTGCCCATTATTTGCTCATCTTTAACATACATTCCATCAACATCATCATTCTCACATTAATAGTGACATCATTAGGAATAAGATCATGTGAGTTTAACATGAAATCTAGTGTCTCCCCAAAACTAAAAAGAGGTGATTCACCACTAAAAATAAATCTTAGACCATGTGAGCTACTCATGGAATCTGGTGTTTGACCCACACCGAAAAGGGGGTATCGCCTTCTAAGGCGAATCCATCTGAAGTGTTCACTCAACACCAAAAAAAAGTGGTTCACGACTATAGTGAATCAAGAACATATCGTGAGCATTAAGCGACATAGATCATGTGAGCTAAATATGAAATCTTGTGTCTGCCCCACATTTAAAAGGGGTAGAATCACCGGCCAAGGTGAAATCATACATGCCTAGCTCGCTTAGGTGAAACCGCTAGCTAGAGACTCACATGTGCGAGCACATGTTCATAACTAGTCTATCGGTGCTATGCTCACTTTCATTATCTTCTTTATCTTTTAGAATTGACTCATCAATTATGGAAGCTTGCTTCTAGATTGAGATTTACTTACTCTTTTGATGACTTGTCATCCTTACATTACATTGATTAAATGTTAATTGTCCTTATATATCATCATTACTTTACATTAATGAATGTGAACTATCCTTACATATCATCCTTTCTTTACATTGATGAATGTGAATTTTCCTTACATATCATCCTTATGTGTTAATGAGACTAGTCTCACATGTTTCAACATCTTCATTCATTAGTATACTTTTAGCATATTAACTTAGGTGTGAGTATGACTTGTCTTACTTTCTTTAACACCCCATTCTGGTAACTTACTTAATTTATACCCCTTTAATTATTTTATAATGCACATTACTTCTTTACTTTAGTGTAGTAGCTTCAATTCATCATATATGGATGATAAAAACTTCTTTCAATAAGTTACACATGTTTATAGGTCAATCTTTTAGGGCATGTTGGGAGTTGTCCCAATGAATGACATGCCCTTAATTAGGGATTCATTGAGTTATTTTTGAATTGCTAATAATATACTTGATACTCTTACTACAAAAGAATTGGCATATGACTAGTATTGTCTCAAAATTTTGGATGTTAAACCAATAAGCCATTTTTATTGGCATAAGCTAATTTTACGGATGTTAATATTTAAATTGAATATGTATGAACCCTTAGAATATCTTTAAATCACTTACATAATCGCTTATCAATTAATATGCATTCGTTTTGTCCAAATAGTTTTAGCCAATTTGATTGGATGTTGATAGCCAATTCATTCAAGTTGTGATTTCATAGAGATCTTTAAAGCCTATCTATGCTCATGACTTTAGGGAGACGTTTTTAAGACAAATTGGACATCAACATATTAACATTTGATGACTTTAACATCGTCAATACGTCATAACAACAACAAGTCAACATTCGGCCAAAACTCCTAAATAACTTAACACAATCACAGACGTAACTTATTGTATCATCGATTCTTAATTTTCATGACTGTATTAATTTTATACAATCACAACTTCATAAATTAATCGACATTCATATTTCTAGAACATTAAACATAATATCATCCAGAATCACATAACAACAAAATGATCTCTAACCTATTAAACAATGAATCGAAAAGGATACTAGGGACAAAGGAGTTTGACGAGAACAGGGGAGCAACCGTAGTTTTCAAGATCTTTGAATCATTGGAAAGAAAGTCTCTAGGAGAAAAAAGTTCTGGAGAGAAACCCATACCTTGAGTAGAACATAATATACTAAGTCCACCTCGAACGAAACGTTGAATATACCTTGAAATCGCCTAAGAACGTCTTTGCCTTTTTTCCGTTTTAGCGTTCTTCATTACTGCCTTTTTCTTGTGTTTTCGTTCCAAGTGTTTTGATCGTGAATTCTAGATTTAGGAACTGATATTGAATGATAAAACTTTGTTTTAATAAGCAAATTTAATAAACTAATTGACAAATTACAAAAACGCCCCTCCTAAGTCGACTAAATATAGTAGAACATAACACTTAGTAAAATCCGTAAATTGGTGTTGACTATCATTTCGGTCAATATTTTCACATTATATTAATCAATTAAATCCTTAATTTAATTAACTTAGGGACCTAGGGTAAGTAATAAAGGACCCCTGGCTCGTCGGGACTATAATCAACCCTTTTAGACCATCCTAGGTTAGTACTGGGATGATTTTTTAATTATACTATGTTAGTGAAAGAATTTCGTTTTGTACCATTTAAATAAATTAATTAAATGGATAATTTAATTAATTATGTGACCTAAGGTATTTAATAAAGTACCCTTAAGTCGTTAAGACCTTAACATAATCTTTGGACAATCCAAGGTTAGGTACTAGGTTGTCCCTTTCTTGTCTTAACCGAAATCTGAAAAATGTTTTATGATTTCGGTTTTTCACCTTTAAATTAATTATTTAAGTTGATAAATTAATTAATTAAGTATCATAGGGTAATTTCTAAAGTATTACTATGTTTGTTAGGACCATAACAAATCTTTTGGACCACCGTAGGTTTGTACTAGGTTTAAACATTAACTAGTTACTAGGTTAGTATCATCCGCTTAAGTCTTAGGTTGTCGCGTGCACTATTAAGTTTATTTCGTTTGGTACTAGGCTAGTTAGATAGTTAGGGATGTATGGTATAGTTTAGAATTTTGTAGGAAATTAGGCTCTACATTGAGTGGTCCCTTGTGCCCGTTTTCCCCCTAACTACTCTAAACGAATTAGGTTAACATTTTCCCCTCCTTTGGTCGCTTCTTCACATGTATTGCAAATGTTCTTGAATATGTTTTAGTTGTACTTTCCTAACTAACTATTATTTATGGTTCCTTTGGTAATATTTGCTTATTGTTCGAAGGACCTTCACTATGTCCTTTGGAACTTCTCAGTCTACATGATCAGTTTAAATGGTTATGTACTTCGGGTACTAGGCTTGAAACATGGATGTCTAGTACCTTATGTGTTTGCAATTGATGAATTTCTAAATTTTAGCCTAGGGTCTTCATTGAACGTACCAATCCTAAACTAGCTCATTAATAATTTGATAGATGGTTAACACCCTTTAAGCCAATATTTTCTTAATATGCCCAATATTTTGCTTATTGGGTATTATATAGAAATTGACTATTACCCTGTAGAAAATTTTCTATAATATACCTTATATTTCTCAATACTGGGCAATGGAATGCATAGGTATCCCGAATACGCATTCTTAAAGACCTATTGAGCTCTTCATTTAATATAAAATTTTCTAAAATGTTACATTCTCCCCCCCCCCCCCCCCA
>NC_028646.1:40957719-41250987 GCF_001406875.1 Solanum pennellii | reverse complement strand
CCCCCCCCCCCCCCCCAAGAAACATCAGTCCCCGAATGACACTACACATAATTTAAACAAAGAGGGTGATTTTTCGAAAATACTTTAACATGCTTGAAACTTTACTCTAGTGAATATCTGATTTACATTTTCTGTGGATGATACATATTAATCAAGCTTATTTGAAGATTCATATTTGAGATTTTGGAACTTCCTTTTTCAATAACACCTAACTTAATGCACATCAAAAATTATGCAACACGGAAAAAACATGTCTATGCTACACTCAACAGCACATGAATTGCAAACATAACTTCGTTTTAACTCGCATGGTGCTATTATAGGATATACAAGATTAGTGGCACCTAATCGACTAAAAGCACTTAAACTTAGATTTTAGTAAAATATAAAACATACTTAGGAAGAGAATATCTAACCTTAAGAAATGAACGAATGAGGGTAACGGATCGTATATCAGCCTCGGCCTCCCCTCTTACCCCCTGAAAAGGGTGTTCCTCCATAAAACCTTCACGGTGAGAAATTCCCAGTTCTGCATTCGCTTAAATTGACGATCTAAAATTGTAAGGGGAATCTATTCTTGAGGAAGGAATCCCATTGACTTCTAACCTTTAGTCAAGTAGGACGAACGTTTGATCGCCTAGACACTTTTCTAGCATTCAAACGTGCAACACTAGATGGAACAAGCTAAATGTTGTGGTAGCATTAGTTCGTAGGCAACATTTCCTACTCGCTGAAAGATCTCATAATGACCTATATAACGCGTATTTAATTTCCTTTTCTTACCAAATCTCCGTACCCCTTTCATGGGTGATAACTTAAAGTAGACATGATTACTTACTTCAAACTCAAGGGCTCTCTTTCTATTATCACCATAGGATTTTTGACGACTGTAGTAGTAGACAATCTATCACAATTCCCCTTAAAGTCAATAGCACATGATCTCAACATGTCTTCAAGAGTCTTAATGGTACGTCCTACTTGCCCTTCTGTCTATGGATGAAAAGAAGTGCTAAGCTTCAAATGTGTACTCAAAATCTTTTCGGATCAACTTAACACCTTGGTCGTTCACAACATGACAAAGAAAGGTAAGTGATCTCAACAAATACTCACATTTGCTGTGGTTTGCATACAATTAATGTTCATTGAGTACTTGCAATGTCTTTCTTCAGTGTACCTCATGCTCTTCTCTAGACTTAGAGTATATGAGAATGTCATCTATGAATACTATGACGAAGGAATGAAGGTACTAAAGGAAGACTCCATTCATAAGGTCAATATTTAGTACGAAATGAAGTTTTAGGGACGTCTTCTTGCCTTACTCTAAGTTGATGGTAGCCTGACCGAAGGTCTATCTTGGAAAAGAAACATTAACCTCGGAGTGGGTCAAAGAGGTCATCGATTCTAGGAGGAGGATACTTGTTCTTTATAGTGACTTTATTGATTTTGCCGATAGTCGATACACATTCCATGATTTGCATCCTATTTTATAACGAACAACACTGGAGCACCCCATGGGGATTTGCTCGGCTGGATGAATCCCTTATCAAGTAAATCTTTTAACTGCAACTCTAACTCTTTGCGTTCAGCAGATTCCATCCTCTACGGGGAATAGAAATTGGCTTGGGGTTGTGATCTAAATAAACACAAAAATTGATCTTACATTAAGGAGGGACTCTTGGTAAATCATTCGGAAAGAATTCAGGGAACTCATTCACTATTGACACTAAGTAAATGGAAGGGACTTCTTGATATAAGACATTGACTCAAACTAAGTGGTATAAATACCCCTTAGATATCATCTTATTGGCCTTTAAGATTTGAAATTATTTTGTCTATTGGATTTGAACCACTCCTTTCCCATTTAGCCCAATTTATTTGGAAACTGAAACCTCACAACCCTTTTTTGACAGTCTATAGTAGCATAACATTTAGGGAGCCAATCATTACCTGAGCCCCGTCCTTGAGCTTATATGTCGCCATCTCAGCGTCCTCCTCTTCATTAACACCCGTGGCATGCATTTAGAATCTAACATTTACTCACCTCAATGCGAACGACCACAATCACTACACTTCTTTTACTCACGCTGGGTATTTCCATCATTTACCCTTCTTGGGAAGGGGAGATATTGAGTATGGAACATTACAAAAGTTGGTCATCCTAATTCTTGTGTGTGTTATTCTACGCATTCACACAAGAAGGAAGTTAGATACTTTTAATGACACAAAATGTCAAAGCTCTAGTTAGCACGATAAAGAGTAGAGGAAGGGAAGATTTCCTATCATTGCATAGTCTCTAGGTAATGATTGTGATGTAATTCACAACCATAAGATAGAAACTATGTAACATGGTTGTTTATAGTTTTAGTTCCTAATTAGTTTAACATCATACTCTGATACCAAGTTTGTAACGACCCGAATTCTAGAATCTAAACTACCACATGCGTCGTTGGCCTATCAAAATTCGCAGACAAGCCTCATCTTCCAATTATCACATTTATCTAGTTAAATTTTGCAAAAAATTTCAAACTTTATCAACCTATGAAGTATACATAGATTTCGTATACTACTTAGAGAGTATAATCATATACTAAGCTCAACATAAGAAAAAAACCATCAATCGTAAGAGTCAATTCGAAATAGAAGATGAATATATCATAAATAGTTTTCATAATAGGCCTTATTACAAAGCTTTGAAAATAGTACGAAAGAAACGCTAGGGACAACATCCACTAACTATGCCTAAAACTAAGGCTAGACTAAACCTGTAGCATCCTCGAAATCAAGAGGACCTACCAAATGGTCTAGACAACATTGATGTCCAAACCGCTACATGTTTTGTCAATCTGTCCTCTGACTTGCACCTATAAAAATAGTAAATAGTAGGTGGTTAGTACACCACTTGTACTAAGTATGGGTGTATGAACACATACACATAAAGATATTCATGATCAATGAAAGCTCTTCCTAAGCAACATGCCATTTCTGGAAAATCTAGTCATTAGACTTTCCTAATTCATTAATTGATAATTGGGGTATAAATATGATGTATTTTAATGTATTCAAGGAACACAACTCATTTTCTATATTATTACAAGACATTATTATCATCAAAATAATTTTAGAACCACTCGGGCGACGTTTTAAAATTTTCTAACCCCCTACACTAGAGCTCATTGATCTTTACTTTGTTTTATATTCAGTCTTTTTCTTCTTGTTGTTATGTAGTTCAATAATTCCTTTGGTCCTATGTTTTACTGTCAAATGCAATGATTCATTGTATTCCCATACCATCAATGAATCAATTAAGTAATCCAAAGAGTAAGGAATAATTTCCTTACCTTATAGTAAGTCATTCTTTATACTATACATTTCTTACATTTCAGAAGCAAAACTATATTTGTCATGCCATTTATTTCATTACTTCCATCTTAGGAAAGTTATGAGATGTCTAATTAACATTGCTTTCTACTTCCTTTATTTGCATTATATAATAAATTATTATCAGCCAATCTTATTTGGCTTTGCCTATAATTTGCTGAAACTTCATGAGTGTTATATTGACAGTTGACATTCTTAAGGTCTTCATCATTGGTAATCTTAAACATATGTTCCATCATACCATCATTCTCACTTTCATAGTGAAATCATTAGGAATAAAATCATGCGAGCTTAACATTAAATCCAGTGTCTCCCCCACACTGAAAAGATATGATTCACCGGTAAAAATAAATATTAGACCATGTGAGATACTCATTGAATCCGGTGTCCGTCCAACACCAAAGAGGGGAGATCCCCGGCTAGAGCGAATCCATCTCAAGTGTTCACTCAACACCAAAAAGTAATGGCTCATAGCTATATTGAAAAATGAACATATCGTGAGCATTAACCGACATAGAACTTGTAAGCTAAACCGACATATAACTGGCTAGTTCCTATTTTGACTAGACATAGTTGAAAGACTAGGGACATAATAAGACTACTTATCCACCTCTGTGGCAGCCTCGTCGCATTAGACTTAAACCTAAAAGAACATGCTCATAAATAGTCTATCGGTTTTATGCTCACTTTCATTATCTTCTTTATCTTTTAGAGTTGACTCAAGAATTATGTAAGATTGCTTCTAGATTGAGATTTACCTACTCTTTCGATGTATTTTCATCCTTACTTTACATTGATGAAATGTTAATTGTCCTTACATATAATCCTTACATTACATTGATTAATGTGAATTGTCCTTACATATCATATTTACTTTAAATTGATAAATGTGAATTGTCCTTACTCATCATCCTTAGGTCTTAATGAGCGTAGTCTCACACTCTCTATGACCTTCATTCGTTAGTTACTTTTAACATATTAACTTAGGTGTAAGTAATACCTTTCTGACTTTCTGTAACACCCCATTCTGATCACATACTTAATTTTGACCCCTTTAATAATGTTATAACTCCCGTTACTTCCTTACTTAGTGCAGTAGGTTAATTTTATAGTGTATGGACGATGAACACTTGTTTCAATCAGTTACACATGTTCATAGGTCATTCTTGTAAAACATGTTGGGATTTGTCCTAACGAATTACATTGCCTATTGTTATGGAATCATTGATTTACTTTATAAGTGCTTATAATATACTTGATATTCTTACTACATAAGAATTTACATATTATTAGTATTATCTAAAGATTAGGGATGTTAAACCATTAAGCCATTTTTATTGGCATAATCCAATTTGACGGATGTTCATATTTAAATAGAATATGTATGAACCCTTATACAATCTTTAAATTATTAACATAAGACCTTATCCATTGAAATGTATTCTTGTTAACCAACAAGTTTTATCCCATTTTATTGGAATAAGATAGCCAATTCATTCAAGTTGTGATTGTATAGAGATCTTTTAAGACAAACTCATTTCATGACTTTAGGGTAACGTTTATAAGACATATTGGAGAGAATCATATTAACATTTGATGACTTTCACAACCTCATAACGTTGCAACAACATCAAGTCAACCTTCAGTAAAAACAAAGAAATCACTTCACACAATCACCGACGTAACATAGCATATCACTGATTCATAATTTTCATGATAGTATTAACTTTATACAATCACAAATTCATATAATAATCGACATTCATATTTCAAGAACATTACAAATAATATCATCCAGCACCGTATACCAACAACATGGTGTCTAACCTATTCAACATGGAATCGAAAAGGATACTAGGGACAAAGGAGTTCGACCAGATCATTCGAACAACCCTAGATTTCAAGATCATTGAATAGTTGGAGAGAAAGTTCTCTTGGAGAAATAAGTCAAGGAGAGAAACACATATATTTATTAGAACTTAATCTATGAAAACCACCTCGAACGAAACCTTGAATATACCTTCAAATCGCTTAAGAACATCTTTCCCCTCTTTCTATTTTAGCGTTCTTCGTTACTGCCTCTCTCCTGAATTTTCTTTCCAAATATTTTGATTGTGAATTTTAGGTTTTTGAACTGATCTTATATTATAAAACATAGGTTTAATAAGTTATTTAAAAAAACTAATTAACCAATTACCAAAAAGCCCCTCTTAAGTTTACTAAACAAAGGAGAACATAACACTTAGTCAAATCTTGAAGTTGATGTGGACTATAGTTTTTGTCAACATATTTACTTTATATTAATTAATTAAATCCAAAATTTAATTAAATTAGGGACCTAGGGTATGTACTAATGTGCTGCTAAGTCATTGGCACTATAATAAACCCTTAAGGACCATCCTATGTTAAGTACTAGGATGTTTGTTGAATTATACTAAGTTAGTGAAATGATTTCGTTTTGACCATTTAAATAAATAAAATAAATTGATAATTTAATTAATTAGGTGATCTAAGGTAATTACTAAAGTACCCTTAAGTCGTTAAGACCTTAACTAACTCTTTGGACCATCATGAGTTAGCCACTAGATTGTCCCTTTCTTGTCTTAACCGAAATCTTGAAATTGTTTTGTGATTTTGGTTCCCCCCTTTAAATTAGTTAATTAAGTTTCTAAACTAATTAATTAATTATACTATTATAATTATTAAAGTATCCCTATGTTTTTAGGACAACAACCAACCTTTTGGACCATCCTAGGTTAGGTACTAGGGTTGTCTCTTTAACTAGTTACTAGGTTAGTGTCACCAGATTTATTCTTACGTTGTCGGGTTCACTAATTATTTTATTTCGTTTGGTCCTTCTATAATTATCTAGTTTTGGAATTAGGTTATTGTCTAGAATTGGTTAGGAAGTTAGGCCATACATGGAGTTGTCCCTTGTGAACGTTTCCTCCTAACTACCCAAACCGAATTCGGTTAGGGTGGTCCCCTCCTTTGGCCGCTTCTTCACATGTCTTGCACATGTTCTTTCACATAAGTTGGTTGTACTCTCCTAACTAACTATTATTTAGGGTTACTCTGGGAATGTTCACTTATTGTCCCAAGGACCCTCAATATGTCCTTTGGTACTGCTCACACGACATAATAATTTTAAATGGTTATGTACTTATGGTACTAATACTGAAACTTGGATGTCTAGTACAAGATGCGTTTGTAACTGATGAATTTCTTAATTTTATCTTAGGGTCTTCATTGCGGGTACATTTCCTAAATAAGCTCATTAATACTTAGATATATGGCTAAAACCGTTTAAGCCTATATTTTCTAATATGCCCAATAATTTCTTCTTGGGTATTATATAGAAATTGGCTACTACCCCTTTGCCAATTTTCTACACTATTCCCAATATTTCTCAATATTGGGCATCGGAATGCCTAAGTATCCCCAATATGCATTCTTAAAGACCTATTAGACTATTCACTAGATATAAATTTTTCAGGAATGTTACATTGCATCTCCCTTGACTAATTTAACCCAAAATAAAAAGAAATTTGAGTGGTCGGAGGCATTGAGAGAAGCTTCAAAATCCTGAAACATAGACTTAGTTTCGCTCTGATGTTGAATATACCAGAGGATACCAAAGGATTTGTTGTATAATTTGATTCATCTCGAGTGGGTTTTGGGTGTGTGATTATGCAAAATAGGAAAGTATTGGGGTATGCTTCTAGACAACATAAGGTGCATGAGAGGAACTATCCAACTTATGATCTTGTGTTAGCGACCGTGGTGTTTTCCTTGAAAATATGGAGGCATTACTTGTATGTTTTTCACGTTTATGTGTATATTGACCATAAGAGTCTACAATATGTGTTTACTCAAAAGTAGTTGAATCTCCGACTAAGAAGGTGGTTGTATTTGATTAAAGATTACGACATGAGTGTTCCCTATAACCCTGGGAAGGCCAACGTGGTTGTGGATGCTTTAAGTAGTCTTAACTGGGGTAGTGTGTCTCATATATATAAAGCCAAGAATGACCTAGGGAATGATTTAAATAGGTTAACCAGATTTGATGTTAGGTTGGAAGATTCTTCGAATGGTGGTTTCATGATCCATAGTAACTCCGAGTCATCATTTGTGGCTGAGTTAAAGTCCAAACAACACCTTCATCAAGAATTGATCGAGTTGAAGGAATTAGTTCTTAGCAGGCTTATTGACTCATTCTCTTTTGGGCTTCAATCACCAAGATTTCTTCATCAGTCTTCATCAAACAATAACTTATGGTATTCCTTTCACCTTTGGGACTTTATCCTCCAAAGGGTTCCATCAAATTGATTTCAAAAGTATAAATTTCAAGTAGATATTTTCCAATGTCGTAATTGATCTTTCAAATTTTTTAGTTTATGATTTATTTTTGATATTATGGATAGATTTACATGTATTATAACTCAATTTTGTTATTTCTTGATGGATTGGTTTAGTTTGTAGAAGATGACCTATTCCCCTTAACCTTAGATTGTTATCTTGATATAAATTTGTAATGTTGGTTCAATTGAATTGGTTACTGAGTTAATTACTACTATATCATGTAATTGTAATAGTTAAGAATATATTTGGATGAATTGTAGTCCTATCATTATAGTTCTTGAGTAATTGATCAAAATTATGACTTTCACCTAAGTCTCTTGTAATAAGCTATGAACAACTGGTGGACTGTGATGTATTGTTTCAATTGATTTTGTTATTATAATGGGTTATTGTTGTATGATTATATTACAACCTAGTAAAAAGTTGATGGTAAGACCTTGATGATGTATTATGATTGAGAGATTTTCAGTCTTGTGATCCCTATACTTTACTTCAATTGTGGTTAATTGTGATTTAAGTGATGATGTTGTATTGAAGTATACCTTGTATTACGATTGATATGGTTTGTATAATACTGAATTTAAATATCTTTACTTTTCGTTTTTGAGGTGTCGGCTAAGATGTAATTGCTATAAGGATTGTGATAACATAAGAATGTTCATTATCAGGATGTGATTATGTAAATTCTCTAACCTCATCTATATTGATTTGTAATGAAAGGTATCCTCATACAATTATTATTGGTCTATAATGATGGTGATGATGATACAAGTTATAGACCCTAAGACCTACATTAAAAAATCAATATTATTTAACAGATTAAAGGCATTTAAAAAGGGACTTTGCTTAGCACCGAGTGAACTTGAGAATGGGAGGTGTTGACTTTCCGTAGAGGAAGATTCACCCAATAGTTTCACATGAGGTATTGAGTCCCCTATGTGGGATACTCATCCTACGGATTCCCATGAGATGAGGCTCAAATTACCATGTTTAATGTAGAGTGTTCATACCTATCTGTTAGTTCTGGAACTATATTTCCCCATAGGAATACTAGCTAGTGAATCCACCTCGAAATCTACATTAGCGTTTGGTTTTAATTTGGCCGGTAGACCACCTTTCATCAATGTAAGGTTTTACAATACCGGATTCCACATTTTTCTCTTGTGGTCTATGTTGGTTAAGGCACGTGTTCCTTAAACTAAAATGAAGTTATGAAGTTCAAACCAACTAAGGTGACTTAAGAGGTTTGACTTAGCTTAGGTAAGGGTATGTGACTCTACCTATACCTTTAAGTAGTTTTCCATGAAGGAAGTTTTAGAAGGTTCTTATATATGAATATGCTTATAATTGTACCAATTTTGTACATGATAATCTTGCAGATCGATTATTCTACATGATTATTGGTTTAACATATGAACATGTGTTGTTTTCTATTGCTTAAGTATGATGATATGTACTTTTAATGACATAATATGTTAAGTTGGACATTGGTTATGGGTCTTCTTGAATTACTTGATTTAGTAAAGTTATGGGGCTTTTCTTACTCATTGTACTTGTTAACATAATAGAGGTTCATGGATAATCTCTTACTTTTCGTATGTTGTGATGAACTCTAATTAATTCTGTTGCTAATATAACTTTTGATAGAGTTGCTTTTACTATGTGTTCAATTATGTTATATACATGCTGACTTGATTAGACTCAGTATTTGTTTCTCTTATGATGCACATGCTTTAGAAATAATTTATATGTTTTATTGATTCGTATGGTCTTCTTGAATGTGCATAAGGCTTCCTAAAGGTAAAATAATATATTTTAATGAAATGGTCTTTTTAGCATTATTTCATGATATGTGTATATATGGTCTCATACTTATTACAAGTGGTGTAATAACCCCATTATCTCCCTTGTCCCCAAAATATTAGGTTCTACTTGTTGAAAGCGCTTTGAGACGACTTGGAAGAAGACTTGGAACTCTCAATCTTCCAAGTTTGGTAGGTCCTTACTTTCTGAGGGAAATGGCACTATCAAGTTTATAAAGTTGTTCTAGTTTTTAAAAGTTTTATGTTCTTTCGTCTTTATTTGGATACTAAATATTGTATAGCCTATATGCGGCTGTATTACATTTATATATGGGCTAGGCCCAAATTTTTATACTATTGTTAGATGTTTATGATATGAGAGATCCATTTTAGACTATGTTATATTTCATATATATATGTGAAATAAAAGTAGAAGACTATGTAATCTTACTGTAAGAAGGGTCTATGTAGACGATATATGAATATTATGGGTATGTAGAGGTCTATGTTAACCTCAAAGTAGAAGTAATGAAATGGTTTGAATTTTCTGTATTTTGACCTATGAATGTAATGATGTAAGCTAAGAGACTATTCTATGTCCTCTAAGAGGACGACGATGCTAGCTACGCCTATGGGGTGATTTGAGGATTGAAGAGATTGATTATAAATGAAATAGGAAGGAAATAAAGAGGTTATGTCAGAAAATTTTCTAGAAAATGGAAGAGGGAGTGAATTTGAAAAATTTTGTCATTGAATATTATTATCCTGGTCGGGTCGGGTCACTAGCAGGTTTGAACCTAGGAGACCTTGTCGACTGTTCATCTATTGGACTGTCAATCTATCCAAGACTTAGAAAAAATTGGGAATATACCGAGGATCTAAACACACAATCAACGGTCCGTCGACTTCTGCAGCAGACCATTTTTAAAAAAAGATTTTGTCTTTTGCCTTATGCACATGTTACACCCATTAGGCCATTCTTTTTGTATTTCTCTGGAATATTTTAAGAAACGGACCCTATGCTAGTCTCTAGACAATATTAAAGCATAAAAAGCAATGAAATAATGAAAAGAAAAGGAACAAAAACTATGTCTATTTCTACAAGTAAAACAAAAACCTATCGTTGGCTAGAGGGTACACCTTCAGTTGACTTCCAAGAAGCACTTGATTTAACATTGCGGCACGACACTGGGCCCTTGACTAATCATACTTCGTCAAGAATATAGGCCTCAACAACATCATGCACACTCTTCGCATGCCCCATATTTATCTTTATTCCTTGCCCATTAACGGTGAGCTTTTCACCTTCCTTATTCTCCAACTCATCCAATCCATGTGGGAACACTTTAGTGATGAGGAATGTACCTGTCAACTTGGACGTCAGTTTTACTGCAAACAAGCATAGCCTAGAGTTGAATAGAAGCACAAAATAACCCACTACAAATTTTCGCTATTCAATCCTTTGGTCGTGATACTTCTTCATCAGTTCTTTGTAGATTGATGAACTTTTGTAGGCCTTTAGGATAAAGTCATGAAGGTCATTCCACCTAATTAGTTTTTTTTTTCTGCCACTTTAGTCCAATAAAACTTCAGTTTTTTCATTGCCAATATTGCCTTGTGCTCTAGCTCGATTAGCAAATGAAAAACCTTCCAATATACTAGTGTCGTAGTCTGGACATTAGCAAGTTACAAACCTTCCCATATACTAGTGTCGTAGTGACAAACATTCTATAAGCATTCACTGTTTTCGCCAGAATTTGCTTGATCTCACGATTGGACATTTCAACTGCCCTCTAGTCTTTGGATGGTAAGGAGTATCTACATCATGGCAAACACCATATTTCTCCAGTATCCCTTTGCACTTTTTTCTACACAAGCAAGACCCACCATCACTAATAATGTCCCTAGGTGTGCCAAATCAGGAGAAGATATTCATTTTCAAGAATGAGGTGACACATTTTCCTTCATTCTTAGAATGCACAACTTCTTCTACCCATTTCGAGAAATCCTCAACCGCCACCAGAATGTACTTCATCCAATGAGAAACCACAAATGTCCCTATAAAGTCAATTCCCCATACATCACAAAGATCAATCATAAGAATAGGATTCAAGTGCAGTTTTTGTCATTTAAATATTTCTCCATCTAGTTGGCACCGACCAATTCATAAGGATAAATTGTAAACATCTTGGTGAATGGTTGTCTAGTAATACCCACAATGTAATATCTTATGCGCATTCCGGATACCACTATTGTGCCCACCAACAAGAGAGGAGTGACATGCATAAAAAACACTCAACATCTTAACCTGAGGTATACAATGACGAATATTCCCATCAAAACAACTCCGGTATAAGTAAGGCTCATCCCAAAAGAACTAATTCACATCATGCATGAACTTTTTGCTGGAAGGTCAAGTCTTACAGAACTACATCACTTGCGAGATAATTCAGAATGTTTGCGAACAACTACATCAAATCCTTAGACGCGACCAATAAATTTTCATATGGTAATACATAATCAATTTCATCCTTTTATCCCAATTAACACATAGATTCATCATCAAATCTAACAAAAGGTTGGAAACTTTATTATCATTCCCCTTTATATCTTTAACCTCAAAATCAAGCTGTTGCAGCAACAGTACCCATCTTATAAACCATGGCATAGCATCCTTTCTCGCCATCTAGATACTCAAGGTAGAATGGTCGGTATGCATTATGATTATAATTCAAAGATAATAGGAGTGAAATTTCTCGAATACAAATATTTCTGCAACAAGTTCTTGTTCAGTTAACGTGTAGTTATTTTATTCGCATGTAATATCTTATGCGCATTCCGGATACCACTATTGTGCCCACCAACAAGAGAGGAGTGACATGCATAAAAAACACTCAACATCTTAACCTGAGGTATACAATGACGAATATTCCCATCAAAACAACTCCGGTATAAGTAAGGCTCATCCCAAAAGAACTAATTCACATCATGCATGAACTTTTTGCTGGAAGGTCAAGTCTTACAGAACTACATCACTTGCGAGATAATTCAGAATGTTTGCGAACAACTACATCAAATCCTTAGACGCGACCAATAAATTTTCATATGGTAATACATAATCAATTTCATCCTTTTATCCCAATTAACACATAGATTCATCATCAAATCTAACAAAAGGTTGGAAACTTTATTATCATTCCCCTTTATATCTTTAACCTCAAAATCAAGCTGTTGCAGCAACAGTACCCATCTTATAAACCATGGCATAGCATCCTTTCTCGCCATCTAGATACTCAAGGTAGAATGGTCGGTATGCATTATGATTATAATTCAAAGATAATAGGAGTGAAATTTCTCGAATACAAATATTTCTGCAACAAGTTCTTGTTCAGTTAACGTGTAGTTATTTTATTCGTCGTTCAGGGCTTTACTGCATAGTAGATGTGGTGAAGGATTTTATCCCTTCTCTATCCCAATAACACACCAAGTGTAACACCACTTGAATCATACATCACTTCAAAAGGCTCACTACAATTTGGTGAAATAATAATGGTTGCAGATACTAACTTATCTTTCAACTCTCAAAATGTCTTTAAACAGGATTCATCGAAATAGAACTTACATTCTTTCTCAACAAGTTTCCACAAAGAATGTGTAATTTTTGAAAAATCCTTATTAAACCTTATATAAAAACAAACATCCCCAAGAAAACTTCTCACACCCTTGACAAAGTTTTGTGGAGGAAGCCTCTCTATTACTTCAAATTTGGCTCGTTACACATCTATCCACTTCTTGGAGATGCGATGGTCCAACACGACGCCTTCTTTCACCATATAGTGAAATTTCTCCCACTTTATCACCACATTTAAATACTTATATATTTTAAGTACCTCAACAAAATTAATCAAACACACATCAAAGGAGTCTTCAACTATAGAAAAATCCTCCATGAAGACTTCAATAGTGACCTCCACCTTATCAGCGAATATCGACATCATACAACGCTGGAAGGTCTCCGATACATGACATAACCCTAATGAAATACTTTTTAATGCAAAAGGTCCCATAATGAAAAGTGATGGTTGTCTTGAATTGATCTTATGGCGCGATAGCAATCTAGTTGTAGACCGAATAACCATCAAGAAAGCAGTACAAACCTTTGCCAATTAGTCTTTCTAGAGTCTGATCCATCAAGAGCATGGAAAAATTGTCCTTTTTGTCCACGCATTAACCTTCCGGTTGTCCATGCAAACTCTTCATCTGATCATTGTCCCTTTTGGGAACAATCTAGTTCCTCTAAATAGGTACTTTTGTCATCCCACCCTTTTTAGGCATGTACTGAGTAGAACACACCCAACTGTTGTCCGTAATAAGATAGATAACCCTAACATCCAACAACTTGACGATATCCTTTTTCAATACATCTTGAATAGGTGGATTAAACTTTCTTTAATGATCAATACTTTTTTTCTGATCGGGCATGAGTTGTATTTCGCGGTAACAAATATCGGTGGGAATCCCAATGAAGTCCTGAATTTTCCAACAAATGGCTTGTTTGAACTTCTTTAATACTGCCACTAAGCACTCGAGTTATTGTCAATTTAAATCTTCTTCAATTATCACCATCAAAGTATCACCTCTACCCCAGAACATATACCTAAGATGAGGTGGTAGAGCCTTAAGCTCTAATTTTGGGGCCTTTTCAATAGATTGTTTTGTAGGTGGAGCCTCGCGATTTTTCTTATCCAACTCCAATTTTTTCAACTTTGACCGATATTCGTTTCGTTCAAGTATAGCCACAAAAGACCCATGCTCTTCGATAACATCACTGTTAAAGTTCATGATAATTGCCGCTAGTGCCTTGACACCTAGTCTCTCTTCAATTTGTACCATAGATATACTCTAAAAGTATAGGATATAGTAGATTCCATATGAATCTACTTCATGGAACTACATATATTGAAAGTTAATTCTACATTGTTCAACCAAAATTCCATCTGCCCCTTTTCCATGACTACTAATGCATGCCCACTGGCAAGTAATGGTCTTCCTAGAATAATGGGGAAGTCAAAGTCAACTTCAAAGTCAATAATCACAAAATTGTTCTGAAATATGAATGACTCCACTTTGATAAGAACATTACGGAGTATACTGATGGGCCTCTTCACAGTTCAATCGCCTATAAGAAACCGCATTATTTTAGGCTTTGGGTCGCCCAAGCCTAACTTCTTATAAATGGATAGAGAAATGGGACATATACTCTCATCAAACATCAGATAATGCCTTAGCAAACTGTAGCAACCCTATCGTATATGAAAGAGTTAAGGCTTGAGTATGTTCATTCTTCTGCACAGGAAATCTTGTAGATATAACACTACAACGTTGCATTCTGTAATCATGTTCAAAGCTCACAGGTCTCTTAATCATATTCATGTCCTTCATAAACATAGCATAACCGGGCATATGTACCAAAGCTTCTATCTAACGGACATTGATGAAATGTTATTTAAAGATACTGATAAATCGTCGGTATTTACCATCTTCTATCTTCTTCCCTAATCTCTAAGGGAAAGGTAGTGAAGGTCTATTTATGTGGACCACTTTATGAGGTTCCACTATTTTCTTCGTCGTTTTGTCCACCAAATCTTGAATAGCTTCTACTACATATTTTTCCTTTATAATTTCACTTTCTACTACAGATGAAATAGGTGGATCAATGGTTTGGTTATCCCCTACAGTAGTGACTTCAATGAAATTCCCGTCATCTTTAGGATTCTAGATACTATTGAGAGGAAGAGTGTCTGGTTTGTGTGGGTTCACACTAATACACAACTGAGCCATCTGTAGCTCAAGCTGTTTTATCGAGACAGCATGTACATGCACCTTTTGTCTAATGTTATGTCACCTCTCATATCATTGACATTATGATCACTCACATCGAATGTCCTCATCATCTTCTACTGCATATCGTCATTTCGCGCCATACTACCTCCACCATCCCTTGGAGCAACTTCCTTATTTTGTGGGGAACATATAGCCCACTTCTGTCATTCATGTTACCATATTTTTATGGTTGAAGTTTTTTTTCGCGGGTTTTAGTTCCCATATCGGATATATTGACTCTCTCGGTTGTAGTTACCATAGTTTTGACCTTGGTTTTCTTGTCCTTGACATATTTTCTTAATTGGAGCCTTGGGGGTTAGATCGGAAATCCCCGTCTAATCATTCACTACATAGGCATCCTCATCATAATAGAAATCATCTACTTGCGGTGTTGTATTAGTCAAATACTTCGTCGCATTAAACTTCACTACACCTCCGCTCACATGTTTCAAGACCAACCGAAGCTCCAGTTTTATGAGTGCGAACTCTTCAAGAATCTTATCTTTTTGTTGGGTAGTTTGTAACTTGTAGATAAAAGGTGTTTATCCTAGTCTTTGACATTCTAGTTCTCCAAGCCTTGTTGTTGCGATATATCTTCTCCAACTTATCTGGAATCTCAGCATACATACATTCCCTATTGGATCCACCCATAATAGTATCGAGCACTGCATTGTTGTTGTCATCTTTCACTTTGTATATGTAATTTTTCCATGACTCTCTACAATATGATGGTTTGGAACACCTATCATAAATACAGTAAATCAGTCAAAAGAGCTACTCATCAACTTTCCTAGTAGTGCTACAAAGTTATTCACCTTATGCAATATCTCAAAAATGACTTAGTTTAGATTCTCACATGTTCGTTGTGATTTTGAAAGCTCCTAAATAGGTATATGATGTGATCATGAGGCAGTGTCTAATAGTTCAGGTTATTTGAAAAAGAAATATCAAAGGATGACCAAGACGTTCAACGACTATGCCAACAATGTCGCTCATATGTGGTATCATAGGTTTATATATTGTTATTGAAGTTTTAAGGTACTTAAATGAGTTATAATAGGATATATAGGCAGTGTGTCGAGTTTTACGAAGTTTGGAGGTCAAACGTCTATTAACGTCTGTGACGTTCGAAAGTGTTTCCTTAAAATGACCTTTTGAGTCAGGGCGTGATTCGTCGGGTTTTATGTGTTCGTTTTAGATTAAATTTATGTCATTGGTGTTAAAAAATTGTATACTTTCATATTTGGGTTGGAAACGTCCGGGAAAACATCCCCAAGGACCATCCAAGGGTCCTTGGGGAAGGACACAAAATTGATCCAAAGGCAGTCAAAGACAGCCAACCAACGGTGTGCAATCGACACCTAGTGGGTTAGTCGACGACCTGTTGGTATGGTGTAATTGATTGTGACTTAGACATGGGATAGGGAAGGACAACAACCAGCCTCTGTCCCACACAACGGATCAAAAAGACGGTCCGTTGGTCCCTACATGAAGCTTCACCGTTAAGTGAGGGGTGAAATGATAATTTCACCCCACTTACAAATAGGAGTATTTCCCTTTTTTAAGGTCTCTTTAAGGTGTTTTAAGTTTGTATATAAGTATTTAACACATTTAAGATTTCATTCTAACAAATCAAAACCCCCAATCTCTTAGAAATTTCCCAAGACTCCATTGAAGTCTAAAGTCAAAGAAGAGCTTAGTGTGATGAATGGAGTGGAAATTATAAATCAAAGTGAAGTATTAGCTTCATCAAGGTATGTATTTTGATCCTTCAAACTCTCTTCATCATGTATCCCAATTCTCAAGGTGTTTTCTTATGTTTTCAAAGTTGAATTGTCCATTTTCATGATTCTACCATGGGTTCTTTCATCAATTGTTTTTAAACATTTATTATGTATTAAATTGTTATTGCATTGATTATTTTTACCTAGATTACCTATGAACCCATGAATTGGATGAACTCTAATTTTTAACTAAATTGTGGGGAACTTGATAATGTTCTAATGTTGATGAATTCTTATGTATTAGAGAGCTGATATGAACATTCTTTAAAATTTCTCTATGTCTCTTCAAGTCAATAATGTAAAAGATTTAAATATTTACATGTGACTTTTAAGATTGAATGTCTTTGAATCCTTATTATACATGGTGAATCTTTGATTCAGATTCACACATATTCTTGTTTCAATAAATATATTCAGTAAGACACCTAGTATTTAGGAGCTTGTATCTATTTCAGTTTAATTTTTAGTCTGTAAATAGATTCTTTCGTTAGTCATCAATAATATAAAGTTCTATAATGGAATACATTATTTATCCTTCAAATTTTATCCCATTGTCATTTTCGGGTATTTATTTTCTTTCAAAAACATATATGTTTGATCTAGAGCTGATTTTTTTTAGGGACATTCGAGTGAACAGATGGATTTTAAAAAATTCTCTATCATGAATAACTCATGTTGTTTTTAGAAATGAAAATTACCAATTATGAGTCTTGATAACAGAAAATTACTTTGAGGCCTTTGATATTTAGGAAGGAAGTCATGAAAGAGGATTCTGAAATTAATTCGTTACAATATAATCCTACCATAGAACAAATAAATAGTCACAAAGAAAAGAAAATCTATGAAGTCCACAACAAAAGCAACATTGTTTGTTGTTGTCTCAAGAACTATTTTAAAAAGAATTATATTTTTCCAATATCCAAAAGATATTTAGAATTATTTTCACAAAGAATATGTTCGGGTTGATGGAATTCATGTTTAAAAGAACTAAAAACATCAAGAAAATCAAAAAAATACTTGGATAGATTGCTTGGTATTGATAACCAGGTAAAATTTTTAGGCTCTAGATCAACAGAGGTAATTCAAATAATTCTTGGTAATTTTTTCTATCTAATACTCAAGTATCCATCAAGGTTATTTTACAAATGAAATATAGTGAAATTCATTAGTTTATTTTCTAATAAATGGAGTGTTATATGAAACTTTCAATGTTTCTTATTTTAGTTTCTTCATGATTTCTTTGTAGAATTTCAAAATCGTAATTATGACATCATGCCTATGTAGGTTACTCCACTGTGTTACAGATGACATGCTCTGCGAAGTGATGGTGGATGAATTATGTTAGTAGTAGGCTTGTTGGATCTCCTCCCTTTCATAGACTAAGTTTTCTAAGGAATTTCTAGCAAAGTTTGTTCCAAACAGTGCAAGGGAGGATAAGAGGTTTGAGTTCTAGGGTTTGATGAAAGATGGTATGTCAGTCATAGAGTGTGAGGCTAAATTTAATGCTTTGGCTAGGAATGCTTTGATTATACTTCTCGTAGAGGTTTGGAGAAAGAAAATGTTTGTTAAACGGTTGATTATTCAAATTCATCTAGGAGTTTCTAATGGTGTTGGTTATGGTGTTCCGTTCTAGATATCGCTACATGTTGCTAAGGAGTTGGAAATGATACAAAATGAAATATTTAACCAGCGTCTGAAGTTTGTTATGTTGGGCATAGTTCTGCGAGTTCATTACATACTTCACAGGGTTCATCTTCTAGTTTTGTAGGCCATAGAGGACATTCTTGTCATTTAGGTTACTCTCATCATCCTATGTTTAGTCGGGGTTGTACAGAGTGTGGTGATATGGGACATTTTGTGAGATATTTCCCTAGAACAAGGCGTAGAGGATTACATAAGGGTTCTCACATTTCGACTTTAAAGGTTGTGCAACCTCAAACTAGGGGAGGTGTACATAGTGTCTGAGGTGGTTCTCATTCAGGTAGAGGCAGTTATCCTTATGATGGAGCTGGTGGTGGGTGGAGCTTCACAATTCGAGGATGGTCATTCTCACTGTAATTCATTTTCGAGTAAGCTAGATGTTGAGGATTCAGATCCTCAATCGTTAGATGCTTCTACGACAGGTATTATTATGGTTTGTCATCAACAAACTACTATATTAGGTGATCTAGGATCTTCTTATTCTTATGTGTCCACATATTTTTAACTGAGTCTTGATATATTATGTGAATCTCTTGATTTGCCAGTTAATATTTCTACTCATGTTGGGGATTCTTTAGTGGTAGACTGAGTGTATCGATTATGTATTGTTACCATGATGGGATATGACACTCACGCATACCTAAAGGTCTTATATATGCTAGATTTTAATTAGATCTAGGTATGGATTGTTTATCTCGCAATCATGAAATTTTAAATCGACATGACAAGACAGTTACATTATGTATGGCTTGAATTCCTATATATGAATAAAAAGGTTCTTCTAGTCCTTCCTAAAGGGGTGATATCATTTCTTAAGGCTCGTGAGTTGGTAGAGATAGGATGTTTGCCTTATTTGGCGCATAATCGAGTTACTAGAGTTGAGACTCCTATGCTCCAGTCTATTCCGGTGGTGAGTTAGTTTTTGAGGTATTTTCGATAGATTTACCAGGTCTTCCACCTAATCGTGACTTTGATTTATGTATTTATTTAAAAGCGGGCAGTCAACCTATTTCAATTCATCCTTATCTTATGGCACCGACTGAATGGAAAGAATTGAAAGAGTAGGTGTTGAATTCATTAAGCAAGTTTTTTATAAGACCGAGAGTATATCCTTGAGGTGCTCCAGTATTATTTATAAAGAAGAAAGATGGTTTGATGCGTATGTGTCTTGACTATGAACAGTTGAATAAGGTAACTATAAGTAATAAATACCTGATACGTCGTAATGATGATTTATTTTATAAGCTCCAGGGTCTTTCTGTCTTATCAAAGATTGACTTGATCTACAAATATCATAAGCCATAGTTAGGGAGGAGGATATTCTTACAAAAACATTTCAAGCACATTATGTCCATGACATGTTTCTGGTGATGTCTTTAAGATTGACTATTTCCCAACAACCTTTATGGACTTGATTAATAGCGTGTTCAGACCATACTTGGATTCATTTGTTTTTGTTTTCATAGAATATATATTGATATCCTCATGCAGTAAGGACGAACACGAGAATCATTTGGAGATTGTGCTTGGGATTTTTAAAGAGAAGAAATTCTATGCAAAGTTTAAAAACTGAGTTTTGGTGTAGTTCAATAGCATTCTCGGGACATGCAATGTCCAAGGAAGGTATAATAGTTGTTCCTAAAAACATTGAGGTAGTAAGAGATTGGGCCAGACCTATTTCAGTTACTCAGTTTCAGAGTTTCATAGGTCTTGCACGTTATTATCATCGATTTGTAGAGGGTTTCTCCTCCATAGCATCCCCATTAACTAGTCTAACTAGAAGGAGGTGTCTTTAAAATTATTTGGCGAGTGTGATGTTAGTTTGCAATGTTCAAGACTTCATTAACTATTTCTCGAATATTAACAATACATGTGGAGGGAGAGGGTTTCATTGTACATTGTGATGCATCTGGGATTAGCTTGGTTGTGTATTAATGCAGAAGGGAAAGGTGATATCTCATGCTTTGAGAATGTTTAATTTCATGAGAAGAACTATCCGATTCTTGATTTACAGCTGTCAACTATTGTGTTCCCATTAAAAATTTTGAGGCATTATATTTATAGTGTGCATTGTTAGGTGTTCACGGATCATCGTAGTCTCCAGTATATATATTAAATAATAGGGATCTCAATGTGAGGAAGCGGAGATTGTTGGAATTGATCAAAGACTATGACGTAACTATTCTTTATCATCCACGCAAGGTAAATGTGGTAGTAGATGCCTTGAGTTGGAAGGCGATTAGTATGGGTACTCTAGCCTTGTTATAGGTTGATGAGTTTCCTTTAACTATGGATGTCGAATCTTTTGCCAATAGCTTTGTAAGACTTGATATTTTAGAATCTGGCAACATATTTGCTTATATGGAGGATAGGTCAACGTTGTTGGAGCAGATTCAGACTCAACAGTTTGATGATGGTGATTTATGTAACATTAGTGACATGGTTTTTAAAGGAGAATTCAAGGATGCAATTCTATATAGTGAGAGTTTTGAGGATTAAAGGTCATATCTATATTCCTCGGACATGTGATTTGACTAGATTGATCATGGCGGAGGCTTATAGTTCGAGGTACTCTATTCATACTAAGGCTACTAAGATTTATTGTAACTTGAAACAATATTATTGGTGGTGTTGTATGAAAAGGGATATAGCAGATTTCATATCTCGATGTTTAAACTGTCAGTGAAGAATGAATACCAATAGTCTAGAGGTGTGATTTAGAGGATGCCCATACAACAGTGGATGTGGGAGTGTATTGAAATTGACTTTGTGGTAGGGTTGCCACATAGCTTGGGCATGTTTGATGCTATATGGGTTATCGTGGATCGACAAACTAAGTCCTCACACTTAATACTAGTTCAGACTATGTATAATTCAAATAAGTTATCCAAGATCTATATCCGAGCAATAGTTCATTTACATGTAGTTCCTATTCAGGGAGTCTATGCAGAAGAAGCTAAGTACCCAACGACGGAGGCCTGCGATGGTCCGTCGTGGTTGTCACGCCATGTCACTGGCTTCATCACAGGTGGCCTGCAACTGGAAGCCTGTGTGCTGTTAATTAAAGGGGTGAATGTGAAATTCACCCCACTTCCTTAAATGACTATAATAGGTTTTTTAGATATTTTTGGGGGTATAAATGTCATAAAAAACGTGATCACCCCATTCTAAAATCCTCTCAAATAATTTAAACCTTTCCCCCCAAAAATACTCTCTTTGTAAACCACCATTGTTGGAGAAGCTCATGAAAAAATTCAAGATGGGTTTACAATTGATGAATCATAATGTTTAATAGGTTTTAAACAAGACAAAGGTATGGAAATCCTTTATCTTTAAGTAACCATTCACTTGGAGAGTTCTTCTCAATGTTTTTCAATGAAATCTTATGATCATGTTTCCCATCTTCGAATCTAGCCCTGGATTTTTTCTCAAAACGTTTTCAATAATTAAATCATGATAAATTGAAGTTAATACAATGATCTGAACGTTATTTCACTCCAATTGCATGATGAACCCATTTTCCTTCAAAATTTAGTTTAGCTCTTGCATGGGGTTTGTGATTATGACTTGTTCTTTATTAAATGGTATTTCTCTTACGTTGAATTGCATATCTTTATTGTCATTTACGTTAATTTATGGTGAATTTATTTTGATCAGTCCATGATGATAAATATATGAAGATTTGGACATGAATAGCCTATGTTTCTACATGTTGCCTTGAAGTAGATTGTGAGATCGATTGTATAGAGTTTTGATTATGCTTGAAATTCTGTAGCTAATGTTTTAGGGTGATATAATGGATGGATTTTGTAGGTATAAATCCTCAATGAACAATCAAGTAAAGGCTTGCATGAATTTATTTAGATTTTTTAGGCTATGCAGTCAAAAATCTAAGTGTGTGATGGATCTTGAAATGTTGTTATATAAAGCCTGGTTTTTTCTTGATTTCCTACCGAATTAGATACAGCCTAATGAGTTACTGTTGATACAATATGAATGATGATTAGAGCCTCATAGAGTTCATCGTATTGGTAAAGTCTTCTATACTCTAGCAAATCCATAATCCTAAATGCCTATGTTGGAACCTTAATCATTAAGGTATGTAATTATGAGTTAAATATGGTAAATATAGGTTTATGTACTAACTAAGATTCATAATATGTATTAAATATGATATAAATAAATTCAAGGGAAATTAGCTAATGATCTATGTTATTCTACTTTCCTAGTAAGTTGATGTGTTATATTAGGATATAGTATAATCTTGTAGCAACTTGTACATGGTTTCTTAAATGTTTGAAGTACATTTAGATACTTCCATAGATGTGTTTTATTGATGAATAAGGTGTATTGATCAATGATTATCAAAGGGTGAGAAATTTTTAAGAGTGCTAATTCTCTCTATTCTTCTACTTCTCTATTCTTTATAGAAATATTTATGAAGCCTTCTATGGAATTCTGTGGTATGGTCAACTTATAGTGGCAGTGTTTACTTTATTCTAATTATATATGTGTTGACCATGGCCTTGAAGGAAAATTGATGAATATATGATTTAGAGATTAAGATGATCACCGTATGATGTAATGGTGCCTATGTTCTTACCTAGTTATGATATAGGTTGTGTTGCTATTGTATGAGCATGCGTATATTCATGATAGGGTATTGTATAGGTTCTTACATTGATGTGTTAAAATGTTAAGTAGCCCCTACCCATCTACCCTTTATATGAAAGTGTAAATAGCTAAAGTTATGATCCTTGGTTATAATATTTATATTGTCTTGCCTCCTATGCTATTATCTTTTGTGTGTTATGTTATTGGAAGTATAATGTGGTGTAATAGGGTGTCCTCCTCAAGGAGTAACTTACAGCCATTATGTGATCATGTTGACCAATATACACACACTCTCACTTACATGCATGTTACAAGTAGTACAGGTCATTGTGTATGAATGAAAGGTAGCTCTCATATTCACTAATTTCTAATACTATTAATCTAAAGTATATGTATGTGAAGTATGTTATGTATTCCTTGCTAGGATGACTTGATAGGTGAACTAGTAAGGGCAAGGGTATGGGACCTTGTCTATACATTGCACATGTGTATCTTGGTAGGATAGTTCCTATGCTTGGTTTATATGTATAAGAAAGATGAATATATGAGCGTGTTATGAATATGATTTGTTTGAAAGGATGAAGTATGAATGTGCATAGAGTCTTACAGGCTTTATATGAAAGGATTGTTCATATATTTAAGCATATAGACTCCTGCATTGATATATGAACTTGTGTGACTTAATGTGTTATGTTAAAGGTTTGCTCACATATATGTATACACACAAACACACATGTATGACGATATAGTCATGACAGGTGCCTTGGATGCACTTCCATCTACGACCTATGAGTTAAGCATATGAGGGGATGACTCTCCTAAACCTATGATTTACAAAGGAAAAAATATATTTAAGGTTTTCAATCGAGGGAACTTAGCTAAGCACCGAGTGACCTTTAATATGAGTGTGTGTCCCTTCCAATGGTAGGAAGGTAGGTCACCATAAATCTCATAAGGTTGATAACAACAATGCCTCAATGGACATAAATATGGTTTCCATAAGTGAATAACTACAATCCCTAATCTTGGAATAAAGAGGGTTTTCACATGGACCTCCAAGTTCCATAACTATGTTTCCACCATACGATACTAGCTAGTGGATTTGACTTAGAAATATATGTCTCATTTAGTCTACTTTGGCCGATAGACCACCCTTTACCGATGTGCGTTTTTATGACACCGGATACCACGTTTAGCATCACATGGTCTATGTCGATTAAAGATATAGTTTCCCTAAAGTAAAATGAACAATGGATGTAAAATGACTAGGACCATAAATAGAATGACTTAAAGGATGTTACTTAGGATCGGTAGAAGTAATCAACCCATCAAGACATTGCACAAGTAGCTCCTTAGGAAGTTCTACGAAGGTGTTCTAATGCAAGTCAGTATGGATGTGTTCCTTATGCAAGACATTGTAGTATTTGTTTTACTTTTTATGTAGATGAGCATGATATCAGTATTTATGCATGATGTTCATCTTGTTGACTATATGATTAAGGTCTTGACTTAACAATGTCTATGTGATATTATACTATTATAATGGCAGTGTTTGTATGAAGTTTTAAAATGATATATATGCTATTGATAAAATTTAATGATGATTTACTCAAAATGGCATGAAGTATGATTTCAAAGATAATATCCCTTTTAACTGCATGTTAGTGCATGGTTGCCATACTTATTACATACTGGAGCTAATCCCATTCTTTTGTACTTTTTGCACAAAGTGTAGGTTATGGATTCTTAAAGGATGTCATGAAGGGTGAAGAGCTTTATAGGTTATTCCCAAGATTGAGGAAAAGAATCCTTAAGCACAAGAATGTCCTAATGTGTACTTATTGTAAAGTCTATCAATTTTTTATTATGTCATAAGGGCCTTGTCCCTAATGTACTCCAAGGTTACTGAGTCTATGATGGCAAAGAGACTTAAAGTCTATATATGTATTATGACTTATATTTTATATGTATATGAAGTAAATTTTCTATCATATGATGTGCTAGGAAAAGATCTAAATTTTGCGCTAAATTTACAATGTCGATGCGATGAATGATAACTATGGGCTTGTATAGTACGTCCAAAAGGTCAAGTATGTCATGTTACTTCTAGGGGGTTCTCCCCGGATGTTACAAATTTGATATCAGACCACAAGGTTTATAAAGTGGTCTTTGGTTCCAAGATGTCTCATATTACCACGTCTAGTAGAGTCTTGTATTATTGGTTGTGAGTCGCAACACATCAAATGGTACGAGAGGATATAGGACGATAGAATTTCCCTTCTTCATCATTCTCATGTCATGCCATAAAACTTAACTATATAAGATCTCTCTCTTATGTTTTCTTGTTCGTTGTTCTTTAAGATGTGATTGCTTGGATGCGATTACTCTATGCTTGAGGGAAAAAAGTGACATTAATATGCTTATTTTTGTTATATAATTTGAATGAGTATGTGTGATGGTTACACTTGTCCTTATTCGATGATGTATAAACTAACAAAGGCAACTTGAAGGGTTAGCTAGACTTAGGTAGGGGTATGGGACTTTACCTATGTCTAGCACTAGTTTGCCTTGATGGATACCTTAAGAGGTTAATATTATGTATGTGTATTATTATAAATGTAAATGTCCTTATGTGATGATATCTATGATTATAATCATGTAAATAGCTAGGTGTGCTAAAGATATGGAGTTATGCATGAATGAAGTTTATGGAGAAGTGGTGTATGGTGCTAATTGTAGTTACTTTTTGGTTGCTTGATTTAGTAGTGTAATGGGGATTTACTAGATCATTGTACATGTTAACTCTATGGGTATTATGATTGGTTATATTACCTTACTATATATGAAATATCTCTTATTTGATGATGTGATGCCAATTATGGCAATACATGAAATCTATGTTAAATAACAAGATATATCGAATAATGTATTCATGATATAGTTAAAGCATGCTAGAAGTTATGGTGGTTAAAGTGAATTCTCTTGGATTGTTGTATTCCTATATGATTTTGTATGATTGTAGCCAAATAAAAGGATTAAAACTTTAAATGTTTATTAACTACCTATGCAAGCATGCTATCCTATGAATGTATGTGATTAAAGTGTGCATTGTCTCCTTTTCTATATAAATGATACTTGATAAGTTGCTAATGTAAATAGGAGTCCCTTGTAGAGACTTGATCCTAGTTTTGATGAAAGTATGCATGTTTATGAAGGATGTGTTTGTAAAGCTTTGTATCTTATATTTCCATGCTTGTTCCCTCAATTTTCTAAATGTTGCATTTTTTAATATTTGGAAGCATGCTCACTATAAAACTAGGCAACTTATTGTACAATATTTTGGGAACCACCTAAATTGTCCTTTGATTGGATGTTGTTGAAATATGTGTAGAATTGATGAATATGAAAATGATAATGAATGTGAAAAGGAGTTTTGCTATTTGGAAATAAAGGATGATTCTTATGACATGATGAGTCGTAGAGTTATTTCTTTACTTCTTATTGTGTGATGAGCCTCCTTGTTGTTTTCCTTAAATGATGTATGATCTTAGTTTCTATTGCTTTGTAGGAAGACCTTATGTGAATTGAATAGTATCATCCAAATTTATAGATGAGGGTGATTTGCCTAAAATGGTAAGGTTTAGAATGCCTTACTATTGCTAAATTAAATAAATGTAAATTTCCTCTAAAGTAGTAATCAATTTAAGTGATGAAAATGAAGGTTGTGTAGTTAAGAACCTCTATAGGTTTGGTGAGGTTGCTCTTAATTTGGTCTACCCTAAGTGGAGGATGGTGTTTGAGTAGTGAGGTTGTACAAATTGTCTACATTGTCCTTCTATTCTTTACTTGAATTGGAAAATATTGAATTCTTGTAAGATTTTTCATGAATATATTCTTGCATAAAGTGTGAATTTCATGACTTTTATAGGATTTTTATGAATTGATTGACATGATCTTGGAGACATGGTGAATTTTCCAAAGAGCAAGAAAGGAATTTTTTTATAAAGTCCATGTTTTCTCATGTTGAATTACATCTTTATATGCTAGTTGTTCATCTAACTTCATGAGATAAGACATGGAAATTGGTAATAGTCACTTGTGAGGTAAATTGTTTATCCTTAAAATGAAAAGTTGAGTCCCTTTAAAATAAATTTTTTTTAGACTCTTTAAAACTATGTGAATTTTATGATTTGGAATGCATAATTGTAGGATCATTCTTTAAAAGTGAAAGCGTATTTAGCTAAGTGTCCATGTGTGTGCCTATAATTTGTTTTCCAAAGTAAGGCTTACTATAAGGGTCCGTATTATGTTAAGAAAAGAAATTTGTGGAATGGATTAGTATATTGTTGTGATTTAGTTTGTGTGACTTACCATTTAGACTTCACTAGGAAGGAACTATGAGCATGTCTTGGTTAAACGTTGAGAAATTCTCAATTTTTAGGAATCTGACCTTGTACATGTAAGGTGTGAAACTCATGATACATGCAATTGTGTTGAGGAGAAAGACATACCTTCAAGGACACCACTAAGTATGGTATGATTGAGTATGACCTTTATGGAACTAGGTCTATCTAATTAAGATCTTTATGATTTAACTAACTCATGTTTATGTGCATTGACGTATTAGGGCTTAAGTTAATTTGATTATGGGTTAGGATCTCCCTATGAGTAACTTTTAAAGATTTTCTTGAAATGAATTTTGATGTAATGATCATGTTATGATTAGGAGAAGGATTTTCTCCTATGAACATGAAAAGGACTTTTCTGTTTGATGCATTAAAGAGTGAGTGAGTAATGGTTTTGCTTGCTTGTGTGCATGGAGAGCTAACATTATTTGACGATACTTTAGATTTTATGAACTGCTCGTACATGCATTGAAGTACTTGTTGTGATTAAAGAGCCCTAAGTGTCATTCGAGGACGAATGTTCCCAAGTGGAGGATATTAAAAGACCCCGAAAATGAAATAAGGTGTGTAGAGCCTACCATGTTTTTCCTAAAGTTCTAATGTCCTTAATATTCTTAAAAAAAAGTATGTAGGCAGTAGCTTATATATTAGAGGTTTTGGAAGTCGAACTTTAAGGAACTACTAAGACTTTCGACGACTAAGTCGCCCAGATGCCTAATATGTTGTTCTATATGTTTATGGGTGTTTAATTATGTTCTGATGTTCTAAAATGTCTTATTATAGGGGTTATAGGTAGTTTGAAAAGTATGAAAATATTTGGAAGTCGAACGTTAAGGGACGACCAAGACGTTTGACGACTAGTGACTTATGTGCCTCATGTGTCTATGCACGCTTAAGTCTGTTTGAATGAGCCTAATAAGTCTTGAAATGGTTTAAAATGATTTTTAATGGTTTTAGATGATGTTTCGTGAAGATTGGAGGTCAAACACCCAAGAACGTCCAAGGCGTTCGAAATATAGCCCGTAAGACGTTCATCGTATATCATGTTGGGGCCAAGGCTGTTTGGACGTCTTTTAGGTGTTTATTTTGGATTAAATTGATGTGGAAGGTCTATAAAATTTTAAGGTTCGTAATCACATTGAAATGTCCGGGTACGACTTCTAAAGAGCCCCACATGAGTCCCCAAAAGAAATACCCAAAGCTGCCAAAGACAATGCCTGGGCAGTGTCCATGGACTGACCATACGGCAGATCGCTGGGCCACCAACGGCATGTAGATCAGATATCGTCGATAGGGAATTTCCTTGGTCAGATATTAAGACAATATGTTTCTAAGTACCCAACGACGGAGGCCTGTGACGGTTCGTCGTAGCTGTGACGCCACATCACTGCCTTCGTCGCAGGTTGCCGGCAACTGGCAGCCTGCGTGCTGTTAATTAAAGGGGTGAATGATAAATTCACCGCACGTCCTAACCTGACTATAAAAGGTTTACTTATCTATTTTAGGGTGTGTATAAGTCATCAAAAAACGTGATCACCCCATTCTAGAATCCTCTCACAAGATTGAAACCTTTCCCTCAAAAAATACTCTCTCTAGAAACCACCATTGTTTGAGAAGCCCAAGAACAGATTCAAGATGGGTTTTCAATTGATGAATCATAATGTTTAAGAGGTTTTAAACTAGAGAAAGGTATGGCAATCCTTCATCTTTAAGTAACCTTTTACTTGGAGGGTTCTTCTCAATGTTTTTCAAAAAAAATTTATGATCAAGTTTCCCATCTTCCAATCTAGCTCTGGATTTATTCTAAAAACGTTTTCAAATATTAAATAATGTTAATTTGAAGTTAATACAATCAGCTTAACGTTATTTCACTCCAATTGCATGATGAACCCATTTTCCTTCCAAAATTAGTTTAGCTCTTGCATGGGCTTTGTGATTATGACTTGTTCTTGATTAAATGGAGTTTCTCTTACGTTGAATTGCATCTCTTTATTATTATTTACGTTAATTTATGGTGAATTGATTATTATTAGTCCATGATGATAAATATATGTAGATTTGGACATGAATAGCCTATGTTTCTACATGTTGCTTTGAAGTCAATTGCAAGATCGGTTGTGTAGAGTTTTGATTATGCTTGAAATACTGAACCTAATGTTTCTATGTGATATAATGGATGGATTTTGAAGGTATAAATCCTTAATGAACAATCTAATAAAGGCTTGCATGAATTGATTTAGATTTCTTTAGGCTATGAAGTGAAATATCTAAGTGTGTGATGGATCTTGAGTTGCTGTTATATCAATCATGGTTTTCTCTGGATTTCCAACAAAATTAGCTACATCCTAATGATTTTATTGTTGATAAAATATGAATGATGATTAGAGACTTATAGAGATCATCGTATTGGTAAAGTGTTCTACACTCTAGCAAATCGATATGCCTAAATGCCTATGTTGGAACCTTAATCTTCAAGGTATGTAATTATGATTTAAATATGGTTAATGTAAGTTTATCTACTGACTTAGACTCATAATATGTATTAAATATGATCTAAAGAAATGCAATGGAAATTAGCTAATGATCTATGTTAGTCTACTTTCCTAGTATGTTGATGTGTTGTATTAGGATATAGTATAATGTTGTAGAAACTCGTACATCGTTTCTTATATGTTTTATGTACATTTAGATACTTCCATATATGAGTTTTATTGATTAATAAGGTGTATTGATCAATGATGATCAAGGGTTAGAAATTTGTAAGAGTGCTAATTCTCTCTATTCTTCTACTTCTCCATTCTTTATAGAAATATTGATGAAACCTTGTATGGCATTGTATGGTATGGTCCACATATAGTGGCGGTGTTTTTTTTATTGCAATTATATATGTGTTTACCGTGACCTTTAAGGCAAATTCATGAATATATGATTTAGAGATTTAGATTATCACCTTATGATGTAATTGTGCCTATCTTCCTACCTAGTTGTGATCTAGATTTTGTGGCTATTGTATGAGCATGCGTATATTCATGATAGGGTATTGTATAGGTTCTGACATTGATTTGTTAAAATTTTAAGTAGCCCCTATCCATGTACCCCTTATATAAAAGTTCGGATCCTTGGTTATATTGTTTATATTGTCTTTCTTCCTATGCTATTTATGTGTTGTGTGTTATGTTATTGGAAGTATAATGTGGTCTAAGAGGGTGTCTTCCTCAAGGAGTAACTTACAGCCATTATGTGATCATGATGACCAATGTACACACACTCTCACTCACATGGATGTTACAACTAGTACAGGTCATTGTGTACGAATGAAAAGTAGTTCTCATATTCACTAATGTCTACTACTATTCATGTAAAGTATATGTATGTGAAGTATGTTATGTATTCCTTGCTGGGATTACTTGATAGCTGTACTAGTAAGGGAAAGGGTATGGGACCTTGTCTATACATTGCACATGTGTATCTTGATAGGATAGTTCCTATGGTGGGTTCTATATATAAGAAAAATGAATATATGAGCGTGTTATGAATATGATGTGTATTAAAGGATGAAGTATGAATGTGCATAGAGTCTTAGTGGGTTTATATGAAAGGATTATTCATATAGTTATGCCTATAAACTCATGCATTGATTTATGAACTTGTGGACATAATGTGTTATGTGAAAGGTTTTATCACATATATGTATACACACACACACATATATGAAGATCTAGTCTAGAGAGGGGCCTTGAATGTTGTATTCATGCGTGCCCTAAACTAGATGATGCTTTAAATATGCTATGTTAATGTGAATGGATCCTTTACATGATTTAGGTTGATAAACTTCAATCTATGACCTATGAATTAAGCATATGAGGGGATGATTCTCGTAAACCTATGATTTATATAGTAAAAATATAATAAAGGTTTTTTGTGACGCCCTGAGCTACCCCCGAGACGAGTACACGGAACTTAGAACCAGAAGTGAACCCAAGCTAAACTTGCTTGCATGATTATGAGCATACTAAAGATTATAAACTAATGCGGAAGCTAAATCATAACTTATAATGAAAAGATGGGGAATACCCATATTGTATAACTGAGACATTTGAAAACAATGAGTTTACTACAAAGGAAATATTAACTGAATACTAAGTTGAATCAAACTGTGTCTGAAATAAGCCTTGAAACTAGACTAGAAAAACTGGACGAGGCCCAACTGAATGTAGCAAAAACTGAAACTAAATGACTAAAGACTGAAATGAAACTCATGACTGTTGTCCTCGGAGAATGAGGACTCACCACTGAATCTGCTGAACTGGATATTGAAAATCGATCTATGCGTGATCTGGATTCTAAAAACCTGAACCTACATCACTAGAAGATGTACCACACGTATGAGTAAGTACTTGAAAGTTACTGAGCATGTGCGATAGAGTAAAGCTGAAATAAAAGATAATTCAACAAGCATAAAGAAAATCTAATAATCTGACATAAGAAGTTGAATTTTGAGCAAACTAGATGCAATGACAAATTTCGAGGATGGAACTGCTGAAACATTTTACGTTCTTGAACTTGGGTTCTTGAGCTTTTTCTTTTTTTTGTTGCTTCTAATTTTCTAAATTTTGATTTAAGTATTAGACTTAGATTTGTTTTAATTATGCTTTTAGGCTTAAACATACTAAAATATGATGATTTATGATCAAAACAATGTAACATAGTGTCTAAATAGTGTGGGAAAGGTCAAAAAGACCCTGCGAGAGTTGCTGTCGGACCAGACAAGGGTCAGGACTGACGGTCTGTCGTTTACCTGACGCCCCGTTGTTGCATTCTTCGTTAGGGCCTATTCGACAACCCTTTAGTAAAATGGGCATAACTTTTTATTCGGAGGTCTGATATTAGGAATGACGGCGGCTATGGAAAGATAATTAAATTATCTATATATAGGTAGGTAACAGAATACCTAAGTCATTTTCTGATAAGAGTTATGACCATTTAAAGTTGAACTTACTGCATTTCCCCTTAACTATTTCAAAATTTTCCACCTACGGACCTCGCAGGTCATCCATAGATCTTGTTAGAGAGTGGGTCAATGGGGGTCTCCATCGACGGTCACAAAATACGGACCGTCCATCAATCAAAACTTAGCCAATTATTCTCAGCTGAATTTTTTTGGGAGTTTCAGATCCCAGCGACGGTTATGCAGGACCGACCGTCTTCTGTCTTATGGATCGTCGATGCAACCGTTGGTTGTAGCTGCAGATATTTTTCGTAAAAAACTTATTTTTGGTCGATTTTTCTGCGGGGTGTTATATTATCTCTTCCTTTGGAACATTCGTCCTCGAATGAAGACTAAACTAGCTGAAGTACAGGGAGAGAGCTGCAAACCCTACTACTAAACATTGAGAACTTAGATTCCTGCTGAATTGAGTTCCTATAACATTGAAATACACTAAAAATTCAAGTACAAACTAAGGGAACATGATTCTAAGACAAAAGTAACGCATGAATGACTTGAAAGAATTGAAGAGGAACTATTACCTCAAGCTGCAGTGGAATCGGAAGGGAAAAGGTGAGGATACTTGCTTCCTCTACACACTGACTCCTCCACAAAATCTTCACTTAAGAGACTTCTTTGTTTCTCAAACTTCTTACCTGATGGTGATGAATTTCAACTTGTACATACTCATAAGAAAGACTATCTTTCACCGCAACACTCTCTGGTGGAACTATAAAGGATGGATTACCCACACACTTAGTGAAGTGTGAGATGTGGAAGACCGGATGCACTGCTTCTAATTCTGCTGGCAACTCTAACTTGTATGCCACCTTGCCAACCCTTTTAAATATTTTGTAAGGGCATATATGTCTAGGACTCAACTTCCATTTCTTTGCAAATCTCATCACCCCTTTCATAGGTGAGACCTTTAGAAAAAAACAATAATCAACTTGGAACTCTAGTTCCCTTATCCTTACATCTGCATAAGATTTTTGACGACTTTGCGCTGTCTTACGTCTATGTCTAACGAGTTGCACTTTCTCCATAGCATAAAGGACTAAATTTGGCCCAATCAAAGCTGGTTCTCCGACTTCATACCAACCAACAAGAGATATACATCTATTCCCATATAAAACCTCATAAGGGGCCATCTGAATGCTTGAATTGTAGATATTATTGTAGGCAAACTCAATAAGAGGAAGGTGATCATCCCAACTACACTTGAAATTGATCACACAAGATCTTAACATATCATCTAAAGTCTGAATGGTATGCTCTGCCATCCTATCCGTCTATGGATTAAATGTTGTACTAAGGTTAATTTGAGTACCAAGACCATTCTGAAGTGACTTCCAGAAAATGAGGTAAACTAAGGACCTTGATCTGAGAGGATAGACAAAGGATACCCATGCAACCAGACAATCTAATTGATATAAAGCCTTGAATAGTCTTTTGCCGAATATGTAGTCTTGACTGGTAAGAAGTGAGAAGACTTACTAATGCTATAAACGATCACCCAAATGATGTCATGCTATCCGCGATTACGCGGTAATCTTGTGATTAATTCCATATTGATCACATCCCACTTCTAAGTAATAATATCGATCTGTTGAGTCCCCTGGTTTCTGATGTTCTACCTTCACTTGCTGGAAATTAGGGCACTTACTCAAAATGACTGTTATATCTCTCTTCATGCCATTCCACCAATAGAATTCCCGTAGATCGCGGTACATCTTAGTGGAACCTCGATGAATAGAATACCAATATTTATGGGATTCTTCAAGAATATGCTTTCTTAAATCGCCCACATCAGGAACATTCAATCTACCATGATAGTGAAGGACACCATCGCCCCCTTGGGACAAAACCTCCACAATCTTATTATGGACTGCATCTTTAAGTTCAAGCAAGGTTGGATCACTGTCTTGCCTTTCCTAAACCTCCACTACCAAAGACGATTTTGCCCCATTCTGAACTGTTACACCATTATCAGTTATGCTCATAAGGCGAACTCCCAAGCAAGAAAGCTTGTAAACATCCTTCACTAGAACCTTTCTTTCGTCTAAAGATGGGCTACACTACCCATAGATAATGTACTAAGAGAATTTTCTACTAAATAAGCCTTACCCGGATGATAATGCACTTCTATAATAATCCTTAATGAACTCTAGGCATCTCTTCTGGCAAACATACAACTCTTTCTGGGTGAACCCATACTGAAGGCACTTATGGTAAGTGAACACATCAACGTGAACACCATACAAGTAGTGTCTCAAGATCTTTAGTGTAAACACAACTACTGGAAGCTTGAGGTCCTTAGTTTGATAGTTCTTCTCACGAACCTTATGTTTTCTACAGGCATAAGCTATAACCTTACCTCGATGAATAAACACACAAACTCGGAAAACTCTGGATTCATCACAATAGATAAAATAACCATCTGAACCCTCTAGTGGAGTCAAGACAGGAGCAGTAGTCAATCTTCTTTTCGACTATGCAAAGCATTTGTCACTATCATCTGACCATTGAAACTTAACCATCTGACCATTGAAACTTGACCATCTTCTGAGTCAACCTATTTAATCGTGAGTCTATGGATGAGAACTTATCCACGAACGTTCTACAATAACCCGCAAGAACTAAGGAACTTCTAATATCTGTAGCAGAGGTTGGTCAGAATTACTATTTCACTGCTTTTATCTTCTACGAATCCACTCGGTTCCCTTTGCTAGATACAATGTGACAAAGAAAAGCAGGGGATTGCAATCAAAACTCATATTTACTAATCTTAGTGAATCACTGGCGATCATTGAGAGTCTGCAAAACAACTCTCAAATGACTCGGATGTTCTTTCTCACTCCTAGAGTAAATGAGTATATCATCAATAATGACAATAACGAACAACTCCAAGTACTCTTTGAAAACTCTATACATAAAATCCATGAAAGCTGGAGGACCATTAGTTAGTCAAAATGACATAACTACAAATTCATAATAACCAAACAAAGTAATGATGGTTGTTTTCTCAATGTTTCTATATATGACTCTAAGATGATGATAACCCGATATGAGGTCTGTCTTTGAGAAATAGCTAGAACACTGAAATTTGTCAAAGAAGTCATCAATTTTGGAGATGGGATACTTATTCTTGATTGTGACCTTGTTCAACTTTCTATAGTCAATGCACATTCTGAGAGAACCATATTTCTTCCTTACGAACCAAATTGGTGCACCTCAAGGTCAAATACTCGTTCTTATAATACTCATAAGTAGAAGGTCTTTCAACTACTCTTTAAATTCCTTAAGCTTTGCTGAAGCCATTCTGTAAGAAGGAATAGAAATAGGTTGGGTATCTTGAAGGAGATCAATTCTATAGTCGATATCCCTTTCGGGAGGGACTCCGGGAAACACTTCTGGAAATTCACAGAATACTAGAACAGATTCAAGAATTGGGCTTTCAAGCCTAGATTACTTATCCGAAACTATATGATAGAGATCATCTTTTTTACTTTAAGGTAAGAAATAAATCGACCCATAGGAGCTAAGCTACTACACTTCAATTCTAAGATTTGTTTGTTTGGAAACTTCAAATGAAGAATCCTAGTTCTAAAATCGACTGTGGCATAACATGAGTATAAAAAATCCATTATTAGAACGACATAGAAGTCTAGAATTTCTAACTCTACTACATCTGCTGAGGTAAATTTCAAAGAGATTGTGACAGGGCAATTTTCTGTAGACTCGTCTAGATATAAAGGTTCCGAGAGTGTTTGTGGACTGATATTTAATTAGACTTCCATGTAAGGAGTTACAAAAGAAAGAGTAGTCCCTGGATCAAACAATGAATAAACATCAAGTTGAAAGACAAGTAACGTACCAGTGACTACATAAGGGGAACCTTCCTATTCAGGCGAGCTTGAAAAGCATAAACTTATTTTGGCACTGATCGCCACATCTACCAGATGAGTTACCCTGCGTAGTTGGGTGACTTGCTGGTGCTGCTGAAGATGTAGACTGAGCTCTACCATTACCACCTCATTGACCTTATCTAGATGGAAAATCCCTCAACCTGTGACCAGACTGACCGCACCTAAAACATCTCTCTTTTCCTGCAAGACACTCGCCGGGATGGTTCTTACAACACTTAGGGAAAGTGGGGTACGTCTTTGTGCCTGAAACACTTTCCTGAGATTTAGAGCCTCGTGCTCTACCCTTCTGGTCATACCTGTTCTTGGAGGATGGAACACTAGCTGATGAAGGGGCTGGAGCATAAGACTTCTGCTGAGCCTACGAGCGATTCTCACCATTTGAAATCTGCTGAGGATACTCATAGTTCCCAGTCATAGACTTCTTATTTTCCTTAGCCTATTCCTTAAAAGTATCACCCTCAACCTGCTGAGCGTGAGTCATAAATCAAGAGACCTTCATATCTCCATGTAACATCATATTTTTGTACTTAGTTTTCATCAAATCTGACACTCCATACAAAAACTTATTAATTTGAGCCCTGGAGTCAGCTACCATGTGAGGAGCATACCTAGAGAGTTGGGTAAACTTGAGTCCATACTCTTGGACTGTCATGTTAGAGTTTCTAATGTTCATGAATTCTTGGGCTTCTGATTCTCTCAACTCTATTGGGATAAACCTATTGAGAAAAGTCTCACTAAAGCAGTCCCAAGTTAAAAGAGACGCATTTGCACCCCTATTCACCTGCAACTGAGAGTACCAGATATGAGCAACATCATTCAACTGGTATGATGCTAACTAAACCCGATCATTCCTTATGACTTGCATTACCTCAAAGATCTTCTTGTTCTCATTCAAGAAATTCTGAGGATCCTCATTAGCTTGCGATCCTAAGAACTTCGGAGGATTAATCGTAACAAAGTCACGGACCATTGCTATCACTGATCCACAGTTTTCATTCACATGAGCATGACCACGATTGTTCTTGTTAGTCATACTCTGAGCTTACATCTATATTTCATTTCTAAACTCAGCATTATAGACTTCCTCATCTGGGACTTCAGGAGCTGCATTTGCATTCTTTGTGTTTGCATTCTTAGCATTAGCTTTACGAGGAGGCATGATCTAAAATGTAGAAAATCAAGTTAGAATGGAATAAGATCATACTTCACGCACGATAGAAATACCAAGAAACTGGAGTTTTTCCTAAAACACTTCATAGCCTCCCCCTCATTAGATGTGGTGAACATCCCAACCATGAAAATGACTCTAGTTAGTGCAGCTTTTCAGACAACCTAGGACAGTTAACTTACGATAACAATCCAATTGGGTGCACTGTTTTATAAAACTGTGTCATAAGAAAAAGTTAATGATATATAAATAGAAGCAACAAAAGATTGATTTTTTGAAACATTTGACTTGAGAAAAAGATCATAAAGCTAAGCTGATATGTATAGAGTTAATGGTAGAATTTTAAGACACTTCTTCACCCTATATATTATAGAGGAGAGTTGTGATATATAACACTATAAAAAATAAAAGAAATAAAGGTCTCCAAGTCTGTGGAAAAAGTCTTCTGCATAAGTAGAGCTAGAGAATGGACAGATGGCAATATGGAAATCGAGTTTGACGAGATCTACATTGCATTGTGTTTAAGCATAGTTCTGATGCTCATCAATATTCTTAAAAAAAAAAGTTTCTATGTTGAAACCTTTTGTTGCAGCCACTTCATGATTTTCAGAAGTTTCTTGTTCACATAATATCCAATTAAAAATTATAATTATCGATCGTAAAATTTTATAGCTAAACAACAAAATCTATTTCTAATCCTATTTAGTGATAAATTATTATAATATTTACCTAAGAACAATTTGACAAAGGTTAATGAAGAAATTTGTTGCTGATTCAAACTATATTCTAAGGAACCAATACCATAACCTTGAAGTCACCAATACCAAGTTGTCTACTATGAACAAATGCAAGTACAATTAGTGGAACACAATAAAACGTCTCAATGGAAAAAGTCTAGCTAACATATATAGGAAAGGGGAGAGGTTGGTCCAAAATCTTTAACAACTGCACTATGCTAAGACACAATACAATCTATATCTTGTTTAGCCCGCTCTATAATCTTATCTCTACTGTTTTTATTAGTCCCTGTATGAGTTGTGCCTCTATTGAAGTCTCTTCAACAAGAATTTGACTTATTTCTCTTCTTTTCTTTAATACAACCGTTAGGACATGTCGCTTCTATATTGAAATATCTCAAAACTAGAAAGGACTAGAAAACAAGTAAAATATGGAAATATTTATTTTTGGAGAGAGTAAGAAAACTTTTGAATAATGTGTAACTTTTGAATAATTTCTAAATTTTGAAAATTAGTTGTTGTTAGTTTGAGATATGGGTGGAAAGCCCTTCGAATAATTTTTCCACTACACCAATTTAGTGCAACTTTGATATCGTCTGAGTTAGTATTTTTTCTTGAATTTGGGTTGTTAGATTAGGGAAAGTCCAATTCGGATATATGAGGGTAAAGTAGTATTTTCCTTACCTAATTTAAGTAATTAGTTTTAAAATATTTATCGGAGTAAAAACTAAATTGAGTTTAGTTTTGAAAAATATAAATTACGCTTAGGACTTGGAGAAGAGAAAATAGATGAGGAAGGTAGAGAGAAATGAAGGATTTGCCAAGAACATCTAGCTTTGCGAGTTAATTTTGTCGGGGGTGTTTGATACACTCAAATTAGACTTATCTAAAGAAGTATAAGCGGTTGTATCAAGTAAACAACCCAACTATTAGGTTGGAGTCAATCCCACGATGAAGATGGTTTAGACTAAACATCAATGTATGATTACTTCTATTTAGTCAAGCCCTTTCCGAAAATGGGTAATTAAAGAGGGGGGGGGGGTTTGTGTAACAAAAGTATTTCAATATTGCTAAATCAAACAAGTAACAACAGTAAATTTTAGGTGTTTACCAAATTGTTCGAGAAACTATGGTATAAGTGTTCCCCATAGGTTTATGACGTTATATTCCTAGCAATAACAATTCTTCGTAAGTGTTTTGCGTCCAAAGCGATAAGTTATGTATCTCCAAATCCTTGGTACGGATTTAGAGAATTTCACCCCGTACATTTGTGCGGCTACGTGAGTCTAAGTTACTAACCCATACATTTACTTCATATTAAGCATCATATTCAATGTATAACTTTTTTATTACTTCGCACCGAGAAAGACAGGATTATTAGATAATATCCTAATATATCTATCTTGATAATTCTTTTCCTATTAAATATTTCCTTGGTCCTCCGTGTAGAAATAGGTCGAGTTTCAACGCGTGCATTCGTTAAAGAGGCTTCTAAACGAAAGAATTATCAATACATGTAATAACTTATTGAGAATTGTTATTAAGCTAGTTTTATGGTTTTAAACACCCTTGGTTCCCACAACCCTAATTGTGGATTTAGCGAACCAAGCATTGTAGAACACAATACATGGTTGATAAACAAAATTATCAAGTTCGAAGAAATTCCAAAAATTCAACTTGAAACCACAAAATTCACTAGAAGATCAAATCGGCAAATTTTTATTAATGCCAAAGTTGCAAAAACAAATCTCCAAGAACAAAACAAAGAAAGTAGTAATAGAATCCAACCTAAAAAACAAGCTTAGACACCCTATTTATATAGAAATTATCCTAAATTAAAAAGAACTATAATAAGGGAAGTTGTCCAGCAAAACGCGGCTTCAATTGCCGACCCCAATCGACGGTCCGTCGACTACATCTGTAAGTCACGACTTAGCATCTTTATTAGCTTTCAACTTGCATCTTCTCTGATTCAGTGGATGGACAAACAACACAGTCCGTCGATCACGTATGGACTGTCAATGGTTCTTATCGCTCTATAAATATATTTTCTTTAACGTCGGGTACTAGGACTTCTTTGATCTGATAAATGATTCCATAAGACTTTCTGTTTATCTTTTCGTAGGTCCACTCTTTGTCAGAACTCGCAGGGTTTCTTCCACATGCTTGAACCTTCTATCGACGTTCAACATCAATGCTTCTTCAATGGGACGATTGGCGGTCGATGGCCTTCGTGGTCCACCTCTGCACTTAATCTAAATAACGATCTTCGTTTTTGTTTTGGACACAATTCCTGCAATAACAAAGTTAAAACATATTAAAATTTCTAAAAAAAGGCTTTAGACACACAAAAATATTAAGGAAAAATAATTGGAAGTACCGTGAAGCAACGATACATAAACATTCCAACTTAAATTTGTTATTTAACCTCAAACAATGCACTATGACTTAACACAACACTTTTTACACAAGTATCCTCTTTTAAGATTTCGCAATCACATGACTATTAATCCCAACTTGTTCGTTGCTTTCGTGTAACAACCCTAAAAAATGAATAAGATAAATACTTATGGTGTGAAGAATGCTTTCGATTATACCAAGGTTCACGCGGATTGATACACATTGAACCAGAACTAAGAACCATTCCTACGACCAAGCCAACTAACTTTGGGAGTTAGTTGAGCTTTGAAAGGTTGGAAACAACCAAGTAAGGCTCTCAAAAATTAAGATTTAATCGAAGGAGTCTTTGCCAGACTTAAATAGAAGAATCTTAAGTTTTCAGGGCCCAGCAGTAAATGGTATTTTCCATGATAAGGGTAATATTGTAATTACCCTAAGGAATTAATTAATTATTTTAATGAATCAATTAGGGTTGTGTTGACCCGAAGTTAGCTTTTTTCGCGAAAGGGTGTCACTCGGGTTCGAGCCCCATTGTAAGAACCAAATTGATAATTTAATTATCAATTAAAATCTTTTTTTTTGAAAGGGCAAAATGGTCCTTTCACATATAATAAAAAAAAGTCAGATTTTTGTTTGCTAAGGAGAATCCTAAAATGACTAACTCATCCTCCGATCCTAAACAACTTCACATATTCACTCTCTCACGTCTATCACCTCTCCACGCTCAAAAACTCTCTTTTACGTTTGTTCTCTTAAAAATTTAGGTGAAGAACTGAAAATACATCAAGATTTCTTCACATTTGAAGAACTCACATCAAATTTTACGAAAAACAATGTAACAAAAACATTAAGGCAAAGAGAAGTTGTCCATCGACTTGTGTGGACGTTGAGGAAGCTTTGACTTATTTTGGAGAGGGTTTTGGGCAGCAACATCACGTTTGAAAAAAAAAAATTTGGTATGGGTTTCTTTACTTCTGGTACCTTTCCCAAGAGACCCCTTAAGGTTCAAGATAATCATTCGGAAAACTAGGATTATTCTCCTTTTGTATGTCCATGTAACTCTCTCTCATTGAACTTTAGGTTGGGTATGTTTACTAGTACAAAGTAGGGATTAAATGTGCTTTCGTGATATATATGCTTAAGTATGCAAGTTCGATATTGTGTGAATAATGATTATGTTGTTCGAAATCATGTGAAAAAGGTGATGTGTGTGTGCAACGTGTGGCAGTGAAGTACTCACTTTTTTGGGACGTGTAAAGGCATGTTGTTTCTTGTATTTTATGGGCTAAAGTTATGCACCATGTGATGTTCATATGGTTTGTGAAATTATAAATTTTGAGTAAAAACGCTTTACTAATGTAACCCCAGAACTACACCTAACTACACACTAAATGCTTGGTAAAATGCCCTAAGAGACTAACATTAAATGGTTAATGAATGGAAGCTAAAAATTTTGAATAAATTTCCAGCTTAATGTACTTTAATTTCGTTTGAAAAGGGGGTTGAAATCCTGAAATTTAATACATTTAAAAGAGGTGAGGCCACCAGGATTCGAACCTTTGACCTCAACCTTTAGGTACTGGTTTTCGCGGGAAAGGAAAAGAAAATGGGGATGGTGGGAATCGAACCTGGCTACTGGCTTAAGAAAGAAGAGGAATGATTTAATTAAATTGAATGGGAAGCGTGGGAATCGAACCCACGACCTACAGGTAGCGAGTGAAAGAACAGAATAAAAAAAAGTGTGAGGTGTGGGAATCGAACCCACGACCTCAGGGATAGAAATGAGAGGAGCAAAATTAATTATGATAAATGAGGTGAGGCTGTGGGGGCTCGATCCCACAAACTCACTACGAAAAACGCATAGACTAGTCAAATTTAAATAAAACATAGGGAGGTTGTGGGGGTTCAAACCCATCACCTCACTGCCTCTAGCGAATTTAAATTAAAATAAGGAGGTTGTGGTTGTTCTAACCCTCAACCTCCCTATTCCAGTAAAATAAATAAGAACAATAAAAGAGGTTGTGGGATTTGATCACACAACCTCTTGGTTTGGTCGAATTCGAGCAATGTGATGTTAATGAAAATAAAAAGGGGTTGTGGAGGTTCGAACCCACAACCCTTCGGCCAAGTTAAGGGGAAAACCAAGTAGAGAATTAAACATATATTATTAATATTGGGGTTTAATCTAGAGTCACAATATCATGGAGATTAAAAATAAAATCAATGAAAATGTAAAGTGTTATCCAAGCGATTCAAACTTGCGTTCCCTTGCCTAAACAGCTGTATTGATACATAATTTATACGTGAGCAATATATCAAAGAATAATGCCACCTACTTAGATCAAATAAAGATCTTCGCATATATACAAGATACATATGTCTTGTACTACATAATCTTAGGAATGTGCAAAACACTTAATGAACTATGAATTAAGCCCCATGGCTTGTATGTATAGACACATAAGTCTAACCTACGTTCCAAAGTAATTGAAACAAAGATGTATGTAATGAAATGATGAACCTTAGAAGGGTTAAGTATAAGTGGAAGATACACTAAATCGCCAAGTGCATTGGCATCTGATTATATGGACAATGGAATGATGAAATGACCAATGAAATGATGAAACCCTACAAGTGTTATGTAAGTGTGTGAAACATACTAAATGGCCACGTGCATTTGCATAAGATGAAGTTGACATTCACGTAATAAGAGGTGAGTATCTATGAAAACAAAAGGTGCGAATGATAATGAATGTGATGAAAACATGATATAAGGCTAATGTAAATGATAAGAGGAATCTCTAAGGAGCCTATGTGATTGTTACCAATACGTACTCACCTATGAGAGTGTAAGATAATGAAGAGACCACTCTCTATGAACACACTAATGAGAATATTGAGCTTAACACACTCAATACTAAAGATGAGATGAGAAATAATCAAATGAGCTATGATGTCCTCATACTTGAAGCGATCTTCCACAACGTATTACATGATGTAATGGAATTTTATACTAAGCACCGATAGACTAGGTATGAGAGGTGATGCCTTCTTTTGGTAAGGGCGGAGTTTCACGTAACTCTCATGAGATGATACTTGTCTTGCTTGCCGGGTAGTGGTCTCCTTATATCTCCTAGTCTTCGAACCTATACAACAAATATATGGATCAGGTGGGGTTAAATTCCTATGTACGCTAGCATGTTATGAATCACTTTGGCCGGTGATTCCACCTCTTTTTGGATTGGGGGAGACACATGATGTCATGATTCTCACATGATCTATGTCAGTTAAAGTTATAGTTCCCAATGAATGAATTAGGACAACCTCAAATGATTCACATAATGAAATGAATAATACATAATGTGTTAGGATAGGAGAATCAGAAGGTGAGTTAGATTCAAGTAATGATATTAGGTCATTCTTGGTCATTGTACAATGAACCCAATTAAATTTGTAAAGTACATCCTAGATTTAGCTAGTCTTTACAGTGGCCTATGGATGAAAATAAATGGAGTAAGTATGAATGAACGAAGTAGACTCTGTGTTTGCTAATGAGACTCCCTAGTTGAGGTTCCATCTGTTGAGTCCTCATTTCTAGGATTTCTTAATGTTAAGTCCATAATTTTGAGGTCTCATGGCATATGAATGAGTGATTAAAAAAGGTATGTTTTACATGCAAAGTGTGTTGTAAGATATATGATATGTGCTATGTGTAAATGTTATTTGTTGTGTGCAAATGTTAAAAGTATGATGTATGTTATTCTCATAACATAACTTTCCTATTCCAAATCTGGAAAGCTCACTGACTTTCCTAATCCAAATTTAGAAAGATCATTGACATTCCTCATCCAAATTTGGTAACTTTCATAATTTAAATTTGGCAAGTCCACTAACTTGACTTCCAAAAATCATGTTATTAGGAAAGATCTATTTTTTCTCATGCATGTCTGTGGTGTGTGCTTGCATATACTCATACTTATTACAAGTGTGTACTAACCCTATACAATCTCTACTATTTTAGGTGCAGGCACAGGTGGACGATAAAGCTACATGATTGTTGTTGCAGTTATCCGGACGTCCAGCATTCATCCGGTTTTGGTAGGTCCTCATGCTTTTGAGGATGCTACTGTTTTATATTCTAGCATAAGATTTAGAATTGATATACTTGAGTATGTTCCACTAGCATTTCTTTTTCTGTTTTTTATTCAGAGTGTGTAATGGTGCTATTTTTGCAAGAATACTCTTAATAAGAATTGAACAATTTCATTCAGTTGCTTATCTCTTAATGTTAGAATGTTGATGGTGAACAATTACGTATTAAATAAAAAAAATTTATACGTATGTTAACAATGACAAATTTTCAAATTTTCTAATAAACTTTACCTATGAAAAGTAAGAATGACATAAGTAGGTTTGTCTGCGAACTCTGAGAGGCCAACTACGCCGGTCTTGTCTGGGGTTGTCACGACCCAAAAATGGACGTGATGGTACTCGTCTTATCCCACCAAGACAAGTCAGCCTAAAACTCAACCATTACAACAAAGTGTTGAAATAAAACATAAGTAACTTTATAAAACTCCCAAAACCTGGTAGTCACGTGTACAAGCCTCTAAAGTATTATAATTGATTCAAAAGAAAAACTCAAGTCTCAAATGAACTTGTTTCTAGAATAGAACAAGATCATAATTAAGGAGAATAAAGTATGTTGAGATGGAAACAGCTACCAGAGAAATCTCCAAGAAGCCTCGAAAAGAAGAGAATGACAAGTACAACAAAAATCCAGGCTCATAACCTAAAAAAATTTGTAGAAGCAAGGGGTGAGTATCAAACCACACGGTACTCAGCAAGTAAACCTCTAAACACAAGCTAAGGGGATGAAATATGGGTACTCCAACCACCCCAAACCGAACCTCCACAACTACAACCTACATTAAAATCAACCCAACCTAACAACTCACAGTTTACATAGCATGTAGCTCAACAACAACACTTATACAAATTACATATCCTCAATAACAAGCTCAATATTGATCAATCACAAGTTCCACAGAAAGGTAATCCAAAGATTAGCAAAACACGATATCCAGTTTACTAATGATAAATATGTACAATGCAATGGAATACTATGTCAAGTATAATGATGCATGTCTGACCTAGTGATACACACTCGCTGTCTCTGAGTTCGGGACCCATGGGGGACATATTTTCCCATGCATCTGTCGCGGCGCACAACAGGATCCTCGATAATAGTAACCATTACGGCGAGCGATACGTCCCTCGAAATATAGTATCTATCGCGGCGCGCGATACATCCCTCGAATTGGTACATACTCTTAAGTACTCATTCTTTCTCAATGCACATAACACTTGTCACAACCAATGCCTCAGAATAATGTAGATGACAAGTTAACACATATAATGAGGAGATGACCATTTTCATAACATCGCACACTTCACAACCACACAAACATGAAGTCACATCAACAATGATTCAACAAGGCTTCAACCATTAATCAACACCTAACACATAAACATTTAATCACATTGCCTTTTGTTATCCTTTTTTTTCTTCATTAGAATTAATAATTGTGGACAAATCAACCCATCACAAAGTCCTATTACTCCCAAATATATAACACAAGTAAATACACGCATTCCATACACTTAGCAAGGGTTTAAAGATCCACTTGCCTCAAATAGTCGAACAGTGACTCCAGAACTCTAACCATCCCTTTTCGTTGAACTTCCATATCAAAGCAATCTATTCAAATAAATGACCACAATAAGATTTAGATACTAGACTAGACCCAAAAACTTGCACCAACCTAAAATCAAGTTCCTAAATTATGATGTCAATTATCAGGTCAACCCTCATATTTCCAAATTTCAAGCCTACGGTTATGCCCCAACCACTCCAATACCATAATTCTAATAGTATTCATATAATAAACTACTCCATATATCTAATTATATACTATAATATATTAAAATTTAAAACATAATATGATAACCATATAAAGAAAAGATCAATCCAATAATCAGTAATAATACTCGTAACCTACAGAATGAGTCAGTATATAAATTGACAAACATCATATTAAAGAAATCATAAAAATAGATAATTTCCAATTATCAACGCATATTCCATAAGTGTCAGGTCAACATTAATTAATATTTATTTATTTTTTACTTTATGACTGAACCTATTTATAACTACAATAACATAAGTGACTTTGGCCTAACCACTCCCTCAATATGAATTGTCAATATTATTATATTAATATAAGTGTGAAATCATGAAACTATGGTATGGAATTTACAGGAGTTAGGTTTTTCTTACCTAGATGTTATGCCTCTATGCTAATGTGCAGTATGTTCCCGCGATCTCTTTTTTTTTCCGGTTTATTCTTATTTTCCTCTAAAATTAATTATAAAGTGTTAACTCTCACTATTTTATTTTCACAGATGGGCCATATAGGGCATTGCATATGTTATGGGCTTGATCAATTAACTGTCAACTAATTAAATTAATTAAAAGAATATACCCGTCAATTAAATAATCGAGATTAACAAATAACTCTAAAGTTCTCAAATCATCTTTACCGACTAAACCAAATTAATTCATGGTAAGGGTAAAATGGTGATTTTATGATTTTTTTTAAAAAAATGACCTTCCGGGTCTTTACATTATCCACCACTATAAACCATGTTCGTCCTCGAACATAACAAAGAAGAAAAAAGTATAATTGATGTTATCAAAGCCTGAGTTATTACTAGTTGGTGTTCATCTCTCTAAGAGAGCTCATCCTTAATACCATGTCATCAAGATCAACAACTATGAATGAACCTTGCAATCAAACTTTGAAAAATCTATTACTTAAGAGTGATTATCAAGTCACAAACTAACTCATGAACCCAATCTAAAATTTAATTCATTGGACCATAACACAACCATCATGGCGAATCTTTTCTCACATAACCAAGATAGACTTCTAAGTCAATATTGTCTACAACCAAAAGTGGAAGTTTAATCAACCAAGCACAACACACTCATAATGCATAAACTATCACAAATCTTTTCAAGAATCCTTCTTATAACATAATCTTTCCATGAACTTAAGTTATAAAAAAAAATCTGATCATTAGACATAGATTCACATCAAGGGAAGGTCCAACTTCTCTAATCAAAAGAAGAACAAGATCAAGTAAACACCAAACAAGCCATACACTCTAGGATGCAGAACCTTTAACAACACTATCAGATAACTGTAAATATTTACGGAAACTCTTCTATAAGTTCTCATAAGAAGAGTCCTACATAACTACATGTATACTTCACTTATACCAAGAAAACACCACATATGTCATACCTAAAGTAATTAAATCTGTCCAAGTATCTTTTTTTACTAAAAGGACGTTACATGATCGGTACACCCGATCTACCACTAGGTATGCACCCATAGAAATGAAAATATGTATGGGCATAGACAACTTATCACACTCCAAATCATATCCAACATGAAGTAGCGGGTAACATAAGAATATACCGAACCAAAGACAAATAACACTAGATACTCCTTCCATTGGCCCTATATAAATAAAATCCATTCATTTGACTCTATCCCTTAATTTTTTTTCCACCCATAATCAACATGTCTGATCTCCATTACAATTTTTATACATATTCAATTTATAAAACTCTACTACTTATCATAGTAAGGTAACAAAAATAGATAATTCTTAATACTAACAAAACAATGTAGCCATACTGATAATTTCTTCATTCTCAACCCGCTATTAATATCAAAGTCTTTATACAAAGCACATTGTCATCTCTAAAAATTTCAAAATATGACTCCTTCTCTTTTTATGCAGTCATTTCATGACAGATGCAGGTTTCACGAAAATCTGATTGTACTATCCATTCAGATCAAACTATTGAATTACGTCAAATATCAATTATACAAAATCTTTTACCAATCAAGTTTCAACTACCATTAGAACCATCATGTACCTTATGTAATAATTTAGAGAAATTCTTGGTCACCTCATTAATTTTATATACTATGAGCACATAACTTCTATTTACCATTAAATATCTATGTAACAACTCATAACACTCTATATAGTCCCATCAACAAAGTTGTTTCAATTCCCTTAAATTTCTCATTAACCATGTAGAACGGTAGGTCCACACCATTGAACATTGATAAGTTACCTATCATATTTTGAATAATCTAGCTCGACATATTCACAAAAAATCTTTCACACATCATTACTTTTCACCCAAACTAAAACTCCATCTTCATAAAAATCATTGATAGAACTTTAATAAGTCTTTATTATACCAATTCACATTCATAGTCGTAGAACTTATATATTAAAATTCATACAACCTTCTTTTCAAACCAAAAATCTATATAAGAGATCTTATTCCGTTACAACTCTTAAATTCATTCCACAATGAAAAATTTTAATATCTTAAAACTCTTCAATACACCAAAATAGTATTTCTTTCGCTAACTCACTAAATAATTGACCAATAATCCATAAAATTTAACCTTATAATCTAAACCAAAACCTTATGTGAAACCTTCCCTTAGATTTTTTTTCAATCAAAAGGAATCAACTTTATGACTTAAATCATGCACAAGTCCTTCCAAATGCTCAATATCCTATACAAATCATTTCTTACCTTAGTGATTCATACCTCGATAAAACACACTACTATAAACCCAAACTCACAATGAAAAACTTTAATTTTGAAACTATATAACACAATTCCTTTATCTATCAACATTAGCTTATAACTTGAATTTTTTTTGATGAATTCATGTATCTTAGCTTTTCATTGTTCGCCTCTCCATCAATTTTATCATATCTTTTGCTAAAAATACAATCCGTACTAATTACCAAAATGAAAACCACACACACAAAATAAAAATAATCACACTCGAGTTGAACATCTAAATACTCATTTCTCAAGTTTTATTCATTATTTTTTTAAACGAATATGATATTGCGTAAAACTATCACAATAATCTAGGCAAGATAGATGAAATCACATGTCTCTAATTCCGATTATACTGTTTTTCTGAAGATACATCCAATTTGTCCCTTACAATTAGAGAAAATATTCATGTTCTTGCCCACTTTCGAAGGCTAAACTATATCCTACTAATTCTTTCCATTTATGACTCCAACTCCTTCAATTTTATTCAAGGAGTGTTTCAACACCTCCTATAACTTTGTATGGCGCAAAGTTAATCATCAAATAGTAGCAAACTAGAACCTTAGGTACTCACAAAGTCTTCTTTGCAATACATAAAATCATTCAACCATCAATTCTTACTATATAGTTAAATCTCAATCGCAATCCATCACGAACTCTTATTACCATCATGCCCTGTTACCTTATATCATTACACGAAGTTAACCTTATTATTGACATGACACCTCGAACCCCACTATAACAACATAAATAAAAGGATAAACCCAATCTTATATGTGTTTTTTTCGTAAAATCTTCAATTACCTTCACACAAATATACTCTATGGGACTTTCTTTACCCTAAACTTTTCATTTGGGGTATCTATCCATTCCCTTGAACCTTAAGATGAAATCACTAGTCCTCATTTAGAACCCTAGGATACACTTCTTAACTTAACACATTAATACCATATTCCCAATCCACCACTAAAATCTCTCTTATTCACGCTGCTTAATCTCAAATATTTGCAATAACAACCTATTTGGTTTCTCAAATGTTAATGCAACATTGAAATTCATTTTACGAGCATGTGATACAATTGATAACTCTTTAACTAGTTAGTATTCACACTTTACAGTCGACATATTTGTTTTCAATATACCACTAATATTACACCGTAAGAAAAATATAAGATCCACCACTAGAACATATCATACCTACAGAGAAGATCATATTCAAAAAGGTCACAAATTTCTACCCATTAAATAGCGGTAAAATACTACTAAATTAGCTTCATATCTAGCTCAAGCTCTGAACATTCTTTCATAGGGTAGGTCAATATTAAAAGTAGCACACTCCATAACTCCAACCATGTAAGCATCGATACTACTATAATAGAAATTCTAACCTTAATTTGTATATCATTTTCTAAGAATTTCATTCATGTTATGATAACTTTACCGATTATAGTTTCCAAAGTTACAACTCAATTATCTAGTCATCCCTTTAATCATCCCACTTCCAATTGTTAACCACTCAAAATATCGTAAATACCACACAAGTACTAATCATATTACTACGATAACTAAACTTACATAGACCCTTAATTATTTTTATATTATTTAAAATATAACCACAAATTCTTTCCATAAGTATATCACTTCCACTTTAATACCAAACGAAACATTTAACCAATACACGACACACCAACAACTCACTAATGGATCTACACGGGAGGCATCATATAACTGAGTGTCGATTGAGTGAAGCAATAAAAATAAAAATCTGACCAAGTACCCACGATAGAGATCCAAGAAGTAAAGATTTTTCCTAAAAGTCACTATAGCCTTTCGCAGAAAAGTACAGACGTATCCGTACCGATCCTCGAGACTCTACTTAGACTCGACTTGTACACACCTGAGACCTATGAACCTGGGGCTCTGATACCATTTTCTCACGACCCAAAAATGGACGTGATGGCACTCATCTTATCCCACCAAGACAAGTCATCCTAAAACTCAACCATTACAATAAAGTGCGGAAATAAAACATAAGTAACTTAATAAAACCCCCAAAACCTGGTAGTCACGTGTACAAGCCTCTAAAGTATTATAATTGATTCAAAAGAAAAACTCAAGTCTCAAATGAACTTGTTTCTAGAATAGAACAAGATCTTAACTAAGGAGAAGAAAGTCTGCAGCGATGGAAAAAGCTACATGATAAATCTCCAAGATGCCTCGGAAAAGAAGAGAATGACAAGTACAACAAAAATACTGGCTCATAACCTACAAAATTTTGTAGAAGCAAGGGGTGAGTACCAAACCACACGATACTCATCAAGAACCTCTAAGCACAAGCTAAGGGGATTAAATACGGGTACTCCTACCAACCCTAACCGAACCTCCACAACTACAACCTGCATTACAATCAACCCAACCTAACAACTCACAGTTTACAAAGCACGTAGCTCCACAACAACACTTAGACAAATTATATATCCTCAATAAGAAGCTCAATATTGATCAATCACCAGTTCCACAGAAAGGTAATCGGAAGATAAGCAAAACACGAAACCAATTTCACTAATGATAAATATGTGCAATGCTATGGAATACAATGTCAAGTATAATTATGCATGTCTGACCTAGTGATACACACCCGTTGTCTCTCAGTCAGGGACCCATAGGGGACATATTTGTCCATGCATCTGTCGCGGCGCATGATACGACCCTCGATAATAGTAACCATTGCGGCGAGAAATACGTCCCTCGAAATATAGTATTAATCGCGGCCCACGATACGTCCTTCGAAATGGTACATCCTCTTTGGTACTCATTCTTTCTCAATGCACATAACACTTGTCACAACCAATGCCTCAGAATAATGCAGATGACAAGTTCACATAAATAATAAGGAGATGACTATTTTCATAACATCACACAGTTCACAACCACAAAAACATGAAGTCACATCAACAGTGATTCAACAAGCCTTCAACAATTTCTCATCACCTCACACATAAACAATTAATCACATTGTCTTTTGTTATCCCTTTTTTTCATCATTAGAATTAATCAATGTAGACAAGTGAACCCATAACCAAGTTCCATTACTCCCAAACATTTACCACAAGGAAATACACGCATTCCATACACTTTGAAAGGGCTTAGAAATCCACTTGCCTCAAATTGTCGAACAGTGACTCCAGAACTCGAACCATCCCTTTTCGTTAAACTTCAAACTCAAAGCAATCTATTCAAATAAATGACCACAATAAGATTTCAAAACTAATCACTCATAATACTATGAGTCTAGCCTAGACCGAAAAACTTGGACCAACTAAAATCAAGTTCCTAAATTTTGATGTTAATTATCATGTCAACCCTCATATTTCCAAATTTCTATCCTAGGGTTATGCTCCTACCACTCCAATATCATATCGTATAATAAACTACTCCATATATTTAATTATCTACCTTAATATATTAAAATTTAGAACATAATATGATAACTATATAAAGAAAAGATCAATCCAAAAATCAATAATAATACTCGTAACCTACATAGGGAGTCAATTTCTTATTTGACAAACATCGTATTAAAGAAATAATCAAAATAGACAATTTCCCATTATCAACGCATATTCCATAATTGTCAGGTGAACATTAATTTATAATTATTTTTTTTTTAATTTATGACCGAACCTATTTATAACTACAACAACATAAGTGACTTTTGCCTAACAACTCCCTTAATATGAATTGTCATTATTATTATATTAATATATGTGTAAAATCATGCAACTTTCATATGGAATTTACAGGAGTTAGGTTGCTCTTACCTAGATGTTACGCCTCTGTGCGACGGCGCAGGTATGTTCTCACGATCTCTTTTTTTTTTCTTGTTTATTTTTATTTTCCTCTGAAAGTAATTATAAAGTGTTAACTATTACTATTTTATTTTAACAGATGGTTCATATAGGGCATTGCTTAAGTTATGGGCTTCATCCATTAATGGTCAACTAATTTAATAAATTAAAAGAATATACCCGTCAATTAAATAATCGAGATTGACAAATAACTCTAAAATTCTCAAATCAACTTTAACGACTAAACAAAATTAACTCATGTTAAGGGTAAAATGGTGTTTTTATGATTTTATTTAAAAAAATGACCTTCCGGGTCATTACAGGTTCTAGATTCTTGATGTGAAAAAGTTGGTATCAGAACACTTGGTTAAATTCCGAGAATAATCATTTCACATCAACAACGTTGAGTTGTTTCTATGTCATGGTAGTAAAGTGCACCACTATCCTTGATTACAGACAGCATGATGCTTAGGAAAATTTCTTTTCTTCTTATCTTATCATGTTTTTCCTAATGTATGAGTTCTCGGTGTTATGTGCATGTCTAACATCAGTCCATGTTATTTTTCAGAGAATAAAAACTAGGAGAGCTAATGGTCAGAGGAGAGGAGGAGAAGCTGGAGGGGTAATTAGAATTCATCTCTGGCTTCTACTAAAGGAGTGGCCATGCCACTTAACCCAGCTGGGTTGACTGATGCTGAGGTGAGGGAATCTCTGACTAAGATGGCATATGCCATTACGGTGCAGGCTCAGGCAATGACTACCCAAGTCAATCGGAGGGATGTTCAAAGAGAGAACACACCGGTTCGCATCATGGCTGATAGCCTGTGAGACTTCACAAGGATGAACCCTCCGATATTCACAATGTCTAAGACATAAGAGGATCCTCAGGAGTTTGTGGATAAAGTACATAAGATTTTAATGGCTATGGGGGCCAGAGATAGAGAGAATGCTGAGCAGGCTTCCTATCAGTTTAAGGATGTTGCACAGACTTGGTGCAAAATGTGGCAGGATAGCCAAGTTGTGGGTGGAGTGCCAGTCACTAAGGAGTTGTTCCAGACAACATTTTTGGAGAGATTCTTCCCTAGAGAGTTGAGGGAAGCCAAGGTTGAAGAGTTAATTAACATTAAACAAGACTCTATTAATGTCAGTGAGTAATCCCTAAATTTGTTAAGCTATCAAGGTATGTTACTTTCCTTAGTATTTAATAGAAAAAATGAAAAAGGTGCTGAGCTTTGTTGAAATTATCAAGGTATTCTACTTCGCTTTTTTTGAACAACAGGGATGAGATGAGTAGGTTCCTCACAAGAATAAATAGACATCTGGAAAAAGGAGTGTCAGTCTACAATGCTCTATGAAAAAATGACTTTTCTAGGTTGATGGTGCATGTTTAGAAGGTTGAGGACAGCCGCAAGAAGAGAGATGTTCGTGATGTTAGGAGGCCTAGGCTTCAAGATCAGGTAGGTCCCAGCCATAAAGGCCATAGAAACAATTTTGGCGTCAGTGAGCAGCCCAGGTTAAAGAAGGGGCAACAAACTTCTGGGAACTCAAACACTTAGAGGTGTACAACACCAATAGGAGGAATACCTGAACCCAAAAGGGGAAATGGAGGTGAAATGCAGTGTCCTAAGAAGAAATGTGCTAAGTGTGGACGACTCACAGTTGAGAGTGCAGATAGGGCACTAAAGCCTGCTTCAGTTGTGGTAAGAGTTGACATATGGTAAGAGACTGTCCACAGAACAAAGGTCAGGCTACAGGTAATGCTTAGTCTAGAACTACCCCACAGGGTGCAGCAGGAGCTGAGTCTCCCAAGAGGAACAAATACTATGCCCTAAGGGGAAGGGAGGAGCAGGAGAAGTCCGCTGATGTGCTCACAAGTATGCTTCAAATCTTCTAAACTTTTGTTTATGCTTTACTCTATCCAGGGTCTACCCTTTACATTGTTACTCCTCTGCTTGCTCTTACTTTTGAAATACTACATAAAGTTCTGCATGATAGAGTATACAACGATTGCCCAATAGTTGTAAGTTGTAAGACTATGTGTGCAAACGTGCTTGAGTTACCCATGCATGATTTTGATGTAATTCTTGGCATTGACTGGCTTCACAGTTTTTATGATTTATTGGACTGTCATAGTAGAGTGCTGAGATTTTGCTTCCCTATTGAAGAAGGGTTAGTCTTAGAGGGGTACAATTCGAGTCGTTCTAATCCCTAGATTTCAAATCTTAAGGCCAATAAAATGATGTCCAAGGGGTTACTATGTCATCTTGTGAGTGTTAATGATTTAGATCATGACTTTCCTTCCACACACTCAGTTCCTGTAGTGAATGAGTTCATAGATGTGTTTCCTGAAGATTTGCCTTGAGTCCCTCCTCCTCGAGAGATTGACTTTGCTATCGACTTAGAACCCGATACTAAACCAATCTCTATTCCTCCTTATTGAATGGATCCAGCAATACTAAAAGAGTTGAAGTTGCAACTAAAAGATGTCACTGATAAGATTTTCATTCAGCTCGAGCATATCCCCTTGGGGCACCCCAGTGTTGTTTTTAAAGAAAAAAGATGGGACCCTTAGAATGTGTATCGATAATCGACAACTCAACAAAGTCACTATAAAGAACAAATATCCTTTTCCCATAATAAATGACTGTTTGACCAACTTCAAGGGTCTAGTTTCTTCTCTAAAATTTATATTCGTTTTGGGTACCATCAGCTTTGGGTAAGGGAGGGAGATATCTCAAAGGAAACCTTTTGTACACTCTATGGTCACTAAGAGTTTCTAGTCATGTCATTTGGTCTCTCGAATGCACCTACTGCATTTATGGATCTCATGAACAGGTTCTTCCGTGAATACCTTGACTCTTTCGACATAGTATTCTTTGATTACATTCTCATCTACTCTAACACCAAAGAAGAGCATGAACAACATTTTAGAGTAACCATGCAGGTACTTAGACAATATCGGTTGTATGCCAAATTCAGCAAGTGTGAATTCTGGATGAGATCACTGACCTTTATTAGTCATGTTGTGTCAGATCAAGGTGTAGATGTGAACCCCACGAAGACTGAAGCTGTTAAGAATTGGCAAAGCCTGTTAATACAGTTGACATCCGTAGCTTTCTCGGATTTGCTGGTTACTGGCGTAGGTTTGTAGAGGGCTTTCCTTCAATTCCTGCCCCACAGACAACTTTGACAAAAAAGAAAGCCAAGATTGAATGGAAGGAGACTTGTTAGAAGAGTTTCTCGGAGCATAAGGATAGACTCACATCAGCCCTGGTTCTTACTCTGCCTTTGTGTGGTGAGAATTACACTATTTATTGTGATGCGTCTAGGGTTAATTTGGGTTGTGTTCTGATGCAAGCATGTCAAGTGATAGCCTATGCTTCCAGACAACTCAAGGTTCATGAGAAGAATTATCCCACTCATGCCCTGGATTTGGGAGCTGTGGTGTTTGCATTGAAGCTGTAGAGGCATTATCTGTATTGAGTGCATATGGATGTGTTCATATGCCATAAGAGTCTCTAATACGTGTTCAAAGAGGGAGTTGAATCTACGTCAGGGTAGATGGTTGGAGCTGTTGAAGGATTATGACATGAATATACAGTACCATTTAGGTAAGGCAATTGTTGTGGCTGATGCTTTGAGGAAGATAAGCATGGGGAGTACAACCCACTTTGAGTACGAGAAGATGGAGTTGGCAAAAGAGGTACACAGACTGTCCATACTGGATGTGCGGTTGATTGGCTCTACTAGTGGGGGTGTTTCAGTTCTTACTAGTTCAGAATCATCCTTTGTGGTTGAAATTATGAAGGGTCAGCATCTCTATCCTGTGTTGATGGAGTTGAAGGACTCAATGTTGTTAAAAATGAATTACTCTTCCACTTTTGCAAGTGATGACATAGTTAGATACCAGGATAGGCTGTGTGTACCCGAGGTGGAGAATTTTTGGACTAGGATTGTGGTAGAGGTTGATTGTCCCTGATATTCCATACATCCATTTTCCACAAGGATATATCATGATCTTAAGCATATCTATTGGTGGGATGGCATGAAGAAGGATATTGAAGAATACGTGGCTAAGTGTCCTAACTGTTAGCAGGTTAAGGCAGAGCATCATAAGCCTGGTGGTCTGACTCATATTATTGAGGTTCCGACTTTAATGCGGGAAGCAATTAATATGGACTTTGTGGTTGGACTTCCGAGGACTAGGAGGCAGCATTACTCCATATGGGTTATTGTGGACAGATTGACTAAGTATGCTTACTTTATTCCTGTGAAGTCTACCTACAAAGGAAAGGATTATGCGAGACTTTATGTTGATGATATTGTAAGGTGGCATGGAGTTCCTTGGTCTATACTTTATGATAGAGGAGTTCAGTTTACTTGACATTTCTGGAGATCTTTCAAGAAAAGCTTTGGCATGCAGGTAAAGCTTAGTACAACCTTTCATGCTCAGACTGATAGAAAAGCAAAGTGCACCATTGAGACATTGGAGGACATGTCAACGGCATGTGTGATTGACTTTAGAGGTAGATGGGATGACCACCTGCCTTTGATAGAGTTCTCGTATAATAATAACTATCACTCCAGCATTGGGATGGCACAGTTGATGCACTATATTGTAGGAGGTGTAGATCTCAGGTTGAATGGTTCGAGGTTGGAGAGTCACCCATTTTTGGTCCAGAGATCATTTATGAGGCCTTAGAGAAGGGTACAATGATTAGGGATAGGTTTCCTACTGCTTACAGCCGATAGATATCATATGCACACAACAGAAAGTGGCCCTTAGAATTCGATAATTGTGACCAAGTTTTCTTGATATATCACTTATGAACGGAATGATGAGATTTGGTAGAAAAGGGAGGTTGAGTCCCAGGTATGTGGGGACATATAAAATCCTACAGTGTGTGGGTGAATTGGCCTATAAGTTAGCATTGCCTGCAGAGCTAGCTTCTGTCCATCGACTCTTTTATGTCTCTATGTTAAATAAGTGCCTAGATGATTCAGCATCGATTCTATCTTTGGAAGGTTTGGGGGTTGACAAAAGCTTGTCTTACGAGGAGGTACCTGTTTAGATCTTAGACAGACAGGTCATGCAATTGAGGAACAAAGAGATTGCTACAGTGAAGGTATTGCAGAGAAAACATCTTGTTGAGGGAGCTACGTGGGAGGGTGAGGCCGACATGAGATCCCGCTACCCTCATCTTATCAGCTCTTGAGGATAGATTTCCTACTCTTAAGTCTATGTTTTTCTTATTTCTCCGTACTTTGTTGCTATTGCTTGAATGTTCATAGTGATTATGTTATGATCTGACTGGCATTAAAATATGTAATTATAGTGTCGTTCGGGGATGAATGTTCCTAGGGGGATAACGTAACAACCTTAAAAAAGGAATAAGCTAAATACTTAAGGTGTAAAAAATGCTTGCGATTAGAAAAAGGTTCACACGGATTGATACGCGCAGAAACAGACCTTAGAACCCTTACTACGACCAAGCCAAATAATTTGGGGAGCTAGTTGAGCTTTGAAATGTTGGAACCAACCAAATAAGGCTCTCGAAAATAATGATTTGATAGAAGGAGACTTTACATTACATAAAAAGAAGAAATCTTATGTTTTGAGGTCCCTTGAGAAAATGATTTTTTCCAAGGCCAAGGGTAATATTGTAATTACCCTGAATAATTAATTAATTTATTAATTAGTTAGATTAAAATAATCAATTCAGGTTGGGTCGACCAAAGGAACCTTTTTTGCGAAAGGGAGTCACTCGAGTTTGAGCACCATTATAAGCAACAAATTGATGATTTTTATTATCAATTAAAATAAGATTTTTTTTTTGTAAGGGAAAAATGATCCTTTCATGTATTATTAAATAAATCAGATTTTTGTTGGTTAAGAAGACTCCTAAATTGACTAAGTTATCCTTTAATCCTGAACAACTTCCAACATTCACTGTCTCACGTCTATTCCCTCTCCACGCTCAGAAACTCTCTTTAAATGAATATACATCAAGAGTTCTTCACTCTTTGAATAACTAACACGAAATTTAAAGAAAAAAAATAACCACAATGTTATGGAAAAAAAGGAGTTGTTCGTCGAGTGTTGCGGACGTTGAGGAAGCTCGGACTGATTTTTTAAAGGGTTTTGGGCAGCAGCTACTCCTTTGAACAAGCAAATTACGTTATGGGTTTCATTCCTCCTGGACCTTTCCCCAATAGACCCCTTAAGATTCAACATAGTCATTCCGAAAACTAGGATTGTTCCCTTTTGCATGTACCTGTCACTAGCTCCTATGGAACGTTAGGTTGGGTATGTTTTCTAGTACAAAGTAGGAATGAAATGTGCTTTGGTGATGCTTATGTTTAAGTATGCATGTTTTAAAGTGTCTGAATAATCATTTTGTTGTTCAAAACCATGTGAAAAAGGTTATGTGTATCTGCAACGTGTGGCAGTGAAGTAGTTAATGTTTTGGCAGTGCGCCTAAGTAAAAGTTACCAATACGTACTCAACTGTGAGAGTGTAAGATAATGAAGAGACCAGTCTCTATGAAAACTCTAATGAGAGTATTGAGCTTAACACACTCAATATTAATGATGAGATGAGAAATCATCTAATGAGCTATTATTTCCTCATACTACAAGATTGCTTCCAAGACGTATGAGATGAATGCAATGACACTTTATACTGGGCACCGATATAGAAGCTATGAGTAGTGATTCCTTCTTTCGGGAAAGGCGAAGGTACACGTAACTCTCATGAATTGAGTCTGTCTAGCTTGCCGGGTATGGGTCTCCTTATATCTCCTAGTCTTCGAACCTATACAAGAAATATAGGGATCTGGTGGGGTTAAATTCCCATGTACGCTATCATGTTATGGATCTCTTTTGCCGGCGATTCAACCTCTTTTCGGTATGGGGGAGACACTGGATTTCATGATTCTCACATGATCTATGTCGGTTAAAGTTAAAGTTCCCAATGAATGAATGAGGCCAGGCTACAGTGATGCACATATTGAAATGAATGGTACCAAAGATGTTAGGATAGGATAATCAAAATGTGAGTTAGATTCAACTAATGACATTAGGTCATTCTTGGTCATTCCACAACGAACCTAATGAATGTCTTACACTACATCCAAGTTATAACTGGCGTTTACAATGGACTATGAATAAAATTAAATGAAGTACGTATGAATAAACGAAGCAGGATCTGTATTTGCTAATAAAGTCTCCCTACTTGAGGTCACATCTGTTGAGCCCTTATTTCTGGGATGTGTTAATGTTAAGTCCATTATTCGAGATCTCATGGCATATGAATGAATGATATTAAAGAAGTTATGTGCTACATGGAAAGTGTGTTGTAAGCTATATTATATGTGCTATGTGTAAATGTTATGTGTTGTGTGCAAATGTGAAAAGTATGTCGTATGTTTTTCTCTTGGCATAATATTCCTATTAAAAATCTTTAGAGCTCAATTACTTTTCTAATCCAAATTCGGAAAGCTCATTGAATTTCCTAATCCAAATTTGGAAACTTTCCAAATTTCAATTTGGCAAGTCCACTGTCTTGACTTCCAAAAATCATGATGTTAGTAAAGAGGTATTCTTTCTCATGCATCTATGTGGTGTGTTCTTGCATATATCCATACTGCGTACAAGTGTGTACTAACCTTATACAATCTCTACTATTTTAGGTTAAGGCACAAGTGGACGATAGAGCTACAAGATTGTCGCTGCAGTTTTTTGACATCCAGCATTCATCCGGTTTTGGTAGGTCCTCATGCTTTCGAGGATGCTACTGTTTTATATTTTAGCTTAGTTTTAGAATTGAGCTAGTGGAGCATGTTCCACTAGCATATCTTTCCTATTTTTATTGAGACTATGTATTGGTGCTATTTTTTAAATTATACGCTTAATAAAAATCAAACTATTTTTTTCTGTTGCTTATCTCTTAATGTTAGATGGATAATGGTGAACAATTATGTATTAATGAGAATATTTTTTTATAAGTATGTTAAGAAACAAAAATTTTCAAATTTTCCACTAAAATTTACCTATGTAAAGTAAGAATGACGTAAGTAGGCTTGTCTGCGACCTCTGAGAGGTCAATAACGCCGATCTCGTCTGGGTTCTAGATTCGGGTCGTTACATTTTGTGAATTACTTTTCTCTTAGGCTTTATAAGTTCACTCACGTGGATCAGACCATGACATAAACTCACCATGCATCGACACCTCTACTTTTTTTCCTCTCGCCAAGGTACCAACTTTCTGATAATGCAACTAGTTCCCTCGCTTCAAAAGATATCTTCTTTTTTTGCACATTGATTTTATCTTTGAGTATAAGGATAAACATTCAACACTCACGCTCCAACCAAATTCACACCTAGTTAGTACTTCTCGTCATAGGCTTGCCCTTATTTTCACTAGTTAAGTTCACCACATTAGACTCTTAGGATCACGATAAGACATTCTTGGCTTGTAATGTAGGCTCAGGGTGAGGTCTGCTACATATGGGTACATTTTACTGATTTTTTTACCTCCTTAACATTCAATCTAAGAGTCCTACCTCTTTCAATACCTCTTATGCCCTACTTTTCTTTTCTTTCATTTTTTCCTTGTTTTCCCTTTTTTCATCTTTGTGGAAGTGACTCTTACTTCCTTTTGTTCAACTTTTTTTCCATCTTTTTTCAATTTTTTTACGTTCACTTGATAATTTTGACCAAGTAACCTCTCTTGATCACTTTTTATTTTCTTTTCCACATTACTCTTTTCATTCCCATTTTTCGGGTCATCACACATAATTGCCACCCTCAACTTATTGCTTTTTCATGAGTAAAGGTACACATTACCAAAGGTTAGCTCAGGGGAAAGACCAGGTAAGTTTGTAAATTAGACACCGTCAACTTAGGATTTTGACCTATGTCGTGGTGCACATGTCCAAGGAGGGACCAGGGCCAACACATTATACCTAGGGAAGGTGAGTTTGTGAAGAAAATAATGGTTTATTATAAGCTCAATATATTTGGATAAGAATGTATAACACTTTCATTTTTTTCAATTTACTTTAGGATCGATGTTTGCTCATTTGAACAAGGTCCTATGATTCTTTCCTAGTTGTCTAACACAGATTCCCTTTGCAATACTTACCGGTCAAGTTCAATGTAGGTACTAACAGTGGAACAATAAAATTTCCTCACACTCTCTTGACACCTCGTTAACCTATCAGTGGGTGCATCTCTATGTCATGATTAGAGCCAACACATTCAACTTCTTTATACCTATTTATGCAAGCAATTTCTTAGAACATGATGTAATTCATGTTTAGCCATTATGCTTCATATTTACCATTCATATTTTGTACAAGTTACGACACATGTCGGTTAAAAAAAATTAATTAGTTTCTTGGGGTAAATGAACATAGGTTAGAAAACCCCTAATAGAGGATCTTGAGTTGGGCTACTCATACATAAACATAACACTCACATTGCATTTACCCAACTATCAACAAAAAAACATGAAATTGTCCTTAATGCATAAAAATTCTAAAGATAGGGTGGTACATGAAGCAAGCCTAAGGCGCATAGTGCTGACAATCAACAAGCAAGCAGATCCAGTTTCGTTGAACCCGCAACCTCTATAGTAGGAACACCTTCAGTGGTGTCCAGATCAATATCCGCACCCGCTGTTGTGATCCTCTCAATAGCCTCAAGTGTTGAACTAGATACCCCAGCAGCCAACTCTCGAGCCCTCATTTGGCAGGTCTCCTCATTAATCAAAAAGGCTCTCTTTGAAGCCTCAAGATTCGTCCTCTCCTTCTTTCTCGCACGGGGATTCTCGCCATCACTTGTCTGACTGGAACGGTGCCTATTTGAACAATTACGTGGCTAAGGTTGTGCTGTGGTGGAACTAAAGAAGGAAGCAAGAATTGCTTTCTCCGCTAGCTCAACAGGTATAGTCTTAGGATCAGGTCCCCTCATCTCCTGTATGCTGTCAATATCTTCCCGTAGACTTACCACAACCTCTTGAAGAGTAGTCAAATCAATGGTAGGGGCTGGGTGTTCTACCAATCAAAACTCAAATGCATCTACGCATTGCTGAACCGCATGAATCATCCGTTCCATCTATTGAGACACCTTCTTATTAATCCGGTCCTTAGCCTTGGCTATGTATTTCTACATAAACGGCTGGATATGATGCAGCAGAGTGGCCATCTGGGCCTCTAGATACTTGACCCAATCAATCGGAAGTAGTGCTGCTGATGGTGGAGTAGACCGAAAAGAACTAGGTGCTTTACTAGTGCTAGGGGCAGACTCTACTGGGGTGGTATCGTTGGTCTCTAAATCTGTAGGATCATCCCTTTGGGCTAACTATACCATATAAGCTAATTTTACACCTAGTGGTTGCAAATCAACTCTGGGCTCACGCCGAGGTGCCGCCACATTGGCCTCATCCTTGATGAGACCTATATCTAGAATCCCGATCGGTTTATGGAGGACATTATAGTTCCAAAATTACACTTCAGCATCCATGCATAACTAAAAAGTCATACAATCAAACGCGTAAGTAGTAGGTTACTTTAAATCCCTCTCATGTATCATGAAGATCAACAACCTCCTGAAGTCGATCTCCAACTCGGTTACCACTTCTGCTACTAGGACCGTTCTATCACACGTAATGATAGTTTCTGCTACCGTGGGGGATAGGTGGAAGTGAACTAACATCCTGAAGAACATGGCTTCAAAGGTTATGTTGTCCTTCTTGATAAGGCCTCTAGGGTAAAACACCAAGTCTTCTCCCTCAGCATCAACAAACAGTTGTTGTGTAAGAGGAGCCCTTGCGAAATCAGTGGAAGCACCATACAGGAAGCGACAGATGGAGGTAGAAGAAATGTCCACCGGAAGGCTCGGATTAGAATCACAGTGAGTGGGTCCTGCATGATAGGTTTCACTCTCTTGTCTAAAGAACCTCCGAGAGTATCCACATACGAGGCATAGAACTCGCGAACAACCTCCTCGCTAAATGCCCTAAGACTACGATCCATCTAGTCAAGCCTGTGGCTGGTAAATTGTTTATACACCTAAAAGACTGTATGGAGTTTCCCTATAAGAAATCGCCGCTCAACTTTCACCAACCTAGTCATCACCATCTTTCCATTCATCATGTTGGCGTCCCAATATATCTGAAACTTACCATGGATGCATCACATATTGGTCTAATAAGGAACTGGTGTAGGGACCTCATGTTGATGTGCAAGAAAAGACTCGGAACTCTTGACCTCATCAGAAGAGGCATGGCGGGAAGACACATCTGGGAAACTGTCTCAAAGTGAGTCAAAACAGGAGGATGTTTCCTCATTCAACAATGTAAACTAGGCCAACTCTGAATCGAAAGCCTTTTCGAAGCTCTATGCTCCCTCACAACACGAGGAAAACCCAATTAGTGTGCCGGTCTTTGTGCGCTCCTTATCGACTAGAAGGCATTGACTACACCAGACACCACCTTCTGAGGGGTCTCACGAGTTGCTATAGAAACTAGTGTAGGTATCAAGGTGCCTAGGGGAAAGTATTTCGAATCCCGATCATTGTCAGAACTGTCGAAAAAATAGATGATGTTTTGTTTGGGGGCCATAGGTGCCTGAAAAACAATTTGTTAGTCTTATTGCAATCATCTTACACAAGCAAAACAATAGAAATAAAATCATGAATTTCTCAAAGATGTTGTGCATTGTGACGTGTTTACGGATCATCATATTCTCTTGTATATATTCAATGTAGATTAATATCAATTGCTCAAAGACTACATTATGACAGTACTTTATCGTTCAGGTAAGGAAAATGTGGTATGAGATGCCTTGGGTCAGAAGGTGGTAAGTATGGGTAGTCTTGTCATGTTACAAGTTGTCCAACCTCCTCTAGCTTGGGATGTCTAATCCTTGGCCAAATATATTTGTGAGAGTTGATATTTCAGAATCTACGTATTGTCTTATATTGAGGATTTATCATCCTTATAGTAGAAGGTTCATACTCAACAATTGGATGATGGTGAGTTATGTAAGATTATAGATAAGGTATTTAAAGGAGAAGCCAATGATGCAATTTTTATAGCGAGGGAGTTGTGAGGGTTAAAGGTCATATGTGTGTACCTCAGACAGGTGATTTGACTATATAGATCATGGAGGACGCCCATCGTTCATGGTACTCTATTCATCAGAGGGATACAAAGATGTATTATGACTTGAAACAACATTATTTGTGGTATCGTATGAAAAGGGATACAATATATTTTGTATATCGGTGTATTAAATGTCCACAAGAGAAGTATGATCACCAAAGGCCTTGAGGTGTCACCCAGAGGATGCCCATACTTGTGTGTAAATGGGAGTGTATTACTATAGAGATTGTAATAGGGTTTCCACTTACCTTCGGTAAGTTTGATGATATATGGGTTATCGTGGATCGACTCATTAAGTCTGCACACTTAATTCAAATCAAGACTCTATAATTCAGAGAAGTTAGGCAATATCTATTTTATAAAGATAATTTACTTGCATGGGGTTTCTACTTTTATAATTTCGTATCGTGGCACATAATTTACATCTCATTTATTGTGGACTATGTAGAAGGAGTTAGGCACTCGGGTGGATCTTAGTACAACCTTTCACCCTCTGATAGTCAATCTGAACGGACTATTCATGTTCTTCACGACATGTTATACGAGCGCATGATTGACTTTTGTGGTCACTAGTATCATTTATTTCCATTATCGGAGTTTACTTACAGTAATAGTTACCATTCGAGCATTGAGATTGCACCTTTTGAAGCTTTGTATTGTAGGAGACGTCGCTCTCCAATCGGTTGGTTTAGTGCATTTGAGGTTAGACCGTGGAGTACTATCACAACCCCAAACTACACCCAAGAATATAGGATATCCTTCAATACAGGATACAATGTACTCGACCTGTTGGAGGTTTTGTACAAGCCCTTAGACATCATTAATTGAATATATGTATGAAAAGTTGTGCAGAATTATAACTTTTCATAACAATCAATCATACTTCAAAATCTCTTTTATATAAATATATAAATGATATGTCTCCTTGTATCAATCTTAGACAATCGAATATCTTGGGTCACAGCCCATACATCAACAAAACTAGGAAATATCAAAGTCTAATTAAATGTCTCATAAGAGGAAAAGCTAAACATGACTATGTCCTCGAATCAATTTAGGACATACCACAACTTGCTTGAATGGATTCTAATTCCAATCATCACTTTAAATGACTCCTTTCAGATACCACCTACATATTTATTAATAAGACAATATATAGGATTATTACATTAGACATCACTAAGTATAGTGACATGCAATTAAAAACCATGCTAAATGGTCACTTGAGTTATAATATGCTTTCATTCTCTTTAGGACAAAATATCATAAAACATATATAAGAATCACTTATAAGTTAACATACATACATATATATATATATATATATATATATATATATATATAACATATTATAATTAATCCACAATGTACAAACAACTTCACTTCAAACCATATAAGAATATAACCCTCCTACCAAAGGTCCTCATCAGACTCATTTAAGTAAGATATGAAGCGGCCGCCCATAGAAACCCTTCACACATACTAAATGATCCTCAGGTATTCATAAAGTAAGATCATTCAAATTTCATCATTAGAATCCCTACCTATAATTACTCTAATACTCACCTAAGTAAGCCATGAGGAGACCACTCGTACACATTCTTCAAGCCTACCTAAGAAATCCATAAAGCTAATATAGATAAGTACCTATTTATTCACCTTCATTGTCGTATGAAAATCAATAGTTATCACAACTCGAGAGTATACCCTAGAATATATTGTATTCTCAAATCGTGGTACGACGTACTTGACCTCTCGTAGTTTTACAATCCAAAAGTCTATGACCGTAGATAGAGCCTCGCATGTTGACATAAGGTTGGTAAGACATTCATAAGGCACAAAATAATGTTAATAAACCATTTAGGAAGTATTGGAGTCAAGAAATCATGAAACGTCCATGATGTGCGGAAGTTAGTAAAATTTAACTAGTAAAATGTCGTTAGGTTTTGTTAATGTTTAGAGATGTTTTATGAGGTCTAAAACTTATAGACATACTTTAAATAGGTAAAATCATTTATAAAGGGTGTAAACATGCAAGTACGACCCCCCAAGGGTCTGTCTAAGGTCCGCAAAAGCACCTCAAACTTTAACGGGCAATCTGCCAAAGGAGTAAAAAAATTACACTTATCAGAAACATGTCCGCGCCGCAAACATGGATTACCATTGGTAAAAATTCATGTCTTCCTCGCGGGTAGGTCGAGGACTCCATTTTCTAGAAAAATGATTTAGAAAATCTTGAGGGAGAAATTCCACTTAGCAGACTTGTTCACCAACGAAAATATGAAATTTGCAATTTGTGTTTGGCTTCATTAAAGGGTCAATTTATTTGAGGGGTATTTTGGGTATTTTATGGGAGGTCTTACATTGATTTTCATTAAGTTTTTCTTCACATTCACTCGGTCAAATAAAATCCCCAAATCAAAACTGAAAGCTCTCACCTCTCTCTATTTTTTCTTTTAATCCAACCTCATTTGAAGCAAGAAAAAACCTTGATGAAGAAGACCAATTTCTCTCGGATTTCACATTATTTCTTGAAATTTAGTATGTTGTGCAGGAATGATCCATCCTTTGTTTTCGACCAAACAGATGAGATGAGCCTCTTCGTGACGGGAGTGTCCAATGACTTGAAACAAGATTGTTGTTCGGCAATGCTACATGGTAATATGAATATTTCTCGTTTCATGGTTCATGATCAACACGTGGAGGGAACAATGGTTAAGAGGAAGAGTAGAGATGACAATATGGAAAAGTCTTTGATGGTGGTTATTCAAAGGGTAGTCTTGATATCAAAGACAAACAAAATTTCAAAAAGAGTTTCTCCAATCAAGTTCATTGCATGTTCCAAAAGGCCCGTGACGATAGGGTGCTTAATCCAATGTCCCAAAAGGTAAAGTGTTGGAACTCACCTTGTTAAAAGCCTACATGTAGCAAGTATGGTAAGGGTTATCAGGGTGAGTCCTTAGTTGGAACGAGAAATCATTTTGGGTTTGGTAAAAGTGGGAAAAAGGTTCGACATTGCAAAAATTTTAAGGGGAAAGACAAATGGAGTGGACAAGCTAGTGGTGCAAAATATAGATGCTCCAAAAAAGAACAGCTATGATTGTTTTCTCTCTAGGGGTGAACAAGAGATTTGTCCCGATGTGGTTAATTGTATGTTACAATTCTTTTCTATTGATGTATATGCTTTACTTGATCCGGGTGATACATTATATTTTGTTACCAACTTTATAGCTAGTACGTTTGATATTTTTCCCGATGTCCTAGATAAAGCATTTATGCTAACTACCCTGATAGGTGATCCGCTGATTGCCAAGAGGGCATATAGAAATTGTCCAATAATGTTTCCGAATTGAATTACTCATGTTGAATTAGTAGTATTTGATATGGTTAATTTTGATGCATTTTTGTAATGGATTCGTTGCAAGATTATATTATTTCCATTAGTTGTCGAACAAGAATAATCAAGTTTAAATTTCCTAATTAACCCGTCTTAGAGTGGATGAGGGGAATTTATATCCGTAGAAGTCATAATTTCTTAATTAAAACATTGTAAGAGGATCTCTAAAGGGTTTTTATACAACATTTTAAGAGTCAAACATTTAGACTACAACGTTCCTCCCAATTAGTCGGTCCCCCTAGTGAGGAAATTTCCGGAGGTCTTCCCTAATGATCTTCCCGAATAACAATCCCAATGTTAAATAGGTCTTGGTATTGACATTATACCAGATAACAACCCCATTTCAATTCCTCCTCATGTGACGGACTCGGCCAGATTGAAAGACTTAAATGGTCAACTCAAACACTTGCTATAAAAATGTTTCATTCGGCCTTGTATTTCCCCATTGGGTGCTCTAGTATTTTTTGGGAGAAAGAAGGATGGGTACCATAGGATGTGCATCGATTACCGTCAACTCAACAAAGTCACAATAAATAACAAGTATCCTCTTCCTCAAATTGATGATTTATTTGATCAACTCGAAGTTGCGAGTTACTTTTCAAAGATCGACTTGGGATAATGATATCACCAATTTACGGTGAGAGATGAAGATATTACCAAGACGGCCTTTCCTAAAAGATATGGTCATTATGAGTTTCAAGTAATGTCATTTGGTCTCACTAATGCGTCGGCGGCGTTTATCAACCTCATGAATGGGGTGTTTCGCTGTTACCTAGATCCATTTGTCATTATCTTCATTGACGACATCTTGGATTATGCAAAAAATGAGTGTGAACACATGGACCATTGAGAGTTGTGTTGCATGTGCTTAAGGAAAACCAATTAGTTGCAATGTATAGCAAGATTGTGTTTTACTTCAGGTTGGTAGCATTTGTTTGTCATATTATCTCAATAGAAGTGAAAAATTGGCCTACACATTTGTCTTCTATAAATATTTAGATATTCTTAGGCCTAGACGGTTATTAAAGAATGTTTGTCAGTTGGGTTTTATCCATTATTTCAACATTGACCACCTTGATCAAAGAATGTGAAATTTCAGTGATCAGAAGCATATGAGAGAAGCTTCCAAGTATTGAAGGATAGGCTTACCTCCGCTCCAATGTTGACTTTACTAAAGGGTACTAAGGGCTTCATTGTACATTGTAATTCATCTCAAGTTGGGTTGGGGTCTTTTCTTATGAAACATGACAAATTTATAATCTATGCTTCTAGGAAACTCAAGATTCATGAGCAGAATTATATAACTCATGACCATGAGTTAGCGGCCGTATTATTTTCCTTGAAAATATTGAGGGATACATCAATGGGATTCATGTTGATATGTATACGGACCATAAAAGTGTTCAATACGTATTCAGTCAAAAGGAGTTGATTCTCCGTCAACGGAGATGGTTAGAGTTGTAAAAATACTAAGACATGAGTGTTTTGGATCATCTCGGCAACGCTAATGTTGTAGCACACGCTCTATGTAATTTGTCCAAGGGAAGTGGCTCATGTAGAAGAAGCCAAGAAAGACCTAGTGAAAGATTATCATAGGTTGGATCGGTGGGGTGTTAGATCGGAAGATTCTACAAATGGTGGTTTAATTGTCCATCATAACTTTGAATCGTCTTTGGTGGTTGAAGTGAAGTATAAGCAACACCTTGATAAAAAATTGACGGTGTTGAAGTAGTCAGTTCTTGGTAGTCTTAACTATTTATTCTCTTTTGGGAGGATGGTTTCTTGAGGTATCAAGAAAGGTTATGTGTGCCCAATGTTGATGATTTTAGAAATCGAGTTCCTGAGTAAGCTCATGGAGCCCGATATTCCATTCTTCCAGGCTCTACAAAGATGTATAATGATCTAAGAGAAGTGTTTTGGTGGAATGGCTTCAAAATGGACATTGTGGAATTTGTCACAAAGTGTCCAAATTACAAACAAGTGAAAGTCGATCACAAAAACCCGAGGTTTTTACTCCAAGAAAATATAAGTTCCCACTTGGAAGTGGGAAGCCATAAATATGGATTTTATGGTAGGTTTTCCTCATACGCAAAAACAACATGCTTCTTTATTCGTGGTTGTTCATAGGTTGATCGAATTCTCTCATATTATTGTCGTCAAGTCCACATACTCGGCGGAAAATTATGCAAGGATCTTCATAGATGAGATTGTGTGTCAGCATGGTATAATTATATCCATTATATAAGATAGGGGTGCACAATTCACGTTTATATTTTTGATATCATTCAAAATAGTGTTAGGAACCAAGGTTAAGCTAAGCACCATGTTTCATCCCCAAACGGATGGTCAAGCGGAGTATACTATTCACACACTTTAGGATATGCTTCGGGCTTTTATTATTTATTTCAAGGGAAATTAAGATAAATAATTTCCTTTGGTTGAGTTTTCCTACAACAATAATTTTCATTAATCCATGTCTATGGCTCTTTTTGATGTTTTGTATTGTAGGAGGTGTAGATCTCCATGGGGTTGTTTGAGGTTTGTGAGTCTTCGTTTATTTCTCCCGACTTGATTTATAATACCTTAGAGATTGTTCATATCATAAGCAACTGTTTGCAAACAACCTATAGTCAACAATAATCTTATGCCGATCATAAGACAAGAGACCTTGAATTTGAATAACGTCATGAGGACTATTTAAATATTTTGCCCATGAAAGTGGTGGTTAGAATTGTAATGAACGGGAAGTTATGTCCTAGTTATGTGGCTCTTTAATAAATTTTAGCAGTGGCTTGCAAGGTTGCATATAAGTTGATCCGGTTCAACCAGTTCTCAAAGTATCCAAGCATAAAAAGTGCATTGGTAACCCCGAGTCAATTCTTACTACGCACGAGTCTTGCGGTGAAAGAGAACCTCTCCTATGTGGCAGTTCCGGTGGAAATCCTTGATCATCAAGTGAACAGGTTGCAGAACAAAGAGGTGGCCTCCTTAAAAGTGTTATGGAGAAACGACCTATTTGGGGAGCAGCATTGGTGGTCGAGGCTTACGTGTAGTCCCGTTATCCTATTATATTTACTAATGAAGGTTAGTTGTTCCTATTAATAATGAAAATAATGTATAAATTGAATTTTGTCTTGTTTTACAAAGATGTGCATATTCATGATAAATGTTTTGCTTAAAGGAAGTTTCATATAAAAATGCTCTGTTGTTTGATTTGTAGTCATTTGTGTAATTGGTACGTTGTTACATATGTGGAATGATGTTGAGCATGATAACGTGTTTTGAAAAGAATTTTGGCATAAATGACTCCATTATGAAATGTTGAGCTTTGATGTATTTTGATTTGACTTTCTAGGTGTATGCCAACTTAAAGTTAGTAGAAACATATCCGCGTACTGGACATGGATATGGATGGACCTTGTTCAAAATTCATTTCCGCGTCCCGAGAAGGTGTCGGACTCCACTCTCTGCAAAAAAAAATTGCAAAAATCTTGCTGGAGCAGCTCCGCATCGCGGACTTGTTACCGGATGAAAATCTGAAATTTAGAATTCAAGTTTGACTTCATTAAAGTGTCAACATAAGTGAGGGTCCTTTTGCGTATTAAACGGGAGTTTTATATATTGATTTTAATTATGTTTTTTCTCAAACTCACTCACTCAAATCAAATCCCCAAATCAAAACCCAAAAGCTCTCACCTATCTCTACTTTCTCTATCTATTCATTCTCCATTAATGGAAAAATGAAGGTTGAAAAAGAAGACCAATTTATTTAGGATTTCACTTGAACTTAGTGGATTAATATTCATTAAGGTATTATTTTTTCACTATTGGAATTTCAATATGCAAGAGCTCCTGTTAAAGTTGATTTCTAAATCACCCAATTCCAAGGGTTAGTCTATTCTAATAGGTTTTCTTCTAAACATAAAATTGATGTTTGACTATGATTACTTGTGATTGCCTATGAATAATTTTGTGTAGATTGTTCGGTTCTTGATTTTAATTGATGGAATTTCATGTACATCATGTCCTTTCCCAAAATTCCCCAAATCTTTAATCTTGTTTATAAATTGATGGGAAGTAAGGAGTTTATTGATTGTTAGACTTTTTTAATCTATTCTAATTCATTCATGCACTGCTTAGGGTAATTTATCATTGCGATTGGATCTATTTCCTGATGAATTCTTGATGAACCCTATTTTCCTTAGCCCTAGGTTATGAATTGAAGTGAATTGGGATAGGGATGATGTAATTGACTTCATTATTGTGTTTATTACTATATTGTGGTGATATAACACCCATTATTAGGTTGAATTTTGGATGGTTGATGGTAAAATCTTTGATGATGTCTTGTGAAGGATATTGGGGTAAGTTTTGTAATCTCAATTCTTTAATTCAATTATGATTAATTGTGTTTAGTGGTGAAGTTATATTGATGTATACCTTATGATAAGATTTATTAGGGTTTGTATGATGTTGAATTGAAAAGTCTTGATCTATGGTTTGTGAGTGGTTGTCTAAGATGTAATGATATAGGGATGGTCATGACTTACCTATGTGCCTTATCATGATGTGATTATGTAAATGTGCTAACCTCACATGTGTGAATTTTAATAAAGGAAAATACTCATGCAATTTCTATTGACCTATGATGATGACTATATAAAGGGTAGACCATATGACTTAACATGTGTTATGATAATTAATACAGTCTTAAAGGAATTTCAAAAAGAGACTTAAATTTTCACCGAGTTAACTTCACAATAAGAGGTGTTGGCTTTCGGTGGAGGAAAATGCACCCTATAATTCATATGAGGTGTTGACTCCCCTATAAGAGACACTCACCCTTTGGATTCTCATGAGATGAGGTCTCCAATGGCAGTAGGCATGTACAGGGTTAAATATATATATTAAGGTTGTTGAACTATGTTGGCGCCATAGAAATACTAGATAGTGGATCAACCTTAGATGGTAGGTACATGTTTTGTTCTTCTTTGGCCGGTAGACCACCGTCTTTTGGCGTAAGGTTTTAAAACACTGTATTTCACACTTAGCTCTTGTGGTCTATATAGGTTTAGGAAAGTATTTTAGAAAGTAAAATAAAGTAGTGAAGTAAACACTAACTAGGGTGACTTAAGATGTTTTACATAGCCTAGGTAGTGGTAAGGGACTTAAACTATACCTTGCACTAATTTGCCATGAGATAAGCTTTAGGAGGATGTTCTCATGTTCTTATGATCTTGCGAACTCACTATTATGTATACGTTGACTTTACATATTATTGATTCTATATGATGTTAGTCTCACTTATGAACATGTGGTTGGTCTATATTGCTAAAGTATATGGAGAATTACTCTTGATACTATGTTATGTGAATTTAGGCATTGCTTATGGTCCTTTTTTTGGTTTACTTTGTTAAGTGGGGTTGTGGGGCTTTATATGATCATTAAACTTCTAGGCTCAATAATGGGTTATGGGTAAGGTTCATGATTATATTATGATGTGATAGACTCTTATATATATTGACTTGACTATACTTGATGATGTTTGTCTTGTGTTGTATACGGTCTCGATTTAAGAGTTATGTCTTCATTATCTTATATAGTTTCTTGGATGTGCATAAGGCTTTGCAAAGTACATTAGCATGTTTTTAAAAAATGTCCTCTTTAGCATGATCTCGATTGGTTTATGTGCATATACTCATATTTAGTAGAAGTGTTCACTAACCCATCCTTTATGTTTACTACAAATGTAGGATCCAATCTTTGATCTTATAGAAGGCCTTATGACTAGTTCGATATTCCGCAAGTGTTCGTAGGCTTTCACTTTTGAGGACAAGGCCACTATAAAGCTATTGAGGTTGTTCTAGTTATAAGTATACTAGATCGTTCATTTTCATATGGAGATGATAGTTATTTAACTCTATATGAAATTCTTTGTTGTACTGAAGTATGGGTTAAGCCCTATTGTTGTAGTTGTTTTTATGGTTCTAATATGAGAAATTTATAGACTTCCTGTGAGATTATTTTCCTATACTATATATGTGAAATAAAAGTAGAAGCCTATGTAGTGCTTCCTATACAAAGAGTGTATGTATAATAAGTAAATATATATTATGTGTAAGCGAGACGTCTAAGTAAACGTCATGTAGAAATAAATGAAATGTTTTAAATTTTCCAAAAATTTAACCTATGAAATGTAATGAGGAATCCTAAATGGTTAATCTTAGTCCTCTCTGAGCACGACGACACCGGTTACTTCTAGGGGGTGCTCCCCGAATGTTACACAGAGGTCTTGTTCAAGACTTTTGACATCATTTATTGCTTACATGTAAGAAAAGTGGTATGGAATTAAACTTTTCACACGAAATAGTAATACTTCAATTTTTTTTCAAAATATAGAAAATAATAAGGAAAAGCTAAGTCTCAAAGTCTCCATCCTAGACACACTAATATCTTGGGATACAACCAATACATTAACACTGTAGGAATATCTATGACTATGACAATACTTTCAATGAGGAATACTAAACATAGTTGTATCCTCTGATCTATTGAGGACATACCCAATCTTTGAATGAGTGAAGACTAATCCAAGCTTCTACTTTACAGGACTCCTCTCAAATTCCATCTACACATTCAAAGATAAGATAAAATACATGGAATTCATACAATAAAAAGCACTAAGTATGGTGAAATGCAATTTCAACCATGAAATAAGGACAATTGTATAAAACATGCTCTTTTGAGTAAAACTTCTTGAAACGAATATAAGAGTCACTTACAAGTAAGCATAAGCACATATAGTCACATTACACAATATAGCATATCATCACTTCAAATCACATAATTATGTGACCCTCCTAAAAAAGGTTATTTAAAGGGTCACTAGAGATAGTTATGAAGCGACCACCCATATAAACCCTTAACAAAAACCTAAGTTATCGTTTAGACTATTTAAGATAAGATTATTTCCATTTCATTAATTTAAATCCCTACCTATAATTAATTTAAGACTCACCTAAGTAAGTCATAAAGAAAACGCCCATACATTCTCTCCAAGCTTACCTATGAAATCCTTAAATCTACTCCAGATTAGAACCTTTTTAATTAACATATCTTTAACTTAAGCCACTATGTTGATTAGACCATTTACAAAATGTTCTATAATTAAGGACTTTCACATGATGGTCATGGGGATGACCTAGGGAACCTACATACTAACATCTTCAAACTGTACTCATGCAATGTCTAGATACTGTCCCATTCAATTACCTAAACTTCATAGAACTTATCCAATGTTAGAATCTAGACCACCTTATGAGAATAGGCAACAACCGACATAGACCAGACTAACTAGGCATGGAATCCGGATTCAAACCCTACTCTAATTGAGAGTGTTCTACTTTTCAATGGAAGAACTAGCACACATCTCATGTAAACCCATTGTTAAGGAATACCAAGTGTTTCTTTGTGCTCTAATTTAATCTTAACTAGATCCACCTCTGAAGCATACTCACGCGGTGCTAGTCGTTGTTCTTATATAATAATTATACCAAGGAGTATATGAAAAGGTATCGTATACTAGTCATTACCAAATTATAATACACCTTACCAAAGAGGGTCCACTAGGTCTACCTTATAATGGGTACTTGAATATATCAATGACATCCTTAATAAGTGTTTCATGTCGTTCCAGCCAACCTACACTTAAGTCCATCATTCATACAAGAAGGATTCCATTACGACTTTTAACTGCATGGATATCATAATTTTTCATCTTCGTTGAAGGTTCCACATAAATTACCTTCTTAACTAGAATCATATTTAAATCACATGTATACTTTCATGACGAAGGTTCTTTAGCCTAATAAATCAAGGATTCGTATTCACATTCTTCGTATATAAAGTAACGTACATAGGTATACCAAAACAAAGCACAAATCATTATTATCTTAGTACATGTACAATATCATTCAATTAGAAAATAAGGATAACCAAGTATACTACAAGTCTCCCTACACACTACTATAGAAACAGCATCAGAATTCATCATAAGAGTCATAAAATCAAGAAAGAATAATCATACTTGGACATCAATAAAAACACCTAAACACATCTCTATAGTCTACTATAGAAACACAACATCCAATAGAAGAACTCAGGCTTTTAATTCACATATACACATAACTCATATCGACCCTTACAATGATCACATATACAAGTTATTACATGATAATATCATAATTTATAAAGTAATGCCGACAAGGACACATTCTTAACAAATATATCACAACAACACCACAAACATTTATATGCCTATACTAAACAATATAGAGAATTTGACGTCAACATACCATCATTCCTTTATCAACCAATCCAATCCTTAGCCTATTCAACCAATTTGATGTATAAAGGATCTTACCAGTAACCATGAACAAAAATTCAACCCAACAATCAAACAATACAAATGATTCAACAAGGCCCAAATGAAAATCATCAAATTAAGATAACCTATATACAATTCTAACATATTTCACAGATATATCGATAGCCCAATATAATCTACATAAGAAATCAATACAATTGACACATGATCAAATCACCCATAATATCGTAAAAATAAGGGAACCATCATTTGCATGGGTTTATGGAGTTTTTTTATCCATATCTTTAAATTAACATCAATTCAATCATAATTCATTGATTTAAAAATTTTTATGCAATAACGCATGCCTAGATACCAAAATAAAAAAATTCATATTTTTTATCATCTTTAAAATTCATTAAAATTGATTCCTTTAATGGAAGAGAATCAAAGTATGAAACACCACACCTTAGGTGAAGAAAAGCCCACTAAATTGATGAACAAAAACTTTGGAATTTAGTAATATTCCTTGGAGCTTCAAATCTTCATCAATTGTGGCTTTTGGAGAGAAGAGATGGAGAGGTTTTGTTTTGGACTAGAGGGTTTTAATTTGAATGGTGAGTTGGTGTTTAAAACTTCTCAATAACCACCTTTAATAATTCCCCAAAAATACCCAAACGACCCATGAACATAAAAGAATTGTTAATAAAGTAAAACTCAACTTATATTTTTTGAATTATTATCCGGAAACAAGTGCACAACGCGGAGCTGTTCCTAAGGGATTTTTGAAATTAATTTCCGAAACAGTAGAGTCCACCTTATGTCCGCGATGACAAACAAAAAATCTGTTCCTTTATGAACAAAGTTTGCGATGCGTACTGGTTCCCTCTATGAGTAAATGATTGTTTCCTTTGGCAGCTTGCTTGCTCAAGGTTAGGTCCTCCTGAAGGACCCATTTGGCGGTCCTTGAGAGTCTTGCCAAGACATTTTGAACCTAAATAGGTTATTCAAGGTGCTAGGAATATCTACTATCAATTTGAACGCCAAACAATCCATAAAACATTCAACGATACACTAGAACACACAAGTACATCTCATGGCAAATCTTTCGGCGTCATGGACATTCTTGGATGCTGGACCTCCAAAAACATTGAAACACAACACACTGCCTCTATAAATCATTATTAACCATTTTAAGACATTAAACATGATGACACATGTGTTAGCCTCTAGCTTCACGTAAGTTGTTTAAGAGGTTTTTCAATAGGTACTAAGAAACTTAAGAGACATTCACATTAGAAGATTTCACATAAGGCTCTTGAAAGACATAGGGAAACCACATACTAGCACCTTTAAAGCCAACTCTTGCAATGTAGTGATAGAGTCCCATTTCACTATCTACACGTTTTAGAACTTATCACAAACTAGAATGCATCCAAACATTATGAGAATAGGCATTAACCAACATGGCCCAGACTAGTTAGTCATGGAATCCGAAGTCTAATTTACTCCGATGAAGGGTGTTCCACTTGCCAAGGGTAGAACTAGGACACATCTGATGTAGGCACATATTAAGGAATATCAAGGGCTTCATTTGCACTTTAGTCTCATTCTCAAGTAGAGCTACTACCACAAGCATATTCAATCGGTGCAGTACATGTTCATATAGAGTATGTTCAATTACATACGGGAATATTAGAAGGTACCATTTCTTCGTCATTACCTAACAATAATTCACCTAAAAAAGATGTATCCTCTAGGGCTGCCACTGAATGGTCAATAAGGATAGCTCAATGACTCCCTTAAATATGGTTTTCCTAACGTTCCGGCCAACCTAATCTATGTCCACAATTCCCAAAAGAAGGATACCATAACGACTTTAAACTTAAAGGATATAATAACTTTCTATATATATTGAAGGTTCAAAGTTATTGACCTTCTCTATATGTTCAATGTCCGATATTAGTAGTCGTTAGAAGGGCATCATATTTTTTCTACCGATCCTACACTTTCATTCAACATTCATTCATACAAAAATATGAACAAAGGTTCTTAAGCCTATTAAGTCATGATTTTCGTATTCATTTTCTTCTTGCATTAAGTAAAGGAACCTAGGTCTTCCAAAACAAGAGACACACATATTATCATTTTTTAACATGTACAATCACATGTAAGTAGCACATAGGGATAAGTAAGTCTCCTAGAAGGCACCATATCCTTCCCTATAGAAGCATCAACATTTTCCATCATAAATCTCATATAGTTTATTAGGAAAAATCATGCTTTCAATTCACTCATACGCATAAGTCATATTAGCCTTCACAATGATCACATATATTCCTACAACATAATAACCTGACAATCATAAAGTAATTCCGACAAGGCAATGTTCTACACAATTATAAAACATACGCACCACCACCATAACTGGAACATAGAAATCATCACAGTGGAATAAAAATTCTACAGAATATATGAACATTAGGTCATCTTACCACCATTTCTACGTAAACATCAAAATTCCAAAGTCGTCTTAATTAAATTCACTTAACCAAAGTCTCTTACCAATATATATCCTCAGAATTCCCATCCAATATGAAATCAAACCCATGAACCAATACAATACAATAAGAACATGATCTTATTAAGGAAGCTTATATACATTTCTAACATAATTTTTGTATAAATCAATAGCCCAAAGTAATCTACAGAATATATCAATACAATAGAGTCATTATCAAATAACCCATATTATATCTAAAAACTATGATTTATTGAAATGTATGGGTTCATAGGAGTTTTTATATAATTAACATCAATTATAACGTAAACTATGTATTCACATCATTTTATGCAAGAACTCATGGCTAGAAGTAAAAATAGCATATTCCATGTTTTAGAAGTCTTAGAAATTCCTTTGAAGTTTTGCTCCTTGAACAAATAGAGATCAAGGATGAAAGATCAGACCTTTACTGATGGTATCCACGATATTGATGAATATTTGATGGAGAAATAAGGCTCCTAGCCTCAATCTTGATTCAAGCTTCAATTAAGCTTTAGAGAATTTTATTTGGCGTCTTGGGGTGTCGATTTGAAAAATGAACTCAAATTTTTATTCTAGACTTATTAAGTCAGTTGAAATTATCGAAAATACCTTAAGTGACCTCCTAATATATTTGTAGGATGCTAGGTGATTTTCCCATCTTTCCCCTAGCTTGGTCGAGACACCAAAAGAAACTTTCATATGTCAAACAATGAAGCAATAAATGGACTATAGACTAGACGATGAGCCGTATTTGCAAGTCGTCTTTTTTGTCAAAGACTCCTCTTTGTGGTCTTAAGCTCACACGCCTAAGTATTAATCAAAAGCCCGCATTGAGGGACAGACCCTTGGACAACAGGGCGTCCTTTGCCCTATCATAAATTGAGACTGCCTTTGGCAGCTTTGAGCCTAAGGTTTGGTCCTCCTCAAGGACAGTTAGGCTGTTCCATGCGAAGTGGTATCGGGATGTTTCAAACCTAAATACACTCTTCTTGTTATTAGTAACCTCTCCCATAAATTTGAACTTAAACCAACACTTAAAACATGAAAAGGCAAACTAGAACACACAAGCACCCCTCGAGGCAAAACTTTCGAACGTCTTGGACGTTCTTGGACGTTTGACCTCCAAACTCTTCCAAAATCAACACACTGCCTCTTAACAATATAAATAACAATTTTTAATACCTTATCAACTCATTTCACACATGTTAGGATTTAGTGTTACTTATTTGATATTTAAGGTGTTACATTCGCCCCCACGTGGAAAACATTGGTCCTCTATGGACGCTAAAACACATTTAACACCATAAAGGAATTAAGGTTCAAGACTAGCAGTTCATGAACATACTAAACCATAAACAATTCACATATATAAAAGGAGCATAATTTCCATTGTGAAATAAGACTAACTTTTTTCATTTCTCATAGGAGAAAATAATTCTCCACATATCATCATGCTAATATAAAACATTTTTAAGCATATAAAGCCAATATTTCATGAAAATGCAATTAAGCAAAGATTTTAGGTACTTTACTGTAATGCATGCCCCATAAATCAATAATACATCTTTTAAGGAATTTATTTTGAAGGTGTGACCATATGAGAGTAAAAATCACATATATTCATTTTACAAAATGAACATACCTAATGAAATGCACAATGCAATGAGAACAATGAAATTGATGTTTAATTAGACTCCTAACAACATGCAACATTCTACTATATCGTTCTAACTCTAATGATTGAATAGAATAGAACTGAAGATACAACAACTAAAAATCGAACTAATCACCATGCACCCCCACTTAGAAGGAACCCATCACAACTAAACATTAAAACCAAGAATTTGCCTAGCTTGGGGAAAATAAAAGTGATTCCTCCTTTGATCACCACTATCCTGAGCATGAATAGGAGCTTTCTTGGACTCTTTTCCCCTAGCAGCAATAGTAGAACAATCTCTCACCTTATGATAATCCTTACCTGATCCAAAGCAATGACATGTACCAGCCAAATACTTCCCCACGTGCTTCTTCCCACAAGTAGCACAAGTAGGCTTAACATTTTGAGAACCATAACCTCCTTCATAGTTTGTCTTAAGAACACCCAAACCATCTTCAATTGAATCCCTCTTCTTACACGTAGGTTGAACTTGCTCATCAGGTCTACCCCTCTCAACATCTCTCCTCCTCTTCCAAGTTTAGACTCTTCAATATATTTAGAATACACCATATTCTTTCATAGAGTCATATCACCATGTAGAATAGTCGTACAACACTCTTCCTTCAAAATATCAAAACCTCCGATCACAAACCTACTCATCCCATCCCTACGGTTAGACATTAAGGATGGAGCTTACTTAGACAATAGGGAAAATTTAAATAATATTCATCATAACTCATGTTACCTTGTCTAAGGTTAATTTACTATTCAACCTTCACCTCCATCCTTTTCAAGAAAAAATACTTTCCTTAGAAATTTGACTTAAACTCTTCCCACTCTATAGGATCCGACTTACCGTGCCTATTCTCATTCCATTGAGTGTACCACACTTGAGCTACCTCTTTCAATTGGTACGAACCAAACTCTTCCTTCTCCCTGGATTTGAACTTCTATAGCATGCACTATCTTATACGCACAATTTAGAAACATTTGGGGATGTTCTCCCACATAGAGCCAAGGAATATACGATGATTTATCCTTGCAAATTCCCTAAAGCTAGAGATCATACTAATCTCCAAAGCATTCTCCCTAAGCTCAACACCCTTATTCACATAAGTTCTCATGTCATGGGCTATGGTAGAAAGAATATCTCTAATCTTCCCATTAGTCATGTTTGGGGAACCACCTGAACTACATTGACTTCACAAAATACTGGGGCTTGATCAACTCTGGGAGTAACTTGCACACCTTGGGGAGGAACTTCCTCGTTCACCCCTTTATCTTACAATTTGTTCCAGTCGTTCTTCTTGTAGACATATCCTATAATCAGAAGAGTAGATATTAGAAATGGACACGTAAACGCAACTCTATAGACGACAAAAGAATTATGAAGAAAGTGAAAATCTATCGTCCTATCGCTCTCGCTCCTAAATGTGTCAAAACTCACCTAGATGAACAAAACTCTACTAGATATTGCTCACTTACTTAGCTATACGGATGACAATAATAAATAACTATACTGATCAAATAATTTAACTGATGAATCATACTAGCTATGAATTTTGTAAAGGTTTAAGACATTCAACTGGGAATAAGTGGCAACCCAGGTCTTAACAAATAGAAAGATATGGAAAGACTAAAGTAAAAACATCTTGTTGTCTATCTATGAAGACTTCTAAAATTCATATGGATGTTCGGACAGACCCCACTACATACTATAACCAAAATACTAAAAAAATGGAGTCCTTTGATATGCAAAGAGTCCTACGAACTAATACTTGTGTCTGCATCATGCTACGATGTAGGCCAACTAGTATCATTGCATTGCATATACGAGTATGCGATTTTGTATGCTAAAACAACTTAACCTTAAAAAAGTAACAAGGAACACTTATCTTGGCTCTTCTTAACTCATGAATAACATAACTCAATATAATTGGCTCATCTCAATATAAAACAATTTAAAAGAAAGTACAACATAAACAAAATTTATTTGAAAATATGTATAAACTTTGATTGTATAAAAGGGTGCAATTAACTCTTAGATGTATGTATAAATACAATAAAAGTGATGTATAAATATATAAATACATTTAACATAAATGGTATTTTCCTAACTGATAATTATCACTAATGAGATATAATGATGATACATCAATCTATCTCATGTTTCTAGCGTATAGTATACCCGACCAAAGGTATAAAACCTGAACTTCCTAATGGATCTGTTATGATTTATGATCATACTTATATAAAGCATTTTCACCGAGACTCATATAAAAAGGATTTAAGATCTGTCTTACATGACAATAAGCTCGAGGAAAACATCCACTTAAGAGTGGTTTAGGATAATGAAATATCATAACACAATTAATTTTTGGGGGGTAATGCGTAATTGGATATACATGTTTTTACTTCTATCCCTCACATATTTGATGCTTTTTTATCCTATATATCATCATTAGTGTATATATACTTTTACTAGATAGTCTACATACTTATTTTCATAAAATCTTTAATAGGATATACAAGCAGTGAGTTTTCTCACATATCAAATATAGAGGGATATTTATATCCTATAGATCATCTATTGTGTATATATACTTTCTCCTTTTTTAAGTCTATGTAAAATACGGTGAGCTGAGGTGTTAAAAAGTTCCTTGAAAAAAGGGTTGTCAACTCACGTACGATTAATGGGCTTAAGTCCAATCTATCTTGTCTCGCTTACGCGCTTACACCAACAACTAAAGATGCTTAAAGATCAATCGTCGGAACAAGAACTAAATAAAGCCCCTTAATCAGATAAATCTATTTGGTCCCTAACCCCAGCCGAAAGATCAGCTAATCAAAGAAAGTTCTCAACTCTTCTAGTGTGAAAATGGTTTATGTAAAAATTTGACCCTTTTCTACTTGTAATACTTTGAAAGTGTAAACCCTAATGTAGAGCCTCACATGAGTTTCTAAGGGTTGTAACACTACTTTAATTTAAACGAAAGGGTATTAAAGTCATTTACGATGTTTTAGAGTCAAAACATCATGGTCCGTCCATGAAGTCCAGAGACTAGTGCAAAAGGTGCTTAATGTTCCTTAGCGTATTTTACGGGGTTTTAGGATTCATAATTTTATGATATTTGTCGGCAACGTATATAACATGTATTAGTGTTGGTTTTGGTCTAAAACAAGCGAGTACGACTCCCCAAGGACCACCTTAAGAAACCTTAAGGAGGACCTTTCTAATTTTTTCAAAAGATGTCTTAAGACAATGTCTACCAACGAAAGAATACGACGGGGCGTGGTCTGATAGAAGAGGTGTCAATTTCAACAGTTGATGTTCACTAAACCATTTTGGAAAAGGGTCCATTTTTTTCAATGTTTGACAAAATATTGACTACGTAGGATGGTGGGGGTCTTGGTCGTTTACTGACCTATGGACTATAGGTCCGAGTCTCGTAAGTTAAGGCCACTGTTTTTCTGTCATGTTATGATTAGTTAGTTTAAATAACTTAGTTAGTTAGGGGTTTAATTTATTGTTAGGGGTGGTTAATTAGGTATGTTAATTAACAATATAACGTACTATAAGTCTAAAACCTCACTTAAGACCTCTAAATCACAAAAGACAAATTGCTCTTCCTTGTCTCTTCTTTCTCTCTCTCAAATAGAAGAACTACATTGAAGGGATAGGTCAAGGTCTTTGGTCAACAATAAGGGTGATTTTCTCGATAATTATTCTACAAATAACAAGGTATGGGATCCTTTCGCCTTTGGTATTCCTTTCCCCAAACGAATCTTTCAAGATCTATTTTAAATATATAATTTCCAGTGGGTTTTCTTCAATTACGAATTTGATCTTCAAAATTGTCTTGTCCACTATTTCTTTTGGTTATTATACTTATATTATGATTTGTTATGATTCAATTATGTTAGTTCTTGACGAATTTACCTAGTAAGTGTTGTAGATCATGAAATTTACCTATGTCCCTACCCTAGATTATGAACTAGTGATTTATTGATGTGTGGTCATTCGATTGACTTCATTATTGAATCAATTATAATTTTTTGATAATATTTCACCCATTATTGGGTTGAATTGGATTGTTGACTGTAAAATCTTTGATGATGGTTTGTGAATGAGATTGGTGTAAATCTTCTGATCTCAAACCTTTTCTTTAATTATGATTACTTGTGTTCAGTGATGAAGTTATGCGGAAGTATACCTTATGAAGAGATTTATTCGGGTTCCTATGTTTTTGAATTGATATGTCATGATTTATGTCTTATGACTAGTTGGCTAAGATTTAATGATATAAGGTCTGTGATGAATTGCATATTTTCCTTATTATGATATGGTGATTTAAGTGTCCTAACCTTACATGTGTCGATTGTATTGTAATGACATACTCATGAAATTTCTATTGAGCTATGACTTTTACTATATAAGGGGTAAGCCCTATTATCTTAATTAAGTTATGATTAATAATAAAAGTCATTATAAAAGGGACTCTAGCTTAACACCGAGTGAACTAGAAGTGAGTAGTGTCACTTCCCACGTATGGAAAGTAGGTTTAGTAATGTACTTATTACATTGTAGACTATAATTCATGTACCATAAAGAGGGTCCTAAATCATTGACTAGTTCTTGAACTGTGTTTCCCCCATAGTAATACAATCGAGTTGATCCACCTAGATGCTATGCTCCTATTTTTGTACTACCTGTGTAGGTAGTTCACCTTCTTTCGGTATAGGGTTCCATGAAATCGGATTCCACATTAGATAATGTGATATATGTCAGTTATGGCAAAATGTACCCAAAGGTAAAACGAAGTAATAAAGTGAACTTTAACAAAGATGACCTAAGGGGTTTGTCTTGGTCTAGCTAGGGGTATGAGACTCTACCTATACATTTAACTAGTAAGCCTTAAGGGAAGTCTTACAAGGAGGTTCTTATGTTCGTATATGCTAATACATGTAAATTATATGTATATGTTGATCTTACATGTTACTGACATTATGTGATATTTGTTTCACCTACGAACATGTGGTTGTTATATATTCCTAAAGTATTCTGATCTCTAATCTTAATGATAATGAATAGAGTTGGAAATTTCTTATAGTACTTGTTAGGTTTACTTGGTAAATTTAGGTTATGGGTCCTTACTTAGTCATTACACGAGTGGACTTCATGGAAGTTTATACGTGACGATGTTTCTTAGGTTTTGATGTTATGAACTCTTATCCATGCTTGTTGAAATTATAACTTGATGATAGAGTTGTCTTGATTATTTTCTACATTATGTTTATATGCATGTTGACTTGACTAGGCTTGGTAATGTTAATTTTGTAATGTACATGGCCTTGACATAACTAATATAATCTTACTGACTTTTATTGGTTCTTAGAGGTGCAAAAGGTATTTTCAATGTGACTTTGCGTGCTTTTAAATAAATAACCCTCTTAGTCATGATTTTTATGTTGTGTGTGCATATGATCCTATACTTAGTACAAGTTATGTGGTAACCCCCTTTCTCCGTTTTTCTCTAACATTTTATGTTTTGTTCAATGAAGGATTCATGATCACTTTTTAAGGTAGGATTTGAATCATTATCCAAGTGTGGGTATATCCTCAAGTCCGAGATTGATTCCTTGTTATTACTCTAGCTATGGTTATTTGTGATACCCTAAAGACGATTGTTTCATTATACTTGTTTCAAGATATTGTTGTAAACCCTACGTTTCATTTATACTTTGTGTGAGACTTTGTTCCCATATGGTGGACTACGTTTAGATGGTTTAATATGGGACATCCCTTTTAAGACTATATTATGTATGTTGTCTATATGTAGCATAATAGTAGAAAACTATCTAATATTCTTATAAGAGGAGTCTATGTACTCGCTATGAATATATTATGTGTAAACAAGAGGTCTAGGTAAGTCTCATGAAGTAGTTGTAGATGAATATTTTAAAATTTTCTGCACTTTTTATCCAATGAATGTAATGATGAACACTAACAGGCAGAGGACTAGGATGCCAATTACATCTATGGGTACTTCCAGCATGTCGCAAACTAAGTATCAGAGAATGAGTTTAAATATCTTTAGGGTGGATGTTTCAATAAAGCAAATCTATGTAGATTTTTGCAAATTATTGTGACGCGCCACACTTATGAATGAGAGACTATTTGATGCTTAGAAACTCTCATCTTTTTGTATTCCTATATCGTGTCGCTAGAGTATTATTATGTGATTTCACATAAACCTTGTACCGGGGTTATAAATATGAATACTAAAGAGCATCTGCTAGAAAGGATGATGAAGAAATTACTATTGTCGGAGATTATGACAACCAAGTTCCTCCACATAAAAACCATGTGCCTCCGCTTGAAGAAGTTTTACGGGTGATCAAGTTCCGTTTGTTTCTGAACCAATGACTAATGGAGAGATAAGAGAATTTTTTCACAATTTTTCCCAAGCCATGACCTCTCAAGTTTATGCCTCGGTTCTCAAGTACAAGCCATGACAACGTAAGTGAATAGGGAGGTTAATCTCGAGTGCCTCAACATACTAACAATATTACATCTCATTTGAGAGTCTTCACTAGAATGAATCCATCCATGTTATTTGGGTTTAGGTCGGATGAGGATCCTCAAGATTTCCACGATAAGGTCTATAAGATTGTATATGATATGGAGGTGACCTCAAATCTAAAGTCCGAGTTGGCGGCGTATAGCCTCAAAGATGTGCAACAAACTTGGTACACAAAGTGGAGAGATAATAAGGTGATAAGAGGTGGTCCACTGAAATGGGAGATCATCAAGGGAGTTTTTCTTGATTGATTCTTTCCTAGATAAAAGAGGAAGGCTAAGGTGGAAGAATCCATCAACCTTCGTCAATCAGGTATGAGTGTAGGTGACTACTCTTTGCAATTTACTAAATTGTCCAAGTATCCTCTGTACATGGATGAAGAATGTCGTTTGCCTATGATTCATGATAATTTGAATATCTCCAATCTCATGGTTCATCCTAAACAAGTGGAAGAAACTAGGTTCAGCAGAAAGAAATAGAGAGTCCAAGAGGGTCAAATCATATTATTGTGGTGCTCCAAAGGGAGGTTTGAAACTTAAGACAAGCCTAGATTAAAGAAGAAGTTCTCCAACCATGTTTCTTCAAAATTTACTAAGGCTTGTGTTGATAAGTTGTCTAACCGTAAGCCTCAAAAGGGAAAAGGTACTATTTCACAAAGTATGAACCAATCTTGTCGAAAGTTTAGTAAGAAGAATTATTGTGAATGTCTAGTTGGGATGGGGAATTTTTTTACTTGTGGAAAATAGGGTAATAAATTTATGGATTGCCCTATTGTTAAAAGTCAAGACAAAGGAAGCAGGAAAGATAACGATAATGGTTCTAATGTGGACTCTCCAAAGATGATTAACGTTTATGCTCTTCGTTCTAGGGGTGAACAAAAGATTTCTCTCGATGTGGTGAACGGATGTTACAAATCTTCTCTATTGATGTTTATGCTTTGTTTAATCCAGGTGCTACATTATCCTTTGTTACTACCTTGACAGCTACGAAGTTTTATATTTTGCACGATATCCTAACAGGATCTTTCATGGTAACTACCCCGGTGGGTGAGTTGGTTGTTACAAAGAGGGTATATAAAAATTATCCTATAATATTGCCCAAAAGAGTTACTCGTATTGAATTAGCAGAACTTGGTATGGTCTATTTTATTGTCATTTTTTTGATGGATTGGTTGCATGATTGCTTTTATTCCATTGATTGTAAAAAACACACGTCAAGTTAAATTTTCCAAATTAACCCATCTTAGAGTGGAGGGGGGAAATTCTATTCCTAGAGATCGTATTATCTCATCTTAAGTCTTATTAAATGACCTCAAAAAGGTGTTTATACAATTTTGTAAGAGTCAAATATTAAGACTACCAAAATCATCCCATTGAGTTAGTCCCTGTAGTGATGGAAATAGAAGGTTTTTCATAATTATCATCCTATAATCCCTCCTGAAAAGGAAATTAAGTTTTGCATTGACTTGCTACCGAGTACCAATTCCCTTTCAATACCTCCTTCTCGGATGGCTCCGGCCGATATGAAAGATTTAAAGGCTCAACTAGAGGTCTTACTTAACAAAGCCTTCATTAGACATAGTATTTCTCCATGTGGTGCTTCGGTATTGTTTGTGAAGAACAAGGATAAGTTCCTTACAATGTGCATTGATCATCGCCAACTTAATAAAGTCACTATTAAGTACAAGTATCCTCTCTCTCAAATTGATGAGTTGTTTGATCAATTCCACAGGGCAAACTACTTTTCTAAGATTGACTTGGTATGGGGGTATCACAAACTTATGGTGAGAGGTGAGTGTAAACTAAAAATGGCATTTCGGACTAGATATGGTAAATATTATTTTTTAGTAATATACTTTGGTCTCACTAATTCCCTAGCGGCATTTAAGGACATCATGAATAGGATGTTCATCAGTGTCTTCATTAACTATATCTTGGTATATTCAAAAAATGAGGGTGAACAAATGTACAATTTAAGGATGCTGTTACAAATGCTTAAGGGGAATAAACTATTTTCCAAGTATAGAAAATGTTACTTTTAGTTGAGGTCGGTGGTGTCTCATGGTCATTGCATTTCTAATGAGGGGGTAAACGTCGATCCAAGGAAAATCAATGCGGTCAAGAATTGGCCCAGACCATTGCATGCAACCGACATTAGAAGCTTTCAGGCTCTAGTGGGATACTATAGGAGGTTTATGGATGATTTTCCATCCATTGCATCTCCCTCGACAAACTTCACCCGAAAGTGTGTTAAATTTAGTGGTCAGAGGAATGTAAAGAAGTTTCCAAATCTTGTAAGAGAGGTCTACCTCCGCTTCGGTGTTGAATTTACCAGAGGGTACCATGGGCTTTGTTGTATATTATGATACATCCCTAGTGGGCTTAGGGTGTGTCCTTATGAAACATCGGAAAGTAGTAGACTATGCATCTAGATAACATAAGGTGCATGAGAAGAATTATCCATCCAGTGATCTTTAATTAGAAGTCTTGGTATTTTCCTAGAAAATATAGAGGCATTATTTGTATGATGTCCATGTGGATTTGTATACCGACCACAAGACTCTTCCATATGTGTTTACTCAAAAGGAGTTAAATATCAAACAAAGAAGGTGGTTGCAATTGTTGAAAGAATGTGACATGAGTGTCCTCTAGAACCGCGAGAAAGCCAATGTGGTTGCGGATGATCTATGTCTTATGACCATTGGTAGTGTGTCTCACGTAGAAGAAGCCAGAAAGACCTCGTGAAAGATACACATAGGTTGGGTAGATTGGGTGTTAGATTGGAAGATTCTCCTATTGGTGGTTTAATGGTCCAACATAAATCCGAATCATCTTTTGTGGTTGAGGTCATGTCTAAGCAACCCTTGATCAATCATTGATGGATTTGAAGAAATCGGTTCTAAATAATCTTAATGAGTCATTCTCCTTAAGGATGAATAATGTCTTGAGGTATCAAGGAAAGTTGTATGTGCCCAATGTTGATTACTTGAGAAATAAGATTCTTACGGAAGCTCATGGTTCCCGTTATTCCATTCATCCGGGTTATACAAAGATATATCATGACCTTAGAGAAGTGTTTTGCTGGGAAGACTTAAAAAGGGACATCGTTGAATTTGTTTCACAATGTCCTAATTGCCAACAAGTGAAACTCGAGAACCAAAAGCCAAGTGGATTACTTCAAGATATAAAACTTCCCACTTAGAAGTGCAAGATATTAATATGGACTTCGTGGAAGGTTTGTCTCAGACACAAAAGCGACATGACTCTATATGGATTATTATGGATAGGGCAACAAAATCTGAACATTTTCTTCCTGTGAAATTAACATACTTCTTAGAGGATTATGAAAGTATCTTCATAGATGAAATGGTGTGTCTCCATTGTATTCCGTTATCCATAATACCAGATAAAGGTGCACAATATTAACATCTAGGTTTTGGAGGTCGTTCTAAAAGTTGTTGGGTACAAAGGTAAAGCTAAGCAGCAATCTTTATCTCCAAACGGATTGTCAAGCGGAGCGTACTCTTCAAACCATTGAGAATCTTAGAGGTTGTATAATTGATTTCAAGAGAAATTGGGATAAACATTTGCCTTAGGTCGAATTCTCTAACAATAAGAGTTATCATTCAACAAAATCTATGGCTCCTTTTGAGGCATTGTATAGTAGGAGACGTAGATCTCAAATTGGATGGTTTTAAGTGGGAGAGTCTTCACTCTTGGTCCCCGAATTTATTTATAAGACTTTGCAGATAGTTCAAATGATAAGAAACCTATTCAAAACAGCCTATAGCCGGCAAAAGTGTTATGCCGACCATAGGAGGAGAGACTTAGAATTTGAAGAGGGTGATAAGGTGTACCAGAAAATTTTACCAATTAAGGGAGTGGTTAGATTTGGAAATAAAGGGAAGTTTAGTCATCGTTATGTGGGGCCCTATGAAATTTTTCAAAGGGTTGGTAAGGTTTCATATGAGTTGAGATTACCTAGTGAATTGGCTTCGGTTCATCCGGTTTTTCATGTCTCCTTGCTTAAGAAGTGTATTGGTTATACCGAGTCCATCCTTCGTATTGAGGGTCTAGGTGTGGAAGTGAACCACTCCTATGAGGATATTCCGATTGAAATACTTGATAGACAAGTAAGGAATTTAATGAATAAGGAGGTGGTTTCCGTAAAACTGTCATGGAAGAACCACCTAGTTTATGGTGCAACATGTGAGGCCGAGACTGACATGAAGTCCCATTACCCTCATCTATTTGTTAAATAAGGTTAGTTATTCCTTTTTATATTAGAAATAATAAGTTTATTTTAGGTTGCATTGATTTTGATAAAATATGAAGATATATAAGTTGTTATCGTGAATATGCAAGCTTGTGAACTAAAATTATGTGAAAAATACTATTTTTTTATTTGCATTTATTGTGTATTCGTATGTTGTTACCTTTATTAAATGATACACAACTTATTTATAGATTGAGTTTTGGCACAATTGACTTTCTAATGATATAATTAGGTCATGTTATTGTGAGAAGGGAGTTCCTCACGATTGTGATTTTGAGCTCTTATGTGCAATAATTGAATTTTTTAATTTGTATGTGTAAATTCAAACATGATTATGTTTATTTATGTTGTAACTCATGTTTTGTGTGTTGTTTTTATGTTGGGATGTTAGTATTGATTCTACCCTTTCCCTTCAAAAAGATTTTAGTGTCATTCGGAAACAAATGTTTCTACGGCGGAGATAATGTAATACTCCAAGGTCTAAGGCCTAATCTAGATCCTCACATGAGTGACTAAGGGTTTTAACACTATTTTAAGGTAAATAATAGAGTATAAAAGTCATTGAGGATGTTTTAGAGTCAAAACGTCAAGGAATGTCCACGACGTCCGGAGACTAGTACGAAAGGTGCTAGTGTGACTTAGCCTATTTCACAAAGATTTAGGAGTCAAAATTTTATGATATTTGGTGTTAAGGTATCTCTACTTTATTAGAGTTTGTTTAGGGTAAAAACCCCCGAGTACGACTCTCCAAGGACCACCCTAAGGGTCCTTGAGGAGAACCGTTCTAATTTGGCCAAGAGATGTCTTGAGAAAGTGTCCACCAACAAAGGCAGACGATGGGGCCTGGTCCAATCGACGGGGAAAAATTGCCACCATCGAAGTCCCGTTAGCCATTTTTTCAAATGGTCCATTTAGGCCACTCTCTCACCAAAACGACGACTACACAAGACGGTGAGGGTCGTGGCCGTCGACTGACCTACAGACCGTAAGTTGGGGTCCCGTAGGTCAAAGCCACTATTTTGATTCCATGTTTTAATTAGTTATTTTAAGTAAGTTTGTTAGATATGGTTTTGAATTAGATGCTAGGGGGAGGTTAAATAGGTTAGTTAATTACCAATATAATCTACCCTATGTAAAAAACCCACTTAAGACCTCTCAATCCCAAAAGACAAATTACTCTTCCTTCTCTCTTCTTTTCCACTGCCAAATAGAAGATCTCCATTGAAGGGATAGGTTAAGGTCATAGGGAAGTAAGAAGGTTACTTTTCTTCATCATTCTTAAACAATTAACGAGGTAGGATATCCTGTTACCTTTTATTCCTTTCCCCAAAGGTTTTTTTTCTAAATTGATTTTAAAAATATGAGATTCAAGTCTATTAAGAATTTCATATTCTACATTGAATTGTATGGGGTTTCTTTTGGTTATTATACTTATATTATCATGTATTATGAATCAATTATGTTAGATCTTGATGAATTAACCTAGTATGTGAAGTAAATCATGAAATTTACCTAAGTCCCTAACCCTAGGTTATGTTTTAGTGATGAATTGATGTGTGCTGATTTAATTGACTTCATTATTCTGTTAATTTATTTTATGTGTTGATATTGCACCCATTATTGTGTTTAATTGGATAGCTGATTGTAAAATATGTGATGATGGCTGGTGAAGAACATTGGGGTAATTCTTGTGATCTCAGACCTTTAATTCAGATAAGATTACTTGTATTTAGTAATGAATTTATGTTGAAGTATACCATATGATGAGATTTTTTAGGTTTGGTATGATGTTGAATTGAAATTTATTGATATATGGCTTGTGAGTTGTAGGGTAAGATTTATGTATATAAGGTTGGTGATGAATTGTCTATGTTCCTTATTATGATACTGTGATGTAAACGTGTTAACCTCACATCTGTGAATTCTATTGAAAGGACATACTCATGCATATCCTATTGAGCTATGACTATGACTATATAAAAATTAGACCCTATGACCTTAATTAACTGATGATTATTAATAAAAAACATTTCTGAAGGTACTCTAGCTTAGACCAAAGTGAACTAGAAGTGAGGAGTGTCCCTTCCCACATAGGAAAGGTAGGTTAATTAATGTACACATGAGTTTTGAGACTATAAATCATGTATTATGAAGAGTGTCCTGAATACATCTCCTAGTTCTTGAACTATGTTTCCCCCGTAAGAATACTAGCAAGTGGATACAGATAGATGCTATGTTAATGTTTTGTTACTATCTTGGAAAGTAGTCCACGTTATTTCGGGTTCCATGAAACCATATTCCACATTAACAAGTGTGGTCTATGTCGGTTAAGAAAATATGTTCCCAAAGGTAAAACAAAGTAATAAAAAGAACTCTAACTAGGATGACCTAAAGGGTTTGGCATAGTCTAGATAGGGGTATGGGACTCTACCTATACAATGCACAAGTTAGCCTTAATGGCAGTCTTTTAAGGATGTCTTATGTGATTATATGCTTATTAATTTAAATTAAATGTATATGTTGATCATACATTTTAATGACACTATGTAATATTTGTTTCACTTACGAACATGTGGTTCGTCTCTATTGCTAAAGTATGATGATGTCTACTCTTAATGATATAGAATATAGAGTTTGATATTTCCTAGAATTCTTGTTAGGTTACTTGGTTTAGTGATGTTCTGGGGCCTTACTTAGTCATTGCACTAGTGGAATTAATTGGAGTGAATGAGAGATTGTATGGATTAGGTTATGATGTTATGAACTCTTATGCATGCTTGTTGACATTAAAACTTGATGATAGAGTTGTATTGATTATGTGCTCAATTATGTTGATATGTATGGTGACTTTACTAGACTTGGTTTTGTTGGTTTTGTGATGTACATGGCCTTTACTTAAGCAATATGTGGTTATTGACTTTCATTTTTTCTTGAAGGTGTATAAGGAATTTCCAAAGTGATTTTGTATGATTTTAAATAAATGTCCCTCTTAAATATGGCATGATTTTTATGTTTTGTGTGCATTGATCCGATATTTTTGTAGAAGTTATGTTCTAACCCCATTTCTCCCTTTTCCCCAACATTTTAGGCTATGATCTTTGATGCTTTTGTGGACACTTAATAAGGAAGGCTTAGAATCATTCTCCAAGTGTGGGTATGTCCTCAAGTAAGAGGAGGAGACATTATTATTACTGCAAATATGGTTCTCTGATAAAGTGTAAAGACAATCATTTCATTCTACTTGTTTCAATATATTGTTGTAAGACCTAAGTGGCACTTATACATTGTGTAAGGGCTTGTGCCCATATGGTTCGACTCCGTTTAGATGGTTTAATACAAAAATCAGTTTTAAGACTATAATATGTGTGTTGTTCATATGTTGTATAAAAGTAGAAGAGTATATAATCTTCTTATACAAGAAGTCTATGTATACTCTCTATGCATATATTATGTGGAAGCGAGAGGCCTAAGTAAACCTCATGAAATAGTTGTAGGTAAAATGTTTTAAATTTTCGTCACTTTTTAACCTAAGAATGTAATGATTAATACAAAGAGGCTAGTCCTGTATATCTTCGAGGACAACGACGCCGGTTATGTCGTGAGGATTATGTCTAGGGGGTACCCTTAAGCGTAGGTGTGGTGCGCCATGCCTGGCTTCGCCAAAGGTGACACTTGTAGAATTCCCCAACTCGTTTTCTATCCTTAAATCATTCATTTTCGTTTTCTTTTCTCAAATACACATAGATTTAAGGTACCCACATTATATATACATGGATATAACCCTACGCATTAAAGATAAATACCTAGACATCAAAAAACTCCTAAATCTCAACTAATGTTCAACAACGAAAGCAATTAAAGAAATCGTATTCAAGAACATTAAAAATATGATCCTTTTAGAATGAAATCACGCAGAATGAAACATGTTTTACACGTGGGTGAACAAAAGCAAGGTTCAGATAGATCCACATACCTTTTTACGAATCACCCCTACGAAATCCAAAAGCTCACTTCAATAAACTTGGCGAATCTTGTCGTTTTTGTCCTTCTCTTCTCTTCTCGTTTCTCCTTATCATTAGTATGAAAATTCCGAAATTCAAAAACTTACAAAATTTAGTCTTCTGTCATAATAAACTTATCCCCAACATGTCGTTGTCGGCTAGTTCATCATATTGGCCTTTGCACTAGTGTCTTCCATATCATGGCCGACTCTTTTATTAATCGTGATGTCAACATAATGTGCATCATATTCTATTTAATTCCGTTGTTTCTTTGTCATAGCTCTGTGCAATCCTATCAGTCCCAACTGTGTCATCTTTATTCCTTTTCCTTGACCTTATACATCCTTCTAAGGATATTAAATTCAGGGCACCTTCTATCGATATGTGGCCCACCTTATATGTAGAAACTACTTTTCTGTCTTCCTATTAACTTCTCATCAATGTCCAAACTTCTTCGCATCAGACTTATAACTATCACTCTTCTTGAATGTTGTCAGTATTATTTGACTTTATCACGATATCCCCCACCATGTTCACGACTATTTCTCCGCTTCTTCTCATGATCTATAGCGCTTCTCATGTCTGAAGTCTTTCAAAGCTTTGCCCTGCATTGCTTCATCGTTGCACCTAACATGTAGGCATTCCAACTCATATCTAGACCAATTTCGTAGCCCATGCATGAAGTAGAACAACATATATTTATCTGTGAGGTAGGAAATTAGAAATGTGAGGCTAGTATACTCCTTGATGTATGTGTGTATGTTGTGTGTTTAATTCATTTCCCTAAACTTGTGTTTTCCTTCATTGATGACGTTGTTTAGTAAGAAACCCTTTTAAAACTCCACTCGGAATAACTCCAAAGTTTTGATTGTCCAAAGCCCCTTTCCTATTTCCGACTCATTACTCCTCCACATAGCATGGCCATGTTTAAATGATACAACACAACGGTGTTGATCTAGTTTTCATTTCTCTTCACTCGGTTACACTTTAAGTAATTTTTCAAGTTCCATAAGAAGTTCTCCACCTCTTTTGCGTCATGAAAATCTCTTGAACATAGGTGTCTTGTGAGCCTTGACCATGGCCTCCCTTTCTCAATTGGAAGACAAAGATCCTCTAACTTCAACACCTTCCATGAGTGTTTTGTTCTCTATATTCATAGTATTGATCATTCTCAATACCTCCATGAGGTAAAACTCTAAGAAAGTTATGGCATCATTCATCTAAAACTAAGGCCACTGAAGTCCCTCAAACTCTTTGCGGATTTTGTCAGTCTCCTCAAAGGTAAAGTCTTCCATAGTCTTTCACTTTCCATCGAAAAAATTAATGATCCCACATAATATTTCCACGGCCTACTTCTCCACACCCACCATTGTGACCCATGCATCTCAAGCGGTGACGTCAATGGACTCATCACCAAGCTCATCATCACTTGATTCAGTGGTCGACAATGGATGAGATGTTAGTGCCACAGTTGGTGTCGGGTCAAGGAACATTTTCTCATTACCCTCTTGGTGCTTTATCCCTTGCGGTTCTTTATTCCACCATACGGCCTAACAATGGTGGTGCTAGCAGCACTTAGATTTCCTTCTTTAGCCATTACCTTAGTACAAACCCTCACTATGAGACAACGTTGTCACAAAATTAAAGTTTTTACTAATGCTTCGTGCGGTGCTTGACAACCTATTCACTATTCTTACAAAGTCTTGTAAGCCCAAGCACGACTTTAAGACTAAGATCGCTAGAAGAAATCAAAAAAATACTTTGAAAGATTTGAGAAGTTTAGAAGAAGCCTTTGTATTAGTTGGAAGAAAGCTTTACAACTTGAGTGATGAAATACAAATAAGAGGCCCTTTTATTTATACTACTTAATAAGGGATTAAGATAAACTCATTTTTATTTTGGAAGTCCCTACTAATTTACACTTTGGTTCATGTTATAGTCTGTAGAATTCTAATGCATTCGAAGAAATATATAGTCACTCTTCTAGAAGTCTCTTCTAGTCTAGAGAATTCCAAGGAATTTTAGGGGATTCTAAGGAAAGATATAGGAAATTCTAAAGCCTTCCACTTACCTATCCCTAACTCTAGAACCTTCCAGCTTATTTTAATTCCTCATTTAAATTATGAAATGGTGGGTCCTGACAATAGGATATGTATTTAGATGGAAAATTAGTTCTTCATACCAATAATAAGAAAATTACATGTGTAAACGAAGCATAACCCAATCTTACTACTTAAATGAATAATAGATAATAAAAGCCTTTATGCTACATCATATTCAACTATGCTAGAACATATAAACTGGTCGAAATTTCATTCAAGAATTACCGCTTGAAACATAAGCAGATATATTAAAGAAAATCCACTAGTTAGACAAATTGTTCAATAAGTAAATTCCCAAATTATAGAAAATATCAAGTGAATCAAGAATATAGACAATGGACGTTGCTGCCTTCCACAATGATTCGGAATTCACATTAGTACTCTCTCTATAACTGGGTTGGCATTTATGACTTAAAATATACAATCTTTTTCTAGGTTAAGAGGTTCTCTACTTATAGAGATTTCGTCCTTATTTTAAAAGAAGAAAAAGAAACAGACCATTTAGATACACAATTTATTTATTTTTAAAAGAAAAACACACGCTAGTCTCCTCTTTTCTCCTCATAAATTGGATTCTAAGTTATCGTTAAATATGAGGAGTGGAGAGACCACAAATTTAATTATTGAGGCTTCTTATTAGAGATATAATTTCAAATAATTATTTTGAATTATTCTTACAATTATAAATTACAAATCACTCCATTAGAAATTTTTAATGCCACTCCTCTACTTTCATTGTTGAAATTCTACATTAAATACATATGTAATGCTCCATGTTAAGATTACACAAACTAATCGGAAAATTAAAAAACTGACAAATTTAATTCAACCATTAGTTTCTTCAAAAGCACTACTTAATTTATTTCAAATTTATTAATCAACTTTCAAAGTTTGACATGGTAAAAACTTATATGCTTCTCAAAAAGACATATCAATCAATCTCGATAACAAGACATGAATCTCATCGACAATTTAAAAATATATATTATTATAATACAATCTATTAGGCATATTTACCTGTCTCGGAATCACACCTTTTTCAAAAAAACCAAAATGATATTATATGTATATGTATGTATATATATATATATATATATAGACACACATACACATACACACACACATATAGTAGTTTAGATAATATGTTATTGACAATAAAATTAATACAACTATCGCTACTTGGTCCTGTTCAATAATAAAAAAATTCGCTAGAACAACAAGTTTGAAATATAATTTCATCCTTGAAGGTGAAAAAAAAATTACACATTAAAGAATCAATGATTTAATCTCTATGTATAAGTTAAAACTCTACACACCATATCATATACTATTTATGTAAACAAACTCCATAAATGAATATATGATATACTAAAACTGAATAAATATTTATTCTATAATAAATTATATATCTGAGGATATGATTTATTATGTATATCCCAACAACTACTAATTCTTCCACTGATAAAATTGCCATCGATTGGTGGACCTGCAGAGTAAATCAAATTTAGAGAAGCAGATTCATAATAAGAAGAAGAGAAGATCGCTTGAGAATCATCTTGGTGGGGCTATATCTTAAGCTATGTTATTTTCAACTTGATAAAATCCTTGGATTTCTCTTAAGTCTATGTGACATCTTTTGAAGGTATAGAAAATTCCGAGATGAGGAACTTCAGTGAGATATAATATAGATACTAATAAATAAATTATGTTTTGATGAAGTTAGTTCAACGATTGATTTCCATTACAGTAAATGATCTGGATTCATAACCCACAAGCAAGATTTTACATGATGAAGCATCATAGTAATTAACCTCTATAACTAGACATGGATTCTATAAACGTATTATTTCACAAATATATATTATTATTGTCCAACATACCGGGCATATTGACCTATCTCAGAATATCACTTTTTAATAAATTAAAATTATAAATAATGTATATAGATATAATAATAGTTATACGGAGATTAAAAATATAAGTACATTTAATAGTTTAGAGAATATATTTTTGCCTGCAAATCTAATTCAACTATCGCAAGTCAGTCATATTGTTCAATACATACAAAATGCACTTGCACAAGATGTTGGAACTAAACCGTTCTCAAAGTCTAGATGTATTATATATAATCTTGTGCTACAATCATACCGATTGCATATAAAATTTCCATCCTATATTGTGAGTATAAGTCTTCATACTTATAAATCAAGATTTAATAATCTGTATATAATCTAAAAAATAGATACACTAAATCATCTACTATATAAGTAAACAGACACCATAAACGAATATATGATCTATTAAAACTAAATTAAATCTTTGTTCTATTATAAATATTATATCTTAAGATATGGTTAAGTTTATATATGCAAACAACTACTAATTCTATGACTGATAAAAATGATCATCACCTTGTAGTCCTGCCAAGTAGCTAAACTTTAGAAAAGCAAATATATAAGAAAAATTAGAAGATAACATCACTTGAGAAACATCCTGATTGGGGAGTATCTTAAGCTATCATATTTTGAACTTGATAAAATCTTTGGATTTCTCATATCTTTGTGTTACATGTTTTGGATGTACAGAAAATTCCAATATGTGCAACTTAAGTCACATAGATTCAGATAATTTTAGAATTAAAAAATGTAGGAGAGATAATGTAGTTATGTTGAAAATCTAATTGCGAGTACTATTTTATGAAACTGTGGAATAAGAAAAGGTTAATGATATATAGAAATAGAAGCAGCAAAAGATTGATTTATTGAACGATTTGACTTGACAAAAAGTTCAAAACACTATTCTTTGGATTGGACACTAAAGAGTTCCTTAAGAGGAAATAGAGTTAATGCTAGAATTCTCAGGCACAGCCTTTTCCCATATATTTTAAGTTAGAGTTGTGATATATAACACTGTAAAAAATAAAAGAAACAAGGTCTCCAAGTATGTGAGACCTTGCTTTAACATTAATGAACTAAGATTGATTTCAGTTACTTTAAAGTTTTGTTAATATATTTATACATAAATATCAACACCATGTGTTTTACTTTTTTTATATCGATTTGAGTATTCATGAGTTGAGCAGAACCAAGGTAATTGTTTCCTTCTTACTCCTTTTAAACCTTAAGTTGTTTTAGTATCCCAATTCGCGTACTCGTACATTAAATGTATTTATGTTATTTGGCTTGCATCATCTTATCATTTAGACGCAGGTAACTAGGATTGAAATTCGGCAAACTGTTGATCCAGGGATCACCTTTGAGGCAGTTGGTGAATCTCCTTTCATTCCCAAGGACTTCTTTGATCTTTCATTTGTTTTGATTTCATATTTTAGGATGATTAAGGGTCATGTCCCAACATCGATCTTTATATTAGAGGCTTCATAGACATATATTATTAGTTCTTTGGTCTTATTCATTTCAAATGTATACGTTTGAGACTTAAGATTCAACTTTGGCTAAGTTAGTATCTTTTTAGTTATTCCTTGATTTATGCTATCTTGTATTTAATTCTTCTATTGTGTTAGTAAGCAAGGCAAAGTGTCCACTCGAGTCCAACAATGGTCTTCGAGTGTCGGCCATGTCCAGGGAAAAGAATCGGGGCGTAGCAATCTTTGAGTTATATCACACTATTAAAGAGTCCTAGGGAGCCTTTGATGTTGTGTCTTTAGATTCCTAGTTATCAGTGTAATTGCACCATATCTATAATTAGGAGGCTGCAACATTGAAGAACTATCTCACTTAATTTACACGCATTTCATGCATTAGAGTTGATCTCTAATAGTATTCCCTCGAATTCATGCTTACACATGTTAACGATAACAATACCTCTACGAAGAGCAGCAAGAGGTAGTCTAATTAGGTGGAATGTAGAGGAACCAGAGTCACCCAATACACCTTAAATGTAACCTCAAGTGGATGTTAGAAACGCCGGGTTTCGTGAGGCTATTAGGATGTTAAGCAAAGAGATGACTAATTAAGTCGGCCAACAATGACAAACTCTACTAGAATAGGTTGACACGTTAACGATTGTTGAGTGTTTGAGGTTTAAGAACTATTGAAGATCCAGAGTATTTCATTGAGTAACTTAAGAAGGTGTTCGTTTTGATGCATGTTGCACATGATAAGAGAGTTGGGCAAGAAGTATATCAATTGAAAAAATATTTCTAAGAATGGTATGATCAATTGAAGGAGTGTAAAGAATAGGATGTACCACATCCGAGTTGGTCCTGTTTTGAAGAAATTCTTATGGTGTTTCTTTCCCTATGAATAGACAGAGGCAAAAGGTAAGGAAATTTCGTACACATAAGCAGGATTCTCTAAGTGTGGATGATTATGAGTTGATGTTATGCCAAATGTCTGGATATGCTCCATAAATTGTTATGGACATGAAGGGTTGTTTTAGTCTATTTGTTACTGGTTTGGGTTGCGCATCAAGCAAAGAGGGTAGACCAGTAATACTGATATGTCATATGGACATATCAAGGTTGATGGTTTATGTGCAGCAGGTTGTAGAAGAGAAGTTGATGGGAAGAGGAGAGTTAAGAAATAAAAGGCAAGGACATTGAGTGATTTTGGGCAGCAGACGGGTAATGTGAAATAATGATGTGCATCATTGCAGAATTTAAAATCTAGGACAACATAGTCTAAAATCAATGTTGCATAAGGAGGTAGTGGGGCTCCTGTATGTAGTTGATGAGGAAAGCACATGTCAGGTAAGTGTTGTTATAAAATGACACGTTGCTACAAGTGTGGTCAAGCAAATCACTTCATAAAAGAGTGTCCTAGGAATAAGTACGGTGGCGAAAATCTTTGAAACAAAGCCAAATCTTTATCACATACTCCAATAGTGAAGTTTGCAACTATAGAAGCTACTTGCGGTATTGGCAAAGGAGAAAATTGCATCTATGCAATCACAAGTCACCAAGAGAAAGAAAACTCTCTATACGTTATCACTGGGTATGATAAAAGTCTTTTGTTTTGATGTTTATGAGATCGTAACTCAATCTAAATACACGAATTTCAGGACCTACTAGTGTGGGCTAGGTTATGGGATTTTGTCTATAAATTGGAAATGTATGCCTTGATTGGATAGTTCCTAGATTTTGTTTCCTATGTACATGAATATGAATGCATGAGTATCTTATGAACATGTGTGGTCTAAAGATCTTATGTGAAAGGTTAAACAGATGTGTATATACACATGTATGAATATCTAGTCATTAGAGGGTCCTTGAAAGGTGTGCTCAAGAGTACCCTAAAACTAGATAGGTGCTGGAATATTCAATTTGCATAGAAGGATTCTATATCCTAATCCTATGTCTTATGGAATAATGTAATAAAAGGCTTTTTAATAAAAAGTAAACTTATATTATCACCTAGTGCACTTGAAAATGAAAGGTGTTGGCTTCCATTGGAGGAAGATTCACGATTTGGTTATTATAAGGTGTTGACTTTCTTTGAAGGAAAATTCACCTATGGTTCCACATGAGATGTTGACTTTCATTGAGGAAGATTCACCCATGGTGTCTCATGAGATGATGCTCCAATGCCAATGAGCATGTAGAGGGTTATGTGTATATCTTGGTTCCATAACTATGCTTTCCACATAGGATCTAGAAGGTGATTTCACTAGTATGCTAGCATGTGTTAATGTTCTACCTTGGCTAGGTAAGAACACATTCCATTGGTGTGAGGATCAACAACACTAAATTCCATGTAGCACTCATAATCTTTCTGTAGGTTAAGACTGTAGTTCCCTAAAGTAAAATGGACAGTGAATGTAAAGTAAGGACCCTAACCAGGATAACCTAAGGGAAGTTACTTAGTATAGGTGGAAGTAATGAACCCACCTAGACAATGCAGAAATAGCTATTTAAGGGATTACTAGGAATGTGGTCTAATGTATGCGCATATCTTTATGGTTCTCTTGCTTGACATAATGTTATTGTCTACAGGATGTTATAATATGCTTGATAAGAAGTTGTAATATGACTATGTGAGTAGGGTCCAACATTGAAATGTATGTGGTTGACTAGAGTATTGTGTTTAGTACATGAAGGATATTTTATTTCTTGTGGTCTCATGATAGGTTTACTAAGTATGTGTGAGGTTATGGGGCTTCACATGTACAATGAACTAGTAGGCTTAAATTGGGAATGTGAATAAGGTTTCATAATTTTCTATGTTAACTAAGATTCGTACATGTGCAAAGTGAATAGATTTTATTGTAATGTAACTAAGGTCTTGGCTTGAATGTGTCTATCATGTCCTATACTTCTATGATTATATGTGATGACTCGTGTAGAATGTGTGTATGATTTCCTTGTGGCTTTAAGGTGATGCATTGCACCAAGTATCACTAGAGGTTTACTTGGGAGATTAAGGAGTTAAAGAAAAGATGTTCACTTTGAAAAAGGGAATTAGTAACTGTAATGCAAAAATAGCTCACTGTAAATTGAGCCCAAATGTGGCTTAAGTTCTATGTATGATTTTATTTGATGCTTTTTATTTGAATATGTCTATATGATGTAAATGATATAAGTGCTATTGTATCAAGGTTTTATAAAGTTTTCACAAAAAGGCATGAATTATGATTTCAAGAAGAATGTCCCTTTTAAATGCATGTTTTTGCATGGTTGCCATAATTATTGCATTCTTGTACTAACTCCATTCTTCTCTATTTTTTACATAAAGTGTAGGTTATGAATACTTAAAAGGATTTCTCTATGTTTGAGGAGGTTTTTATGTGTTTCCCAAGATCAAGAAAAAGGAATCCATAGGATTCAAGGATGTCCTATGTCAACTTATGGTTTACTGTAAAGTCTTGTAATTATATAGTTATGAATTATGTTACAAAGATCATGTCCCTAATGTACTTTTTATGATGTTGAGTCTATGTTGGAAGAAGATACTAGAGTCCAAATATGTACTTATTATATTATATTATAATATATATATATATATATATATATANTTTACTCGAAAAGGCATGAAGTATGATTTAAAGAAAATGTCCCTTTTAAATGCATGTTTTTGCATGGTTGTCATACTTTGTGCATTCTTGTACTAACTCCATTCTTCTCGACTTTTTACACAAAGTGTAGGTTCTAGATTCTAAAAGGATGTATATAGGATTGTGGATCTTTATATATGATCCCAAGATCAAGGAAAGGGATCCTTAAGTTCAAGGATTCCTAAGTCATGTCTTTACTGTAAAGTGTATAAGTTTACTTATGCATTATGTTTTGATGGTTGTGTCCCTATTGTACTCTTATGATGTGGTGTCTACGATGGAAAAAAGACTTAAGGTGTGAATATTTACTCATGATATTATATATATATATATATATATATATATATATATATATATGAAGTAAAGTTCCTAGCATATGATGTGCAAAGAAAATTTTAAATTTTCCTCTAAATTTACCTATGAGAATGCGATGATTGAAAACTATGCTCTTGTATAATACCTCAGAGAAGTCAATTACGCCATGTTTCTTCTAGGGGGTACTCCAAGGTCGTGACATGCAAAAGACCTTAGACATTATTCAGTGCATATATGAATAAAAAGTAGTGCATCATAACAATCGAATAATACTTCAAAAACACTTTTTTAGAAACATAGAAATGCTAAGTCTCCTGGTAGATTCTTAGATAATCGAATATGTTAGGTCACAGCCCATGCATCAACAACAGTAGGAAATTTCAAAGTTGAATACAATGTCTTATAACAAGAAAAGGTTGACTATGACAACTTGCTTGAATGTATGCTACTTCTAAGCTTAACGTTAAATTACTCCTTTCAAATGCCACCTACAATTTTAGAGATCATACAATACATGGAATTAGTTCATTAGAATGCACGAACTAGGGTGACATATATTTAAAACATGCTAAAAGGACATTTGAGTTATAATAAGCATTCATCCTCTTTTGGAGAAAGCTTCATAACACAAGTATATGAATCACTTGCAAGTAAACATACATACATATCAAACATATTCTATGTAATCCACAACATTGAATCAACTTCACTTCAAACCATATAAACATATAACTTCCTACCAAAGGTCCTCCTAAGACTCACTTAAGTGATATGTGATGTGGTCGCCCATACAACCCCTTTACACACAGCTCAGTGATCCTCAAGCCTTCCTAAATTAATATTATTCCAATTTCATCATATGTCTCTCTAACTAGAATTAATGAAAGACTCACCTAAGTAAGCCATACACCCTTTTCAAGCCTACCTAAGCAATCCTTACAGCTACTTTGTATAAGTACCTTTTTATTCACATGCATTAACTTAAATCAATCAATGCTAACACATACACTTAAGGAACATTCATATTTTGAAGACTTAATATAATGGTATTTGAAGACCTAGGGAAACCACATACTAGCACCTTCAAAGCCTACATATACAATGTATAGATAGAGTCCCATTCAACTACCTACACGTTGTAGAACTTATGACATGCAAGAATGCCTCCCACATGATGAGAATTTTCATTACCCAACATAGACCATACTATCTAGACGTGGAATCCTTTGTCTACCCTGCTCCGATAGAGGGTGTTCTACTTGCCAACGGTACATCTAAGACACAACAAATGTAGGCAGATGGTTAAGGCTTATCAAGGTCTTCTTTAGACTGTAGTCTCTTTCTGAATTACAGCTACTAACCACAAGTATATTCACTCGGTGCTAGCCCTGATCTTATAGAGTAAGTTCAATCACATGCTGGCATATGAGAAGCTACCATTTCTCAGTCATTACCTAACCATACTGCACCTACCAAAGATGAGTCCTCTATGGCTCCCACTTACTGGTCAATAAAGATAGCTCAATGACTTTCCTAAAGATGGACTCATTTTGTTCCGGCCAACCTAACCCTAAGTCCACCAATCACACAAGAAAGATACCATTATGGCCTTGAACTTGAAGGATATCATAACCTTATTTCAATATTGAAGGTTCCAGGTTATTAACCTTTTTTCTATGTTCAATGTCCTATATTAGACATCCTTAAAAGGGAATCATATTAGGTCTACTGATCTTTCATAAATATACATGACAAAGGTGCTTAAGCCTACTAAGTTAAGATGTTCATATTCACGTTTTTTCATGCCTCAAATGGAGGGACCTAGGTCTACAAAAACAAAACACACATATCATCATATTTTCATATGTACAATCACATTATTGTAGCAAATAGGAAGAACTAAGCCTACTAGAAGGCACCCTATCCTTTCCTATAGAAAAATCAACATAGTCCATCATAAGTCTCATATAGTCAATTAGGAGAAATCATTCTTTCAATTTACTCATACACATAAACCATATTGTCCTTTACAATTATGACATATATAGCAACAAAAAAAGAACATCATAATTGATAAAATAATGTCGAAAAGACCATGTTCTTCATAATAATAACACATAAGCACCGCAACCATAACTGGACCATACCAGTAATCAAAATTGAATAGAAACTCTACACCATATAGGAAGATTAGGTCATCTTACCACCCTTTCTTCACCAACATCAACATTCCAAAGAATTCTCAATAGATTCATTTCACCAAAGGCTCTTACCAATAGCAATACAAGCAATTCCAATCCAATATGAAACTCAATCAATGAAACAATACAATACAATAAGAACATGATCAAATTAAGGCAACTTATATACAATTCTAACATAATCATTACATAAATCAATAGCCCAAAGTAAACTACACAAAAATTCAATACAATAGAGCCATGATCAAATCACCCACATAGCACAAAAATATTTTTCTTAAGTTGCATGTTTTCATACTAATTTTGATCTAAAATCATTCAATTAATATCAATTATAAAATATATTTTTGATTCAGAACATTTTATGTAAGAAAGAGAATTCAAGGATGAAAAATGATACTTTGATTGATGATAGGACACGAAATTAATAAAGAATGGATGGACAAATCAACATCGTATCCTTAACCTTGCTTCAAGCTTCAATGGAGCTCTAGATAATTTTATTTGAGGTGTTGGGGTTTTGATTTTTAAAATGAACTCAACATCTCATTCTAGACATATAGAGTAACTTAAAATACTCCGAAGGACGATAAATAACCACCCGACATATTTTTGGATTGCTAGGTGAATTTCCTATGTTGCCCCTAGATTGTCCGAGACACCAGCAGAAACTTACATGTGTCAAACGACGAAGCAATGAACGGACCGTAGACACGACGACGAGTCATACCAGCAAGTCATCATTTTTTTCAAAGACTCCTATTTTAGGGATTGATCTCATACGTGTATGTTTGGAGCAGCGGCCCCCATTGACAGACTGTTCCTTGGACGACGCGGTGTTGTTTACCAAATCGTAGATGAAGACTGCCTTGGACAGTTTTGAGCAAAAGGTTAGGTCCTCCTCAAGGACCTTTAGGGTTGTCTTTGGGGATTCGTGCCTGTATTTTTCAAATCTAAATACGCTCGTCAATATGTGAGGAACCTCTCCTATCAATTTGAACACAAACCAACACTTAAAACATTGAAAGGCACACTAGAACACACAAGCACATCTCAAGGGAAAACTTTCGAATGTCTTGGACGTTCTTGAACGTTTGGCCTCCAAACTCAACACACACTTCACTCTATAATTAACCATTTTAATACCTTATTAACTCATTACACATATATTAGGCTCTAGTTTCACCTAGTTCGTTTTAAGGGTTTTACATTCTCCACTACTTTGAAAACATTCTTCCTCGAATGACACTAGAACACTTTTAACACCATCAAGAGATGAAGACACAAAACTCGCCGCTCATAACCATAGCACACCATCTAAAATTCACATAGATAGAATAAACATTAATTCCACATAATAAAAAGACTCAAAAAACAAAAAGAATGTAGAAACTACATCTACAACTCGTCATGCAATGACTCCGGTTTTATCTTTCCCATAGGAGAAACTCCTTATCCACATGTTATCATGCTCATATACAACATTTTTAAGAACTTAAAGTGAAATTTTCATGAAAATAAATTTTGAGCAATGATATCAAATACTTCACTGTAATTTGTGCTCCATAATTCAATAACACATCTTTTAAGAAATTTACTATGAAGGCTATACAATATGTCAAAAAAATCATATAGATTCAATTTACAACATCAACATATCCTTATGAGAGGCCCAATGAAAGGATAACAATAAAATTTGTTTTCACTTAGACTCCTAACAACATGTAACATGTTACTATACATTCTAACTCTCAAGTTTGAATTGATTAAAAGAGAAGAGATAACAAATCACCACCCAACTACTCACAATTCTCCCGACATAGGATGAACCCGTCAGAACATAAGAGAGAAAATTATAACTTATCGATATCTTCACCCGAATTTGCGTTAGTTTTAAGAATATAGAAGTGATTCCTATTCGGAACACCAACATTTGGAGCATTAGGTGGAGCTTGATTGGCCTCTCTTCTCCTAGTCACAATAATAATACAATCTCTCCCCATATGATCATCCTTAACACAAAAAAAGCAACCACCGGTACCGATTAAACACTTCCTACAAGTAGCACAAGTAGGCTTAACACTTTGAGAACCACAATCTCTATCATAGTTGGTTTTAGGAACACCTGAAAAATCTTGCATTGGCCCCTATTCATACACATAGGTTGAACATACTCATCGATTCTTCACCTCTTAGAATCTCTACTCCTCTTCCCAAGTTTAAACTCTTTAATGGATGGAGCATACACCATAAGTCTAGATATTGTCATATCACCATGGAGCATAGTCGTACAACACTCTTCCTTCACAGTAACCAAAACACCGCCACAAACCTACTCATCTCTTCCATAGGGTTAGACACCAAGGATGGAGCATACTTAGACAATAGGGCAAACTTGAATGAATACTCTTCGACACTCATTTTACCTTGTCTTAGGTTAATAAACACTTAAACCTTCACCTCCCTTCTTTTTCCGGAGAAAATATTTTTCTTATAATGACTTCTTAAATACTTCCCACTCTATAAGACCCGACACAACCGGGCTATTTTCTTTCATTCAGTGTTCCACACTTCAATAACATCTTTCAATTGGTAAAAACCTAACACTAGAAAAAATAGTGTTTAGCGGCGGACACAATCCGTCAGTATATGATGAATATCCGTCTGTAATAAGGTTTAGTGAGGGATTAGCAACGAAGTATTGATTGTTGCGATTATACTCGTTAATAAACTCTTACAGACGAAAAATGAGTTCTAGCACAAATTTAGAAATGTCATAATGACAAAACAGTTCCGTTGCAATATGTTAGCGACGGGCTTAGTCGTCATTATATTTATATAATTTTCTTGCTAAGTTCATAATTCTATGACGAAAAATGGTGTTCCGTCACAATTTTAGCGATGTCATAGTAGCAAAATATTTTCGTCGCCACATGTTAGCGACAAAGTGCTTCGTCATTATATTTTATATAATGTTATTGCTTAGTTCATAATATTATTTGTTATTTTTGATAAATTTGTAAAGAAATTTCAATCGCAACATATTTTGTTACAACATATTAGTCCTTTTATAATTTATCGTTAATCCGTCATAAATGTTCTTTTCATTTCAACGACCAAATAGTCACTTAATTTTATTCTAAAAATTGTTCTTCTAAAATTATTTGATTTTTTAATATGCAATGCAGAAATAAATTAAATTAAAATTACTAAACACTCCAAATTAACAAATATTTATATAACATAATACTCATGGAAGATTCATAATATATAAATAGAAAACTCCAAAACCACATATTTATGGTTTAAATTATCCAAAGAAACTATCAATAACTCTTAAATGAACCTACGTTCATCTAAATGTTACTACGCGCAATTTTTACTTTCCAAAAAGTATGACATTATAAAAAATTAAAGTTGTGGGAGACAAAGGGATAAGATGGTAACTTAAAACTGAGGCATCAACCTTGTCCACATAATTATCAAGAGACATATGAGCAACAGTCAAATTATTGCCAGATGGAGTAATCGATGCTTGCACCTGCTCAACAATAATAGGAACAAGATAACTAGTTAGTGCGGGCATCAATTTTTTACAAACTCATTCGTATTTGTTGTCGACGTTGATTGAGAAAATTGAAGTAGTAATGATGATGAACCATAAAGTTTCTACTTATTTTTACTAGTAAGAGTGAACTTATTGAAACTATGGAATTACTATATTAATCCCATTAAATTTATGACAAAAAAATGCATTGAAGAATTACAGTTAATTTAAAACACAAAAAACATTTTGCAGTGTGTCAGAAACTAGAGCAAGAAAATAATTTGGAGACAATACTACATTTAATCAGCAACAAACAAAAGCACAATTCCTGAAACTTAAATGGAAAATCTTTTTATGGAAGTGGAATGAAGAAGAAGAAGAAGAAGAAGAAGAAGAAGAAAAAGAAGAAGAATTATAATAATAATAATAATAATAATAATAATAATAATAATAATAATAATAATAATAATAAGAAGAAGAAGAAGAAGAAGAAGAAGAAGAAGAAGAAGAAGAAGAAGAAAAAGAAGAAGAAAAGAAGAAGAAGATGATGAAGAAGAAGGGGAAATATAACAGTTACTAGATGTATATGTCTTTCTTGGAGCTTCACATACAGCTGATGGTTTACCTTCAAAACAAAGGTAAATTAGAGAAAATATATGAAGGAGACCTATAGCTATGTCAATGGAAAATTTCAATCACTTAATGAGTTGGTTTGTTGCTGGCATTTACACTAGGGAAATAGCCAACCAGTTGTATTATATATTATATTAACGTAATTGTTGTTCTGTTTTTCTGTAAGATGGAGATTTTCTTGTCTAATTTTTAATTAGGTTTATGTTTATTTTAAGTGACAAAAGCTATAATGTTTTTGATAAATAACTCTAAGAAAATTTTCTACAATTTTATGAATACTTCAGTAGTTCAATATATATTTGGACAGTAGGCTTGTTTAAAAACGTTGAGGATTGGGTAGCAGGGTAATCTTAATTCAAGATATGAACATATGTTTTTATTGTTATTTAGTTTTTTGGTTTTATGGAGGAATTAGGATGTGAATAGGGTCGAAAGGCATTTCACATTTTTATGTTCTATTAAGCCGGGATTACAAAATTATTATGTCCATTCTAGATATCTCAATTCTCCTTTCCCCTTTCATATCTTCCAATTTGATCGTTGATTAGGTAAAATTTAGTTTCTATTCTGAAATTTCATCAACTACTAATGAAGCATCTCTCTTGAAATCAACAACTTCCCTATTTCGACAATATTTCCAACTTAATGTTCTTTTGAAACCATACTTGTGTGAGTAGATTGTGTTAGTAGTTTACTGGCTTCTCCCATTTGTTTTCTTTTTGGGATCAACTAGTTTTCTTATTAGATGCTAACTTGATATGAATTTTTCAGAATCTATTAGTACATCTCCTGTAAACTAGTAGAATTTGTGCTCTGCTTATACCGTTTCTTGCATCTGTTCTGCGTATTTTGTTTACCTGATTTTTTTCTACTCTTTTTGTCAGTAGGTGTTGATCGTGTTGGGATTTAGCAAGTGTGAATGGAAAAAGAAAAGAGAGAATATAAAAAGTGAGGGAACTACTTTGGAAGGAAATGAAAAGTCATTTGAAAAGTGCAAATGAAAAGTCATTTCTCCCATATCGGCAAAAGAAAGGGAACTTGTTGTCCTTATAGAAGGAACACTTCCATCACTTCTTAAAGAGCTAAGAAAGATGCCGACTCGTGCCGTCGTCGTAGTCGCTCGCTCGGCTTCGGCTTTGGATTTTGATTTGGATTTGGCAAATGATGTGATTGATTAAATAAATTTTATTTTCCGAAAAGTCGTTATTGTCCTAACAGAAACAATTTTCTGAAAGTTGTTATTTTTACCAAAAGACACAACTTTCTGGATAAAATGGGTCTGAACAGATTTTACAGAACAAACATGTTCCTTGTTGAAAATGGCTATAAAAGGAAGTCAATTTTCAATTTTTCAAATACTGAAATTTTTTTCTTTCTCTACAATTATTTTCTCTCAAATAAAAAATCAAAGTGTCGATCGACTGAGTTTGTGTGACTAGTTGTTGTTCTTAAGTTCGTTGAACTTAAAGAAGTTTGAGGTACCGCTATTTCTTTAACAGGTTTAATCTGTTTTATCTTGGGAGAAATTAATCCATAACCTTGGGTACAGTGATGGGATTATATTTCTTAAGGACACACAGTAGTTTCTGTGGACTCGGATTAATTCTTGTATTTTATATTTTTTCTACTTCATCTTATTTCTTTTTCTGTTTATTAACCTTGTAAATACAATTTATTGTATGTATAACACTAACTCCAATTGATGTAAATCTTCATCTTGCAAAGAATAAAGGTGAAAGTCAGTCTCAATTGGACTATGCTAGCGTATTGGGAAGCTTAATGTATATCATGAATTGTACACGACCATACATAGGTTGCGCTATCAGTAAACTGAGTCGATACACAAGTAATCCTAATCCTAATCATTGGTTGGCAATGAAGAGAGTTTTGGGATACATAGATGACACTCAAAACTATGTTTTACATTACAACAAATATCCAGCCGTTCTTGAAGGATATAGTGATGCAAATTGGATTACTGGGTCAACTGAAACAAAATCCAGAAATGGATACGTTTTTACTATTGGTGGAGGAGCAATATCTTGAAAATCATCAAAAAAAAACATTTATAGCTCGCTCTGCAATGGAGTCTTAATTCATTGTTTTAGACAAGGAAGGTGAAGAAGTTGAATGGCTCCAGAATTTCTTAGAAGATATTTCATTTTGGCCCAAACCAATGGCCCCTATATGCATACATTGTAATAGTCAAGTTGCAATAGGAAGAGCTGGAAGCAGTATGTATAACGGCAAGTCTCGTCAAATAAGACGAAGACAAAACTCTGTGAGACAACTACTCTCTAGTGGAAATATCACAATTGACTATGTGAAGTCAAAAGATAATGTGTCGGATCCACTTACAAAAGGTCTAAATAGAAAGGGAGTTGAGAAATCATCGACGGGAATGGGACTACGGCCGAGAACAAGTCATCGTGGCGGTAACTCTACTAAGAAGAATGGAGATCCCAAGATCTAGGTTCAAGGAGATAAAACAAAGTCATTGATGACAGTTCAACATTGTCAAAGGGAAAGAAAAAATTATTATTTTATGGTCCATTCTCATGATGAGACAATGTTTAGTAACGAGGATAAAGACATAAGGGATTTTTAATGGTTTCTAAGTTTGATAGAGAAATAACAAATGGTTTATGTATGGGATAACACATTTAGAAATCACTTATATAAGTGTGAAGTGTATGCCGCTTCAAGGAGAATCCGGTAAGGCCAGTTCTTTAAGAACTTACTATCCAAGATGTGTTCATGGATGAAACGAACAAAAAAATGAGAACTAAGAACAGTTCAAGTGTTGATTATGTGACATATGTTGTCTAGGTATACACCAAAGCTCGACGGTTCAAAGATATCAAATCTACCGATTGACGAGTATATCCGATATATGTTCACTATGGAAAGTTTAAAGAGAAACCTACTTATCCAGATACGATTAACCTTTACCTACAAGACACACAAGTTTATTTTTCATGCATATGTTTTACAATAGTCTTCCCCATTCATATGGGGGATTGTTGGGATTTTGCAAGTGTGAATGGGAAAAGAAAAGAGAGAATATGAAAAGTGAGGGAACTACTTTGGAAGGAAAATGAAAAGTCATTTCTCCAATATCGACAAAAGAAAGGGAAATTGTTGTCCTTATAGAAAGAAACACTTCCATTACTTCTTAAAGAGCTAAGAAGAAGATGCCCCTCGCACCGTCGTCGTCTTCGCTCACTCAACCTCGGCTTCGGCTTCGGCTTTGGATTTGGCAAATGATGTGATTGATTGATAAATTTTTTGGACAAAATTTATTCAATCAGTTTTTTTAAAAAAAATCAAATAAATCCTGTTAAAAATTATCTCTTATAAATTTGAAAATAACGGTAACATTCCGAAAAGTTGTTACTCTTTCTGAAAAGTTGTTACTTTTCGAAAAGTCGTTAAATTCCATAAAGTCGTTATTTTCCTAACAAACACAATTTTCTAAAAAGTTGTTATTTTTTCCAAAAGACACAACTTTCTGGATAAAATGGGTCTGAACTGATTTCATTGAACAGACATGTTTCTTGCTGAAAATGGCTATAAAAGGAAGTCAATTTTTGATTTTTAAAATACTGAATTTTTTTTCTTTCTCTGCATTTATTTTTTCTCAAATAAAAAATCAGAGTGTCAATTGACTGAGTCTGTGTAACTTGTTGTTGTTCTTAAGTTCGTTGAAGTTAAAGAAGTTTTAGGTACCACTATTTCTTTAACAGGTTTAGTCCGTTTTATCTTTGGAGAAAATTATCCATAACCTTGGGTACAGTGAGGGGATTAAATTTCATAAGGACACACAGTAATTTCTGTGGACTCGGATTAATTCTTACATTTTATATTTTTTATAGCTTCATCTTATTTCTGTGTCTGTTTATTAACCGTATAAATACAAGTTATTGTAAGAATAACAATAAAAATCTTATGAAATTTAACAGTTTCTGTATTTGATGTTTCTGGAGATTAAAACCTTTAAGGTTTTCTACTCTTCTTGAATTTTTAAAATTCATTCGATTAACGATTTAAAGAACATAAAAACTTTATCGTTAAATCAGAAATAGTTTGTGTAAAGATTTGTTCTTTACTGTTAGTATTTTAAATACTTAATTTATCTTTCATTTGTGACAAAAAAAAATAAATAACTAATCAAAGTCAAACAAATGCTGGAACAGTAAGTGCTGCAACAACAACGGTTGCACATAATCGTTCAAATGCTGCCTTAGCAGCGGCTGAGAAACCTTCAAAGTTTTCTTGAGTCCACTTTAAGAGAGGGCAGCAAAAGATGTTCTTCTATCTCACTACGTTGAGTCTGCAGAAGTTCATCAATGAGAATGTTCCTGTTATGTCAGATGAAATTCCGGTTGATGAATGATTCTTGGTAACAGAAGCGTGGACATACTCAGATTTTTTGTGTAAAAATTATATTTTGAGTGGTCTGCAAGATGATCTGTACAATGTGTACAGCAATGACAAAACCTCAAAAGAACTGTGGGATGCTTCAGAAAAGAAGTACAAAACAGAAGATGTCGAAATGAAGAAATTCATTATGGCAAAATTTCTGCACTATAAGATGATAGACAGTAAGACTGTCGTCACCCAAGTTCAAGAATTGCAGGTCATAATCCATGATCTCCTTGCTGAAGGATTGATTGTGAATGACGATTTTCAAGTGGCTACAATTATTGAAAAGTTACCTCCATTGTGTGAGGACTTTAAAAACTACTTGAAACACAAACGCAAGGAGATGACTTTTGAAGATCTCATAGTAAGGTTGAGAATCGAAGAGGATAATAAGACTGCAGAAAGAGGTCACGTGGTATTGAGCAATATCTGGATTAAATTTTGTTGAAGAAGATTCCACAAAATTAAAGAAAAGAAAGAAAGCATCTGGTCCAAAAAACAATCATCCTAAGAAGAAATTCAACGGAAACTTCTTTAATTGTGGTAAACATGGTCATAGGGCTAATAAATGTCGGGGTACTAAGAAGGACAAGAAAAAGAAAGATCAAGCAAACTTGGCTGAATCCAAAGGAGAAATGGACGATCTCTTTGCAATGCTTTCAGAATGTATGTTGGTTTGAAATCCAAGAGAATGGTAGATAGATTCTTGTGCCTCATGCCATGTTTGTGCCAACAATGAATTAATTTCATCATATACTCCAACACTTACAGATGAAAAATAGTTTATGGCAAACTCCATTGTTTCAAAGGTGGAAGGAACTGGCAAAGTCCTATTAAATATGACTTCAAGCAAGGTGGTGACTTTGAATAGGGTCTCATATGTTCCAGAATTGAGAAAAATTTAGTTTTAATTCTAGTTCTGACCAAGAATGGATTTAAATGTGTATTTGTTTCTGATAAAGTAGTAGTAAGAAAAATGATATGTATGTAGGAAAATGCTACCTTAGTGATGGCCTTTTCAAATTCAATGTAATTGCACTTGATATGAATAATGATTTTGCTTCTTCTTACTTGCTTGAGTCTAAATGTTTATGGCATGAACGTTTGGGACACGTTAATAACCAAACCTTGTGAAAACTGATTAGCTTAAATATTTTGCCAAAATTTGAGTGCAATAAATCAAAATGTCAAATTTGTGTTGAATCTAAGTATGCTAAGCATTCTTATAAATCTGTTGAAAGGAATTCAAATCCTTTAGAATTGATTCACACTGATATTTGTTACATGAAGTCAACACCATCACGTGGTGGAAAAAGTATTTCATTATTGACGATTGCACTAGATATTGTTATGTCTATTTGCTAAATAGTAAGGATGAAGCAATAGATGAATTTAGGCAATATAAAACTGAAGTTGAAATTCAGTTAGATAAAAATATCAAAATGATCAGAAGTTATAGAGGTGGAGAATATGAATCTCCATTTACAGAAATATGTTTAGAAAATGGAATAATCCATCAAACTACTTCTCCCTACACTCCTCAGTCTAATGGAATTGAAGAAAGGAAAAATCAAACTTTAAAAGAAATGATGAATGCATTACTTATAAGTTCAGTTTTACCACAGAACTTTTGGGGGGAAACTATTCTTACAGCAAATCAAATACTTAACAGAGTGTCTCACTCAAAGACAAATGTAATTCCATATGAGATATGGAAAGGTAGAAAACCCAATTTGAAATATTTCAAAGTCTTGGGGTGTCTAGCAAAAGTCCAAGTTCCTATACCTAAGAGGGTAAAAATAGGACCTAAGACTGTTGATTGTGTATTCATTTGATATGCCACAAACAGTAAGGCATCTCGATTTTTGGTTCATAAGTCCGAACATCCGGATATTCAGGATAATACGGTAATGGAATCTTATAGTGCTGAATTTTTTGAACATATCTATCCGTATAAAACTAGAGTTGAGTCATCTAATGGGGGATCTAAACAACTCAGAGAAGAAACAAAAGAGAATGAACAAAATGAAGAAAGTCCAAGACGCAGTAAACGTCAAAAAATAGCTACATCATTTGGATCGGATTTTGTAACATTTCTTCTTGAAAGTGAGCCTCAAACATTCAAGAAAGCAATGTTGTCTAGAGACTCAACCTCTTGGAAGGACGGTGTTAATAGAGAAATTGAATCAATCTTAAGTAATCATACTTTGGAGTTGGCTGATCTTCCTCCAGGGAACAAACCCTTGAGTTCAAAATGGGTCTATAAAAGGAAGATGAAAGACGATGGAACTATTGACAAATATAAAGCAAGACTTGTTGTCAAAGGTTTTTGATAAAAAGAAGGTCTTGATTATTTTGACACATACTCGCCAGTGACTAGGATTACATCAATTCGGATGTTAATTGCACTAGTTGCAGTATACGGTCTTGAAATTCATCAAATGTATGTGAAAATAACCTTCTTAAATGGAGAGCTTGAAGAGGAAATTTACATAGAATAGCCTGGGGGTTTTGTAGTTCCTCGTAAGGAAAAGAAAATGTGCAAACTTATTAAGTCACTTTATGGGCTAAAACAAGCACCAAAACAATGGCATGCAAAGTTTGATCAAACCATGTTGTCAAATGGATTTAAGATCAATAAATGTGATAAATGTGTTTACATTAATGATATTCCAAATCAGGAAGTTATTTTATGCCTATATATGGATGATATGCTTTTAATGAGCAAAGACATTGCTAATATAAAAGTTACAAAGCGTATGCTTGCTAGTAAGTTTGATATAAAAGATTTAGGAGTTGGTGATGTGATATTAGGAATTAAAATTCTTATAACTCCTAACAGTCTAGCATTGTCTCAAACTCATTATATTCAAAAGATACTTGAAAAATTCAAATTTTTTAATTTTAAAAGGGCAAAGACTCCAATTGATGTAAATCTTCATCTTGCAAAGAATAAAGGTGATAGTCAGTCTCAATTGAATTATGCTAGCGTATTGGGAAGCTTAATGTATGTCATGAATTGTACACGACCAGACATAGCTTGCGCTATCAGTAAACTGAGTCGATACACAAGTAATCCTAATCATAATCATTGGTTGGCAATGAAGAGAGTTTTGGGATACTTAGATGACACTAAAAACAATGCTTTACATTACAACAAATATCCAGCCGTTCTTGAAGTATATAGTGATGCAAATTCGATTACTGGGTAAACTGAAACAAAATCCACAAGTGGATACGTTTTTACTATCGGTGGAGGAGCAATATCTTGAAAATCATCCAAACAAACATTTATAGCTCGCTCTACAATGGAGTCTTAATTCATTGCTTTAGACAAGGCATGTGAAGAAGCTGAATGGCTCCGGAATTTCTTAGAAGATATTCCATTTTGGCCCAAACCAACGGCCCCTATATGTATACATTGTGATAGCCAAGCTGCAATAGGAAGGGCTGGAAGTGTTATGTATAACGGCAAGTCTTTTCACATAAGACGAAGACATAACTCTGTGAGACAACTACTCTCTAGTGGAATTATCACAATTTACTATGTGAAGTCAAAAGATAATGTGTCGGATCCACTTACGAAAGGCGAAAATAGAGAGGGAGTTGAGAAATCATCGACGGGAATGGGACTATGGCCGACAACAAGTCATCATGGCGGTAACTCTACCTAGAAGTCTGGAGATCCCAAGATCTAGGTTCAAGGAGATAAAACAAAGTCATTGATGACGATTCATAATTGTAAAAGGAAAAGAAAAAATTATTATTTTATGGTCCATTCTCATAATGATACAATGTTTAGTAACTAGGAAAAAAACATAAGGGCTTTTTAATGGTTTCTAAGTTTGATACAGGGAATATCAAATGGCGTATCTATGGGATAACACATTTAGAAATCACCTATGTAAGTGTGAAGTGTAAGCCGCTTCAAGGAGAATCCGGTAAGGCCAGTTCTTTGAGCACTTACTATCCAAGATGTGTTCATGGCTGAAACGAACAAAATAATGAGAACTAAGAACAGTTCAAGGGTTGATTGTGTGACATATATTGTCTAGGTTTACACCAAAGCTCGACGGTTCAAAGATATCAAATCTACCAGTTGACCGAGTATATCCAATATATGTTCACTATGGAAAGTTTAAAGGGAAACCTACTTATCCAGATACGATTAACCTTTTCCTACAAGACACACAAGCTTTTTTTCACGCATATGTTTTAACAATAGCCTCCCCATTAATGTGGGGGATTTTTGGGATTTAGCAAGTGTGAATGGTAAAAAAAAAGAGAGAATAAGAAAAGCGAGGGAACTACTTTGGAAGGAAAATGAAAAGTCATTTGCAAAGTGCAAATGAAAAGTCATTTCTCCCATATCCGCAAAAGAAAGGGAAATTGTTGTCGTTATAGAAGGAAACACTTTCATTACTTCTTAACGAGCTAAGAAGAAGATGCCCCCTCGCACCGTCGTCGTCGTCGCTCGCTCGGCCTCGGCTTCGGCTTCGGCTTTGGCTTTGGCTTTGGCTTTGGATTTGGATTTGGATTTGGCAAGTGATTGATTGATAAATTTTTTGGACAAAATTTATTTAATCAGTTTTTGTTAAATCAAATAAATCTTGTTAAAAATTATCACTTATAAATTTGCAGGTAACGGTAACATTCCGAAAAGTTGTTACTCTTTTCGAAAAGTCGTTACTTTCCGAAAAAGTCGTTACTTTCCGAAAAAGTCGTTACTTTCAAAAAAGTCGTTATTTTCCTAACAGACAATATTTTCCGAAAAGTTGTTATTTCCAAAAGACACAACTTTCTGGATAAAATGGGTCTGAACAGATTTCACTGAACAGACATGTTNGAAATTGTTGTCGTTATAGAAGGAAACACTTTCATTACTTACTAAAGAGCTAAGAAGAAGATGACCCCTCGCGCCGTTGTCGTCGTCGCTCGCTCAGCCTCGGCTTCGGCTTCGGCTTTGGCTTTGGATTTGGATTTGGATTTGGCAAATGATATGATTGATTGATAAATTTTTTGGACAAAATTTATTCAATAAGTTTTTTATAAATCAAATAAATCCTTTTAAAAAAATCTCTTATAAATTTGCAGGTAACGGTAACATTCCGAAAATTTGTTACTCTTTCCGAAAAGTCATTACTTTCTGAAAGGTCGTTACTTTCCAAAAAGTCTTTTTTTTCCTAACAGACACAATTTTCCGAAAAGTTGTTATTTTTTCCAAAAGACACAGGATAAAATGGTTTTGAACAGATTTCACTGAACAGACATGTTCCTTGCTGAAAATGGCTATAAAAGGAAGTCAATTNCGATTTTTAAAAACTGAAATTTTTTTCTTTCTCTGCATTTATTTTCTCTCAAATAAAAAATCAAAGTGTCGATCGACTGAGTCTGTGNAAAATATGGAAAATTTTATCTTTCTCTGCATTTATTTTCTCTCAAATAAAAAATCAAAATATCGATCGACTGAGTCTGTGTGACTTGTTGTTTTTCTTAAGTTCGTTGAAGTTAATGAATTTTGAGATACCGCTATTTCTTTAACAGGTTTAATCTGTTTTATCTTGGGAGAGATTAATCCATTATCTTGGGTACAGTGAGGGGATTAAATTTCTTAAGGACACACAATAGTTTATGTGGACTCGTGCTTCATCTAATTTCTGTTTCTGTTTATTAACCTTATAAATACAAGTTATTGTAAGAATAACAATAACAGATCTTTGGGTCATTTTCAGGAGATAAGATTAGAATTTTGCAAAGACATCCAACGACTGATGTCGGGATCACATTTGGTTTTTTAGATTCTGCAACATTAAAATCTGTTGACATTTTTGACACAAAATTGATAGAGTTTGATCATTGTAAGAAACATCAGCCATCAAAGCTTGCTCAAAGAGAATGTCACTGAGATTCGTACCAATACAAAAATATTCAAGCTAAATTAAGTTCTACCAATGAACCACACAACACTAACCAACTCTAGCATGTCAGGTATGACAAAATATCCTTCCAATTTTCATTTAATGAAATAATTTCGAGGTGAATTTTAAAGCATACTACGTCGTTAAACACACAAATAAAATAAATTGTCTCAGAAAATAATGGTAGCAAATTCAAAAGCTAAAAATGACTCATACTTATTAAAGAAAACATATGAAGAAAAGAGAAATTACCACAAAGTGGAGATGCAAAGTCTTCAGGATGAAAAACTTGTTCCATTTGAATTGAAGAAGAATATTAGTAGATGTATTATCAAATGAAAGAAGACATAATTTCGTACATCTAAAATTCTTAACTGATGCAAATATGCTAAATTAATGCTCACTATGTCAGAAGCTAAAATTCTCTTCAAGCCATTTCGCAAATCTAAAAAGAAGTTACTCTATTGTATACTTAATAGCTTAGTAACTATTGAGTATAATTTATAAAAAAAGAGATGAGTTAAAGGAACGAAAGGATGGATAGTATCTATCAAATAACATTTTGATAGATGGAAAAATAAATTTGATTCTTAAAATGATTAGGAGATTCGAAAACGAGTTAATTTACGTCAACAAAAAGAAAATAGAAACAACCTTCACCTTAGTTAGATTCAAGATTCTATCCTTATTTTGAATAGAAACATCATTAAAAGTATCAAACTAAACGTGAAAGATAGGCTTACATACAATGAAAAAAAAAGAGCAGAGATTGAACGACATAGCGAAGACTAGTCACTGAAAATGGATTCAAACAAAAAGGAACAAATTATGGACAACACTAAATAATAAACGATAAAATTATACTTCCACATTAATATGAATCAATGAAATCCATTAAGAACACATGTATAGCAAATTAATGTCATCAATTCTCATCAACAAACAATAGTGATACAGCAATAGAGTAGTGAGGCACATCATGAATATAAGAAGACGAGGAGAAGATTATGAAGGAAACATTACCTTTCTTCGGGATGCAACAAGATAGTGAAAAGCTTGGAGACTTCTTGTCTTTGTTAATTTGAGATTCTAAAATTTCATCGGGCAAAGAAGAAGCAAGCAAGGTAGAGACTAAAAAGAATATGAAAAATTAGAGCAAAGTAGAAGCAATCTAGTTCACAACGTTTAATTTAGGAATATCCCTGATAACTCCATCTCGTTCTCCAAGTTTTATTTAACCAAATATAAGTCAACACCCTAATCTTCACCGCACAGAAGCTCACCAATGAGATGAAAAAAAAGAGAAATTAGCAAAGGCAGAAGCTCAGCTTTCACCTGAGAATGAAGGAGACATGAGCAATTTCACCTATCACCTGAGTTGGGAGAACTATCACCTGACATCGGAGCAACCAAAAAGATATACGGGAGAAACTTAAAGTACAAGGAGACGGGAGTAATAGAAATTTTACCGGATAAACAGGAGCTCTCACTGAGCTATTGCTGATGTTGGGAGATTACACTATAAGAAAACCCTACTTTTTAGGTATTGTAATTTTTTGTTTTCTTTTTTGTGGTTTCTAATGACAGATGACTTGGTTAAAAAATAGCAACGAATTTAATGACGGATTATAACATCAGTCAGTAGAAATAAATCTAATTATTTACATTAAATTTTAGCGATGAATATTTTCGTCACTTCATAATTTATACTTCATAAAAATATATTTAGAATTCTAGCAATGTTTTTTCGTCACTAATTCCATCACAATATATTATTAAATTTCTAGCACCTACATTGTTGCAAAATCAGTAAAGAAATTTAAGGCTCAAAAGTTTCCCGCTATTATTTAACGACCCAAAAAAAATTATTTCGCCAATCCATTGCTATATTATAACTCAAAAAAATATTTGTAATTTTAGAAACGAAATGGATACTTCATTGCTAACCCGTTGTTATATAGCGAATATTTGATTCGTCGTTAATATCCGTCTTGGGTATCTTCTCTCACCATAGAGCCAAGGAAGATAGGATGATTTATCCTCACAAAGTCCCTCAACCTAGAGGTCATAGTAATCTCCAGATAATTCACCATAGGTGCAACACCCCTATGCACATGAGTTGTCATGGAACGGGATAAGGAAAGAAGATCCTATCTAATCTCCCCTTTATTTATGTTCGGGGGAACCATCGGAATCCCATTACCTTCAAAAACTATAGCATCTTGATCAACTTAAGTAGGAACTTGGACACCTTGGGAAGGAACTTCCTCATTTACCCCTACATCTTTAAATTTTCTTGCGGCCATTTTTATTTAAGTCATATCGTATAATAACAAAAGAAGACATTAGGAATAGAAAGTTATAACCTCAACATTATGGCACAACACAAGAGTGATGAAGAAAGTGAAACTCTATCGTCCTATAATCTGTTGCTCACACATGCGTCACGATTCACACCGATGAACAAAAATTAACTAGATGTTGCTTTTATAAGACATTGGATTACTAAGGACTACTTCATAACCTATCCTCTAATACTATGTTTTTCACAATCCCAAACTACACCGTATAAAATAGGGCATCCTTCAAGTCGGGACATGGCGTAATCTGCCTCTCGAAGGTCTTGTACAAGCCCTTAGATATAATTAATTGTATATGTATATGAAAAGTAGTGCGAAATGAAAACATTTCACAATAATCAAATAATACTTCAACATCTATTTTATAGAAACATAGAAATTCTAAGTCTCCTTTAAGCCATGTTAAACAATCAAATATCTTTGGTCACAGCCCATACATCAACAAAAATTGTAAATATTAAATTATACAACAATGTCTTATAACAATTAAAGATAAACAAGACTATGTTCTCGAATCAATCGAAGCCTTACCACAACCTGCTTGAATGGATATAATTCCAAGATTGACTTCAAATGAGTCCTCTAAAATTTCACCCACACCTTTAAAGATAAGACGATATATGAAATCAAAACATTCGAATACACTAAGTATGTTTACATGAAATTAAAACCATGCTAATGGGAAATTTGAGTTATAATTTCGTTCATACTATTTTGGAGAAAACTTCAAACAAGAATAAAAATCACTTACAAATCAAGATGCATACATATAGAACATATTCAAAGTAATCCACAATATAGCATAAACTTCACTTCAAACCATATATGCATATAACTCTACTACCAAAGGTACTCCTAAGACTCACTTAAGGAAGATTGAAGCGGTCGTCCATAAAACCCCTTCCCATACACCTAAGTGATTCTCAACGCTTCCTAAAGTAAGATTATTTCTATTTCATCATTATACTCCCTACCTAGAATTCCTTAATACTGACCAAAGTAAGACATAAAGAGACCACCCATACCGCCTCTTCAATACTACCTAAGAAATTCTTAAAGATAATCTAGAGAAGTACCTTTTTATTCACATGCAGTAGCTTAAGTTAATTATTAGTCACTAAGACACTTAAAAGACATTCACATTAAGAAAATTTTACATAATGGTCTTGGAAGACCTAGGGAAACCACATACTAGAACCTTCTAAGCTTACTCGTTTAATGTATAAATAGCATCGAATACAACTACCTACACGTTTTAGAACTTATAACATAATAGAATGCATCTAACATGATGAGAATACGCATTAACCGACATAGACAATACTAGCTAGGTATGGAATCTGGAGTCTAACCTACTACGATGGAGGGTGTTCTACTTGCCAAGGGTCGCACTAGGTACATTCCATGTACGCTCATTGTTAAGGAATATCAAGGGATTCTTTGCACTGTAGTCTCCTTTTCAAATAGATCTACTACCACAAGCATATTCACTCGGTGGTAGACATGATCTCATAGTGTCAGTTCAGTCAAATATAGGAATACGATGAGCTACCATAAGTTTGTCATTACTTAACAATAATAATACTACCAATGATGGATCTTCTAGCTCTTCCACTCAATGATTAATAAGGATTCCTCAATGAATTTCTTAAAAATGGTTTAAAGTAATTTCGCAAAACCTATATATAAGTCCTCCATTCAAACAAGAACGATACTATTACGACTTTAAACTTCAATGATATAATAACCTTTTTTCTATATTTAATGTTCCAAGTTATTGACTTTCTTTACTTATTCAAGGTCCTATAATAATGTCTTTAAAAAGGAACTATATTAGGTCTACCAATCCTAGGCTTATATTGATCATTCATTCATACACATACATGACAAAGGTTGTTAACCGTACTAAGTCAAGAGTTTCAAATTCACATTTTTCCTGCAACAAGTTGAGGGACATAGGTCTAACAACACAAGACACACACATCATAATCTTTTCACATCTACAATCACATACAAGTAGCACATAAGGACAACTAAGTCTACATAGTCCATCATAAGTCACACATGGTCAATAAGGAGAAATTATGCTTTCAATTCACTCATACACATAAGATATTTTTGCTTTCACAATGATCACATATATAGCTTCAACATAATAACATCGCAATTCATAGAATGATGCCGATAAGTACACTTTCTTCAAAACTATAACTACTAAGCACCGCAACCATAAGTGGACCATACCAATCATAAATATTGAATAGCAATTATACACTATATACGAAGATTAGGTCATCTTACCACCCTTTCTTTACCAGCATCAACATTCTAAAGCCTTTTCAACTTAACTGAAGGCTCTAACCAATAGCCATACACACAATTGCTATCCAATTTGAAACAAAATAAATGAAATAATACAATACAATATGAAAATGATCAAATTAAGTCAGCCTATCTGCATTTCTAACATAATCTTTGCAAAAATCCATAACCCAAACTAATCAGCAAAACAATTCAATACAATGAAGCCATCATTAGATCACCCATAATATAGATAAAATTTAATATTTATTGAATTTCAAGGGTTCATAGGAATTTTCATATAAAATCATTTAAATAGAATCAATTATAACAGAAATTATTAATTCAAATAATTATGTGCAAGCACACAAGGCTAGAAGTCAAAATAGAAACTTTCATGTGTTAAGAGGTCTTATAAAAACATTTGAAGTTTGGTTCCTTAAAGAAAGATAGTTCAATGATTAAAAACCCCTACCTTGATTGATTGTAATCCACGAAATTTATGAAAAATTGACGGAGAAATCAAGCTCCTAGGCTCAGCCTTGCTTCAAGCATCAATTCAGTTTTAGAGAATTATATTTGGGGTCTTTGGGTTTTGATTTGAAAAATGAACTCAAATTTCCGTTATATACTTATAAAGACATTAAAATATTCAAAAAGACCTTAAGTAACTGCCAAATATATTTTATGAATACTAGGTGAATTTCCCACCTTGCCCCTAGCTTGGCTGTGACACCTACAGAAACTTGTAGGTGTCAAATGACGAAACAATGAATGTACAGTTCAGAAAATAATGATCATAGTCGCAAGTCATCATTTTGGCCAGAGATTCCTTGGGGGCTTAAGCTCATACGCCTAAATGTGGAGCAACGACCCCCATTGACAGACTGTTCCTTGGATGATGGGGCATTATTTGCTTAGTCGTAGATTGAGCCTGCCCTGGGATGTTTTTAGCCAAAAGTTGGGTCTTCCTCAAGGAACCTTGGTGTGGTCTTTGGGGTGTCGTTCCTAGACGTTCCCACTCTAAATATGATTTTCTAGATGTTCGGAATATCTGCAATAAATTTTCACTCAAACAAACACTTAAAACATAGAAAGGCACATTAGAACACACAATCATGTTTGTCTCAAGGAAAAACATTGAAATGTCATGGATGATCTTGGACATTTATCCTCCAATCTCAACACACTACCTCTTAACAATATAATTAACCATTTTATGACATTATCAATTCATGACACACATATTAGGCTCTAGTTTAAGTTTGTTTATTTTAAGGTTGTTATAGGTACGAATCGTTTGAGGGAGTCCTTAGACAAGGTCAAGTTGATTCAAGATAGACTTCCAATTCTCAGAGTAGGAGAAAGAGTTATATAGATTTTAGGGTTCTTGATTTGGAGTTTATGGTTGGAGAGAGTTTTCTCATGAAGGGTGTGATGAGATTGGGGAAGAAGTGAAAGTTGATCCAAATGTCTATTTTTTCTTTCGATACTTGTGGAGCGTATTGGTAAGGTGGCATATTAGTTGGACTTTCAACCTAGTGTGTCAGGTGTTCACCCTGTATTTCATATTTCGATGTTTAAAAAATATCATCAGGGTGGTTCTCATGTGATTCAATGGGATTTACTGTTCCTTGATCAAAATTTGACTTTTTAGGAGGATTCGATAACCATTTTTGATAGGCAAATTAAAAATTTAAGGTTGAAAGAGATTGCTCATGTAAATGTCAAATGGAAGCATCGTCCAGTGGTGAGGCTACATGTGAGACCGAGTAAGACATGAGGAGTAGAAATCCTCAGCTTTTTGATTGTTCAGGTCAGTTATTTTCTATTACAGTTCGAGGATAAATGTTTGTTTAAGTGATAGGTATGTAAAGATCCTCTAGGTCTTTTAATGAACTAGGGCAATTTTGTGTGTTTCAATAATGTTTAAAGGGAATTTTTTGAAATGTTCGGTTAGTAGGAGTATTTAGTTGATATACGTATATTGTATAAGTAATTTATTTAAATAATAAATGGGTTGAATCCATTTTTCTAATTTAATCAAATTTACCTTTTTCCCCATACAATTAAGAGATATTAGTAGTTTATTTTATAAAGGAAAATAAATTTTAGAAACTACATGTGCTGTGATGATAGAGTTCAAACAAAACTCCGACGGCGACTACATTGGTTTCTACGTAAAGCAATCCAAATTAATTAACATTTGTATATTTAATTTTACGGTGCACTTACAATTTAAGAAGTAAAATAAATTTAATACAAGTGAGATTGTTAGTTCTGGAAAATATGATATGTTCAATTACAATGTGAGTAGTTACTGAAATTAAGTTTTGTAGTGTAAATAGTATATTATTTGATGATATTAGTATTAGTGGGTACTCTTGGAAGTTTTATTGGATTGTACAAAAAGGTATAAAGTCAACAGTAGGTACTGTTGTCCGATGTTGTCCTTGCGTTATGTTGTTAGTATTATTTTTATTTTTTTTTGTTAATTACAAGCTATGATTAATTTGAAGGGATAAAAAGTGAAGGAAAATGGAGATCATTGACCCTTTGATTTTGAGGTTGCTGCTACTGTTTGTAACTAGTGGCTCCAGTTTAATGATTTTTTTATTGTTTTTTTTTTATATTAGTAACATAGTTTTTGATATATTGAGATAGGTAAGTAATTATTAGGAGTATATTATATAATGTAACATTGAATTTTAGGGTATTTGGAGAGATTAAGTTTGAATTCTTGTCTTGAAATTTAACGAATATGATAATTTTGACATATAAATTACATCAAGATTTGGAGCTTGATTAGAGATATGAGGGAGATTTAGGGTCTATGATAGAAATATACTAATTTCAATGTCTACAAAATCGCTTACTTACAAATGTTGCATCATTGGTAGATTGTGAACGTTACAAAATATGGAGAAAAGGGAATGAAGTATCTTGAAGATTCGTGGCACGAGCTCGACAAGGTATGTTAAGGAGTTTTAGACTTCGTTGAAGGACATGTTCCTCGTTAAAGATTAAAATTGGAATAGAAAAAGGGTAAGGGCAAAAGATGAGGATTTCGTACATAATATTATTTCAATAAAGGTAATGGAGATGGTGTTTGCTGGAGATCGTGAGATGTTAATATTATAATGTGGACACATGGTGACCTTCGTATGAAAATTGTGTGATCTTATGATAGTTCGTTGAGATCGTACGCACAGACACATGGAGATCGTTCGTGTTTGTATATGGACCACGCGATTGCCCCATGGGTCATGAACTCTTGATATATTTTTTTGGAGTATCATGTAGATACGGTTGAACAACTTTCATAGTTTTAACATCTCGAAAACAAAAATATCTAGTATTTAACAAAGAAACTAAGAATTAGTTATTTTTGGAAAGAATAGGAGAAGTCGGGAAAATTTCTATTGTGTAAAAGTAAGTATTTGTTATTTTCAAACGGCCATAACTTTTAGATCAAGATGAGTTATGGCCATTTCTTTGTATGGTTTGATATCCCTTGAATATATCTTTCCAATACCGCCAAGTTTGCATATTTTCGATACCGTATGAAGGAAATGTGCCTATCGGGAGTTGGGCTATTTGATTGAGGAAAATCCAATCCCGATATTAGCAACTGTAAAGTGGTCTTCTTAACCCTACTATTTTCTAATTTGGTTTAACGGTTTAGTAGGTGTAAAACTAAGCCTAATTTCAGGTTAAAAAAATGAAATACACTTAGCGCTTTGGAGAAAAGAGAATAGAAGAAGGAGAAAGGAGAAAAGGCCAAGAATTCATGAAAAACGCCAAGATCTTCAAGTGGAATTCGTCGAGGGTAATATGTACAAGGTATGTGAGATCTTTCTGTTTTTGGATATTTCACCTACACACCAATGTGTTCAATTCAGCGCATTTAGAGTATACTGAATAATGAATAATTGTTTAAATCATGTTGGCTGAGTTAAAGTATACCATTAATTGTTTTGACTCGTATTTCAGGGTTGTTTTAGATATTGGGTATTGAGAGTATTAGTGATCCTAAATGTTTTGGTAAATATCTATTGGAGCTTAGAAGGTTTAAAGATGAAAATTAGAGAAGAAAAATCAAATATTCTATCTGATAGGCACTGGTGAGCCGCGCTAACAAGAACCCCTCAGGACGGACTCCGTCTATCAGGCCCTACAACGTCTTACCAACCAGAGCGCCTGAGGACAGTTTCTGTCCGTCAGGCTCTAGCCCCCAACGCCAAGGCCAACAAGAGACCCTATTTCCCCCCCAACTTCTCGTTCTAGTTCCTAAGGGATACATATATGTTTTTCAATTGATTCCAACACTCAAAGTTATATCTAAAAATCAAGAAATCATCCATAGGTATGATATCATGATCTTTAAATTCATAATTCAATTCAAGGAAATTTAAGATCAAAGTCGAAGAAGTCAAGAGTCGATTTTAAAAGTTAAGAATTAAGTCAAAGTAAGTTCTTAAAGTTTTCAAGAGTCTTAAACAAATATTTTAACTTTTTTGAAGGATCAAGCTACATGTTGAGCAAAGAATAATGATTTGAGTTGATGTCTCAAAACATATAAGGGAACTACGCATTCCCTAAGAGTTAAGTTCAAGTTGAGAAAAGAGTAAAGAGTTGACTTCATTTCTCAAAATATATAGGGGAACTAAGATTTCCCAAAGAGTTACATTTGTTTTCACATTTTTAGAAAAGAAAGGAAACTAGACATCCACAAATCCTTTGGCTAGTTTAAGAAAAAAGGGAACTATGATTTACAAGGGAACTTTTAAAGCTAAGTTTTAGCAATTACCTCTAACCTAAAAAGAAGTTGTTTTAAAAAAGATAATCTAATTTTTTTGGGAGTATTATTGAGACTCAATATGGGGACGCGAGTTTAGAACAACTCAAGTCTCCATAAAAAAAATACCATGATGGACAGAGAAAGGAACTTACTTTTCAGATATTTCTTAGTGTTTTTAGCATAAACTAGTGGAACCGCTGAGTAGGTAAGATTTTATACCGACACCAAGGTATAGAGCGGTCCTCTTGTAACGTGAGGTAAGACGTTGTACCATCGATTAGGCTTATAGTGATGGTTTTCGGTTAGATAATCTCACACAGAAACTATATTATTTTCTTATAAGTAAGTTGAGATTTTATGGGATTATCTTTAATGAACTAAGAAGTTTACTTTGTTTTTACATGTTTTTTAATATTTATATTCCATGTCTACTTACTGTTTTATATTGACTTTGTATTTCATAAGTTTAGTAGAGCAAGGTAAGATATTCTTAATCCTCTCAAGCTTTAAGTTGTTGTTTAGATTTTTATCTTGCATACACGTACATTCAATATACTGATGCCAGTTGCCCTGTATAATCTTATGATGCAAACGTAGATAAACATGATCAATACCCAACGCCTCGTTCATCCAGTTGAGCATTCAAAGTCAGTGGTGAGCCTACTTGCTTTCTGGAGGATACCGTTATTCGCTTTATATTTTTTTAATTTATAGGCTGTTGTGGGGTTTGTTTTAACATCCATCTTAGTGTTGTAGAGTTTTCATATATAGTAAGATAGTAAGTTTGAGTCACTTCCTTCAATTAAATATGTTTTGCTATGAGAATTCAAATTCAATTTTTTCCAAACAATTATACTTTAAATATTTCTTTTAATAATGTTCTTATTTCATATTTGAGTTAAGTTATTTCCTTTGCTGAGTTAAGAAAGCCAGTTGAAGTGTTCGCTTAACAACAACAATGGTCATTGGGTGCTGGCCACGTCTAGGTGTAGGATCGGGTCATGAAAAACATGGTATTAGAAAACAAAGTTCAAGATTACTATGGAGTCAATGAAGTCTTGTTGTTAATGTCTTAGTCATCCGTGTGAAGCGAGCCACATCTATGATTAGGAGGCTACAACATTGAGGAATCCCTCCCTTCTTTCGTATTCTTTTTTGTGCGCTAGAGTTTTATCTCTAAAAAGATTCCTTCTAATTCGTGCCTTAGCGTGTTTCACATCGTCATGCCTCCAAAGAAGAGCCATCAAATGTCGACCAGCCAAAATATATGTATAGGAGCCAGAGGTACCTAACACACCAAACGTGGAACCTCAAGCAGAGGTTAAAAATTCTGAGTTCCGTGAGGCAATCCACAAGCTAAGCTAAGTTGTTACTAACAAGGTTGTTCAACTAAGAGGAGTTCAATAGGAAGAGGATAACACCTCGAGGATTCCTGAGTTCTAATGAATGAATTCTCCCAGTTTCACCACTTCAAGCAGTACTAAGGATCAAATAGATATTTTGGAATAGTTGAAGAAGGTATTCTATATGATGCATATGGTACATATAAAGAGAGATGAACTGGCAGCATATCAACTATGAGGCTAAGACTTGGTTTGATTAGTGGGAAGACAACAAATATGAGGATGCACCACATCAAATTTGGGCTTGATTTTAAGAAGCCTTTTTGTGGCATTCCGTTCTGTGATAACTGAATGAAGCAACTGAACATGAGTTCCTTTCATAAGAAAATGAGTCCTTGAGTGTTCTTGAGCATGGATTAAAGTTCACCCAATTTTCTTGCTATGATTCGGAGATGGTTAAGGATATGAGAAACAACATGAGATTGTTTCTTGCTGGCTTGGGTTGTGATTCAAGCAAAGAATATTGGTTGTTATGTTTATTGGGGATATGGACGTTTTAAGCTTAATGGTCCATGTGAAACAACTTGAAGAAGAAAAAGTTGAGGGACATAAAGGAGTAGAGGAACAACAAAGCTAAGACTAGAGATTAATCTTATCAACATAAGTGTGGTTCAAGTTGACTACAATTTCTGAAACAAAAAACGCATGCAACATCATCTGATAGAGTACCTTCTCAAAGAAATAGAGGCGATTATTGTGAACAGATGCACAAGAAGGAAGAATACGCAGAAAGCAAAAACTGATATAGAGGCAACACGCTTAAAATAAAATGGATTTTTTTGGACTGTTATTTAGTACTCTTGGCTGCAGATTTTATAGGTGGAAAGACATAACAATAGTAAGCAAGAAAGTAGGAACCACTAGCTAATATTACTCCTAATAGATAGGAAACAAATCCATGATAAACTATTCTCCGAAAGACTAGGACAAAGCTGGAAAACAGGACTTTATTTGCTAACATTCTCCCTTAAACTGAAAGCTCTCAAGCTTCAGGTTAACTTTAGCTACTTGAACTCTTCCATCGTGCCAATACCCATTAACCTTCTCAGCTTCTGGAAAGGGAGAAACCTGAGAGGTTTAGTTAAAATGTCCGCCAACTGATCTTCACTTCGGCAATACTGCAGCTCTACCGTTCCTTCATTATTGAGGTCTCGCAGGAAATAATACCTCACATCAATGTGCTTGCTTCTTCCATGGTTCACAGGATTCTTTGACAACTTTATGGCAGAATTGTTGTCGCAAAATATTATAGTGCCTCTTCCCATTTTGAACTGAAGCTCTTCGAGGATTCTCCTAAGCCAAACAGCTTGACAAGCACAAGCTGTAGCAGCAATAAATTCTGCTTCTGTACTTGATAATGTGACAATTGTTTGCTTTTTGGAGGACCATGAAACAGCCCCTGTGCCTAGCAGAAAGACATAACCTGAAGTGCTCTTTCTATCGTCTTGATCTCCTGCATAATCGCTGTCAGTAAAGCCAGTCAAATCTGACTTTTCTCCCTTTTTGTAGAAAATTCCAAAATCCTTGGTTCCTTGTAGGTATCGAAGAATTCTCTTCGCAGCTAAAAGATGCATTTCAGTTGGGCACTCCATATATCTACTTACAAGACTGACAGCATACATGATGTCTGGTCTTGTAGCCGTTAGATACATTAAACTACCCACAATTTGCTTGTAAAACGTGTTATCCACCTTCTTTCCGCTCCCAACTTTGTTTAGTTTCAAGCCAAACTCAACTGGAATGTTGGTTGGATTGCAATTCTGCATCTTAAACCTAATTAAAATTTCTCGCACATACTTCTTTTGAGAAACAAATATCCCATCATCAGATTGCACCACTTCCAAACCAAGAAAATAATGCATTTTACCAAGATCAGACATCTCGAATTCATTCATCATACACTTTTTGAATTCAGCAAACATGATACTACTATTCCCCGTGAATATGAGATCGTCAACATATAAACACACAATGAGCATTTTCCCATTCTCCCCAATTTTCACAAAAAGTGTATGCTCATATGGACACTTTTGAAAACCCATTTTTTGAAAATAAGTCTCAATGCGACTATACCAAGCTCGCGGGGCTTGCTTTAGTCCATAAAGAGCTTTCTTTAATCGATAAACCTTATGCTCATTTCCAATCTTAATATAACCAGGGGGTTGTTCGATAAATACCTCTTCCTCCAAGTATCCATGTAGGAAAGCTGATTTGACATCCAACTGGAAGATCGGCCACGAATTTTGAGCTGCCAAGGCAAGTAGCATTCTGATAGTGTCATGCCTTGCAACTGGAGCAAAAACTTCAGTATAGTCCACACCATACTCCTGCTTGTATCCCTTGGCAACCAATCGCGCCTTATACTTGTCAATTTCACCATTTTCTTTCAATTTCGTCTTATAGACCCACTTGACACCAATAATTTTGTGCTTCTCAGGAAGATCAATAAGCTCCCAAGTATCATTCCTTTCAATAGCTTCAATTTCAGCATCCATCGCCTTTCTCCATTTTTCTTCTCTAACAGCACTCTCAAACATTATTGGGTCACAGTCTGCAAACAATGCAAAATGATTGACTGCATCATCTTTAGCATTAATTCCGGTTACCTTATAGTCCACCATCCACGCAGGCTTTCTGCGAGCACGACGAAGAGACTGAGCTGCTGCATCAGTTTCTTCTAAAGCTGCTGGTACAGTTTCAGCAGTTGGTGAAATTTCAGCAATAGCTGGTAGAATTTCAGCAGCTGTGGGAGCTGAATTCTCTGCACTTTCGGGCATCGCAGCAGTTTCATCTGCTCCCGTATCAAACACGATTGGAGTAGACTGCTGCATACTCCAGTTCCAAGTGTTTTCTTCATCAAAAATGACATCTCTACTAATTACAATCTTCTTTGTCAGTGGATTAAGCAATTTATATGCCTTGGATGCTTCACTTACACCGAGAAAGATACACTTTTCACTTTTGTCATCAAGCTTCTTCCTCTTCTCGTCTGGAACATGTGCATAAGCAATGCAACCAAAAATTCGGAAGTGATTGACTGTTGGTTTTCTTCCACTCCAAGCCTCCTCTGGAGTCATGTTTTGAACAGCAAATGTTGGACTTCTATTCAATACATGAATGCTCCAATTTATCGCTTCCGGCCAGAAAGTCTTCTCCATTCTTCCTCTTGCTAGCAAACTCCGCACCATATTGAGAATGGTTCTATTCTTCCTCTCCGATACACCATTTTGTTGTGGTGTATAAGCAGTGGTGAGCTCTCTTCGAATTCCATTAGATTCACAAAAATCTTCAAAGACTTTTGAGCAATACTCGCCACCACGATCAGTTCGAAGAGTCTTTATGGCCCTTCCAGTTTCATTTTCTACTTGAGCTTTGAAGCTTTTAAAGGCTCCAAAAGCTTCTGATTTTTCCTGTAAAAAATAAACCAACGTCTTTCGAGAATAGTCATCCGTAAAGGTAATAAAATACCTTTTACCTCCATTAGAAACCGGTTTAATTGGGCCACAAATATCTGAATGCACCAGCTCCAAAATACCCTTTGCTCTCCATGACTTTCCTTTTGGAAATTGAGAACGATGTTGTTTGCCAACAACACATTCTTCACAAACTTGGGAAGGGATGATAATTTCGGGAAGACCTATCACCATATTTTTCTGTTGGAGAGTTTTTAATCCACCAAAGCCCAAATGACCATATCTAAAATGCCACAACCATGAAGGATCTTTTACTTCCGTCTTTAAACAAGATTGAATACTCTCAATATTCAAGGCAAATAACCTCTTCGAATTCATTTTCACAGCGGCAATAGCTCCTCTAGTAGGACTATAAATCTCACAAACACCTTTCCCAATGAGAATAAAATACCCCTTTTCTTGCAATTGTCCAACACTCAATAAGTTGCTTTTTAATGCAGGAACATAAAGCACATTTGATATTACTTCTTCAAAACCATTCTTGGCTTTAATTTTAATATCCCCCTTTCCCATTGCATCCACAGTAGAACAATCACCAAAACTAACTTTAGAACGAAAGCCTTCATTTAAATAAGAAAAGCAAGACTTACTCCCACTCATGTGATTACTGCAGCCTGTGTCCAAATACCAAACGTCCTCCACGAGTTTTTTTTCTGCTTGTATTGCCATCAACAAGGTCTCGGTTTCGTTGCTTTCAACAAAATTTGACCTCTCATCCTTGTCACTAGGCAGCCTAGTATAGCAATCGGACTGATAATGACCAAATTTATGACATCGATAGCATTCTACCTTTGATTTGTCAAAATTCTTTCCCCTGCCTTTGCCGTCATCATTGGCTCTAAAATTTCTGCTGCCATATTTGTTGCCTCCGTCTCTATTTCCTCGATCTCCTCTCCCTCTTCCTCTACCTCTACCTCTACCCTTTCCTCTAGTATTGGAAGAAATAAAAGTAGATGCCTTCAAGGCCTGCTCCTCAGAAGTTGAACTGCGGTTCATCTTCTGTTCATGCACCAATAGGGAGCTTTGCAGTTCGTCCAGCGACAACTCATCTATATCTTTTGACTCCTCAATGGAGCAAACGACATAGTCATACTTTGGCGTCAAAGAGCGCAATATTTTCTCAACAATTGTGACATCATTCATCTTCTCTCCATGGAATCGCATTTTGTTGCTAATCTCCATTGTTCTAGCACAGTAACTCATTACAGACTCTCCTTCCTTCATTTGCAAAGTCTCAAAATCTCTTCTCAAGGCTTGAAGCTGTGCACGCTTCACTCTGGCAGTTCCCTGATATTTTTTCTTCATGGAGTCCCAAATATCCTTAGAAGTTTCTTTGCAAAGAATAGTTTCTAGGATGGGACGATCGATAGCCTGAAAGAGATAATTCTTCGCCTTTAGATCTTTCAACTTTTTCGCTTCCAATTCTGCCTTTTGAGCATTCGTCAAAATTTCGCCTTCCGCCGGAGTGTTAACGCCGTCCTCCACAATTGGCCAATACTCCTTTGACCGTAAGAAATTCTCCATCAGCATGCTCCAATGGTCGTAGTGACCATCAAAGCGAGGAATTGCTGCTTGTACAAAGTTACTATCTGATGCCATGAGTGGAACAGAAAAGAGAAGAGAGGTTTAGCTGCTGCTATATTTTTTATTTTATTTTATTTTTCGCTCCAGGATCTCACACTTGCTCTGATACCACTGTGAACAGATGCACAAGAAGGAAGAATACGCAGAAAGCAAAAACTGATATAGAGGCAACACGCTTAAAATAAAATGGATTTTTTTGGACTGTTATTTAGTACTCTTGGCTGCAGATTTTATAGGTGGAAAGACATAACAATAGTAAGCAAGAAAGTAGGAACCACTAGCTAATATTACTCCTAATAGATAGGAAACAAATCCATGATAAACTATTCTCCGAAAGACTAGGACAAAGCTGGAAAACAGGACTTTATTTGCTAACAATTATATGGATAGAATTTGCAGAATTTAAAGTCAATGCCAGCCCACTCCTAAGACAGCGTGGCACAAAGATATAGTTTGGCTCTAGATGTGGTAGGTGTGGTAGAAACCATGCCTGGTTAGTTCGACACTAAGTCATGCCTGGAGTGTCTATCAATTGACATAGACTACGGACCATTGTCTGACCTATGGACCATAGATCCGTCCGCCGTTCGACACTGTCATATTTTTCAGGGCTTACTTTTTGGGGGTTTCTGACTCAATCGAAGGACAATCAAAACAGACTGTGGGTCAGGCTACGGTCCATGTATGGAAATCATCGGTTGCACCTGCAGATTTTCTGAAACAATGTTTTTTTGTCTGATTTGGGTATATGGTGTTATAACCTATACCAAAAGAAACAAAATAAATAATAATAGGTAAAATATTAATCTAACCATGTTTATAAGAGTCTACTTGTTTTCTCTTCTATACCAATCTATTATATAGTGTCTCGTGTAGACAATTGAAATGCATATATTTTATAAGATAAGTGACTCATGAGCTTTGTAAAGAAGTTTACATCACTACAATAAGAATGTAGTGACTTTATATGTTTATCATGATGCTATTTTCATGTATTTTAAATATTTTAAGTATATCAAGCCATTTGGACTTACAAAATTAAAACACCCAAGAAATTTTTTTTGAACTAAGAATAAAACCATTCATCGAGTGATTCATATTTTCAAAAGTAATTAAAATTTATTATGTCTTAAGGTCAGTTACTAGATTTAACACATTGAGTTCCAAAAAGAATTAAATTGGAAATAGCAAAATCTGAAATTTTGATAGTTAAGCTATGTATAAGTTTTTGGTCGACTTCAGACGCCCATTACTCCTAATGCAGGATTTTTTAAGTGTTCAAAAAAATATCGTAGAAAATATCTTAGGATTATTTTTCCAAAGCCGCCGAATTTGTTAAGTTTCGAGTTTGTATTAGTGAGATAGCAAATTTTGAACTTAAATTGTCTAGTTGAGGAAAGTTAGCCGACAATAGTGATGGATATTTTAGTTCTTTCCTCACACAATCAAATTTGATTCGCTTTTAGTAATAATTTAGAGTTCTAATTCTTTTAGGTGATAATCCTAATATACACCTAGGGTTTTAGTTGAGAGTTCAAGAAGAGTTAAGAAGAGATAAGAAGAGTAAAGAGGAGAAATGAGGAATGGATTAAGTCGTTTATCGACCTTCTTGAGTAGGGCATTTATCGACGTTCTTGAGTTTAGCTGTGGATTTTCGCCATGGATGTAATACCTAAGTGGTATGTAAGCTTTTATAGTGTTGCTTTAGTTCACCTAGAGGCGAATCTTGTTATTTTTGAGTTAAAAATCATCCTTAAAGTTTAAAGATTAGAGTTCTCAATGAGTTCTTAATAGGCGTTTTTGAGGTTCATTCTAAATGTTGTTATGTTTCGTTTTTGATGAATCCTTCAATTAAAATTGTGCAATTTGAGAGTGATTTTCATTATATTAGAGTGTAATTAATTTAAGTTATCTAATACTAGTAATTGGGAAAAAATCGTTCGATTTTACACGAGTTAGGGTTAGAAAACGAGCAAGGACCTTCGAAAGAATTTCTGGGTTAGGTCCTAGCACACTGCGCCTTACATACCACCTTAAACCCTTCTCTATACTACACGTTTTGGTGCCCCTCACCACCCATAGCTCTGGTGTTTCCTGCACTATCCAGTTTTCCCCCGTTTGCTTTGTTTGAGCTTATTTAAAATGTATCCTCACTCCTTTTGATTCTAAGTACTTTTAACTACTTCTAAAAATCTGGAAATCATTAGATGAATCAGAACCTTGAAATAATGGTTCAAATCCATGGTAAAGTTAATATTATGTTTTGAGAGTTCTTCCGAACCTTTTGAGAGTCTTTCCGAGCACTATGGAGGAGTATTCTACAACTTCTAGAAACATTTTTCAAGACTCAAGTAAGTGAGAATGATAGTTAGGAGAATGTATTAATGAGTCTACAATATTATCTAGATCATTCATATCATGAACCATAACTCGTTTATTTATAATTCTCATGCAAGAGAGAGTTAAGAGTAGAGTTGAAGAAAGTCTTCACGTTAAATTGTGAATTCTTTAAGGTCAATCATTGATTGAACTAAGTATTAAGGAAGTAAAAAAGAGAATCAGAAGGGTAATTCTGATTCTTATGTGTACAACAATGTTGAGATGAGAGGTACCTTTGAGTTCTCGAGTTGAGTAGTTCATGCTCGTAATTCTGCATGAATTCTACAAGTTGAAAATCATAAAATTATCCATAAACATGAGATAATGATCCTTGAATCCATACTTCAATTTTACAAAAGCTAAGACTCAAGTCTACAAGTTTAGGGCAAGTTAAAGTAAAGTTCATAACGATTTACGAGAGTCATTAACAAACATTTTAACCATTGATTTAAGGCTCAAGTTATAAGTTAAGCAAGAGTAAAGATTTGAGTTCATTGTCAAAAAATTATAAGGGGACTAAATAATCCCTAAGAGTTACAAATATTTTCACATTCAAATAATTAGCGAGCCTTCGGGCTTGTTTTCAGACAGAAGTAATAACTTAATAAAATGAAGCAAGTAGGCAAAAGAGCTTTAAGAGTTATGTTTTGCGCATTAATTTTAAGCCACAGAATCAGTATGTTTTAAAAACATAAGATCCAGTATATTTTTAGGAGTAGTATTGAGCACTGATGTTGGGGTGCGAGTTTCAAATTAACTCAAGTCTCCATGAAAACATTTTTTCCATAATGCGTAGAAAAGGGTCATACATTTTAGATGAATTTTTTTCTCACTTTACTAGTGGATCCATTAGGCAGTTCAGGTCCTATACCTTCGCAAGGTTAGGATGAACGGATAGCGTGGGCCGAGTAGTGTTGTATCATCACTATAACTCCCTAGTGATTGTTTTTTGATAGAGAAACTCCCAAAGAATTTATTGAATAAATATATACATCATGTAATAGTATTTCATATTCATTTAATAGTTATGCTGTATCCTTGTTATCTAGAGAGAGTTGACATCATGTTTTTAAACAACTTTTATTTATATTGCACTTGTTTTAAACTGCTTTATTTTGAAATGATTCAGTTAGATATCACGATTTGTAGTGACTAAACTTTCTATGAACTATTATGTCCATTCATTGACCAACCTCCAAATTCTATTCCGAATTAATGACTTTGACGCTATATAATGTACATATAAGTTTCAGTATTTTTAAAGGATAGATTAACATAATTCAATTCATGAGAGATAATACTAAAAAGAGGACATCAATATGCTACAAAAAATGAAATATTCATCAAACTCAAAGATAGGAGAGTTACAAAGAAATATATTAAATACTAAGGTAAATTTATACTCTAGAGAGAAATTAAAAATAATTCCTCCTAACTTAAGGTACATTTATATTGCATTCTTTGGATAAATATTTTATCTCTACGTAAAGAAAAGCTTATGTAGTTCTAAGTTGGTGTGTAATGTCTATTAAGAATAATATATAATACATTAAATAGATCATAATATTTCGAATAATACTAAATAACAACATTTAGGGTTCATTTATTCATATACATCCGTAAATCTCGAATAGTAAATCGATGGGATTGGAGAAATACTCATGCAATATACATGTACAATGACCAATTATTCACTCCATGGAATTATATAGACCTTACTTAGATCGAGAGTCTACTGTTAGTTTAAGTAAGGTGAAAAACATGTCGTTTCATATATCCATTCATATATTACTCAGTTTAGGAGAGGTAGTACATATTATTTAAATTAGACGATTTAAAAACATAGTGACGTGCATTGATTTGATTTGATGGGTACAATGGTCAAAGCCAACACATAAAATTAATATTTCACTAATTTTCAATTTTTTTTAATGAAGGGAGAGACCCCTATAACCAAATATGACCAAAAACTCATATAACAATCCCAAAATATAATATTTCTTACTAGGTTGTTCTTATGAATCTATCAAATTTTTGATCAATGATAGTTCCCCTTTTTTTTTAATTACAAAACTATGATTAATTTGGTCAAAAGATATTGTTTGTCCAAAATACAATTTATGATTTTTCGTTCTGTAATTCCTATCACATATTATCATTTGAAAAACCTATATAATAATCATAAATAAAGGACAAAATTCTAAAAAATATTTAAATTGTCTGAGTAATTTTTTCTAAAAATCAAAATTTTTATGAATATATTGAAAACTAGAATTCAAAACACACCTCTTAGATATTCATGTATCTTGAACAACAAATCTTGATAGAAAAAATAACTACTAATGCAATATACATTTGTAAAGTAAGATATTCACTACAACAAATTTAGATCAAAAGTAACTCAGATGGAGAGTATATGTTAGCAATGTCATGTCAATATTATTATCTCTTGATTCATTGTTCCATTGTAATACTATTGAGGTATTGAGAGTCAACACAAGTTATCAAAATTAGAGATTAAATTTTAATGACTTGTATCAATTTCACCTGAAATGGAGGAAGGTCGAAGGCAACACATTAACTTAATACTTAACTAAAACTAAGTCGTGAAGACCATACTGAATAGTGTCAATCACCACTATATCTTAGTTGAGTAAATTTCATTAAAATTAATTTTCCGAAAACAAAAAATATCTAAAAACATATCTAAACAACCTATAATTGTCAAATCACTTCATAACAATAAGTGTTTTTAATTTGTTCGTTTCTAATGAGCCTACCAAACTTCTAATCATTCATAGTTCAAAAATAATTTTATCTCCAATGTTTTGATCAAATTCATATTCAAATTATTTTAAAAAAATAATCAGATCTATATACATATCATATATCAATTCATGTTAATTCATCATGTGTAATATTATACTACATATAACATGAATAAAATAAATATAAATGATTTCATTCATACTAAATAACATTTAAATTCCAATGAATGATTTAATTCATAACCACATAGCAATGACTACTTTTTATTAGACCGTTATCAATGAGCTCACAAAATTTAAGTTAAATTGATGTTTCTAAAGAAAAATTATTCCAAAAGCTATTACAATTTTAAATTTAAGTGATTTAATCATTTTTAAAAAATTAAAACAATATGTCTACATTCCTATCACACATCAATTCATGTTAAATAACTATGTACAATCATATTCCAAATGCAACATAAACATGACTGATACAAATAATGATATTATCATATTCAAATTAAATTTTAATATAACAAACTACTTAAAACTCATCAAAATGATATTAAAGGGAACAATAAAATTTCAAGTCAATCAGAGATAAAAAAAATTCATGACCAAGTAAAAAATGACCAAATTTGAAAAGAATTATAAGCATAGTTAAAGATTCCCACAACTTTATTTAAATTTCCTTCTCCTTTAATAATTATCTCATGAGCATAATGTTACATGTGTTTCCTTTGATTAAAACATACACACCTTTATGGCAAATTGCCCTATCGATTAATGCACCCGAGTATTCAAGATATTACTTTTTTACCGCTCATATCAATGAAAACCTTTAATATATATTCTAATGTATTGAGTGTTACTAATATCTAATGTATAATATCCACTTGATTAAACAAACCTTTACTAAAACACATTTATTTAGGACAATTTTTACATGTTATACTGAGTATTTTCTAATGACTCCATTAAATAAAGCATCCTATTGTATCATATTAACAATCATAATTCTCAATTCATATATATGTATATATAAAAAATTTGCCATATAAAATAAATAATTAATTGCAGACGAATTATTTATCAATCCTTAATTCTTAAATTATACATGCATATGTAGGAAATAAAAGCTAATATAATTATAAAACGAAAAACAATTAGAAAAAGGGAAAAATATCCCAATACTATTTTTCAACAATCCACTTTTGTCATTAAAACTAATAATGATTCTTTTATACAAAAAACTTATTCTTCTCTAATATAAAGGAACAATCACATGTAGGTAAACTGTGTATGTTATTTGATAAATATTACATATTATATTTTCCAAAAAATATTAACACCACTTTGAACACATTTTCCACAGACACATGCATTGTCTTCCTTTTCTGTCATTATATACGTTAATACGAAGAAAAAGAAGACTCATATACATAATAAAAGTATGTACAACTAGATTAGGCTATATATTTAGATTCAAAAGTAGCTCTTGATTCGAATAGTTAGAAAATTATATGCGCAATAGAGCATATCAGAATCTTAGTGCCTAAATGAATAATAAAGAAAACCCAATCGTTTACGCTAGATCATATACAATTATGCTAGAACACATAAGCTTGTTGAAATTTCATTCAAATATTACCTCTTAAAGCGTGAACAAATACATTCATGTGAATCCACAACTAAAATGTTTCTTCCTTTTAACGAATTCCCAAGTTAGATAGATCATCAAGTGAATCCAAAAGATAGACAAGGGTTATGTAACCTTCTACAATGATCTCTAATTCACATGAGAACTCTCTCAATACTTGGGTGGGCAAGAAGTTTTAGAAACATTCAATTTTTTTCTAAGTTAAGAGAATCCTACTTATAGATATTTCTTAAAATTAAAAAAGGAGAATAAAGTAAAGTCTAATTTCTTCAGAAAAATACACTATTCTCTGACTGACAACCATCACTCTAAGCTTAAGTGACGATATAATGTTTTAACTCAGGCTACCCAAGGATCTTTCTATACCTTTCCATCGGTACAAGACATTAATTTGCTTGATGGATCCACTAGATAAAGTGACGTGATAATCTAAAAATTGTGACCCGTCAATTCCCACGATCGATTCATTGTTTACATGTAGAATTAAGTTAAAATGAATTCTCATCTCCATATCGGTGCTCAATACTACTCCCAAAACATACTTTAGCTCATAAATTTAATAAAACATCCTTACTTCGGATTAAGATAATTTACTGAACTCTTTAGCTTTAAAAAGCCCCTTGAGGAATCAATATTCCCCTTTTAGTTCAAAACTCTTTTGGAACTCTTAGTTTCCTTTTAATTTAAATGTGAGGCATTTATAAGCCTTTAGGTAATACTTATTTCCCTTATAGATTTTTAGAAATGAAGTCCACTCTTGCTCTTTACTTGACTTAAAAGTTAACTCTTAGGGAATACTTATTTCCCTTATAGGTTTTGAGAATTTAATTCCACTTTTTACTCTGTACTCAATTTGTAGCTTGAATCATAAATCAAAGTTAAGATGATAGTTTGTGACTCTTTGAAAACTTTAATAACTTACTTTGACTTGCTTCTTACTTTAAAACATGACTCCTATTTTATATTATGTAAATGAATTAACCTTTTTTTAACTTTAATAAGAGATGAATGTTTATCAAGATTATTGAAATATCATGAGAACACTTTCACTTAAGATAATGAAACTTTTAGGGATGAGACTAGGTGTACGAAAGAGCCACTTGAAAGTGTTTTTTTGAAGATAATAAATTCATAATAAGACTCAATTATGTCCAGTGCCATAAACTCGAGCTCACCTTAGAAATCGGTCCTAACTATGATTCAACATCATTAACAATTCTCCATCAAGATTATGTTAGCGGACTTCGGGTTTTTGTTGAAAACGAATGGTAATCCTCCTGTCATATTTTAATGCTTTTGTGGTTAAAGAAGGCAAAATATTTACCATAAACAAATTTACATACTAGAAATATATAATAAGCTAATCTATTTGCATATGTATTACATACAAATAATATAAACTAAAGCAATTAACCAAATAATGCATTTTTAGTGAAAAACATAATATGATGTTTCCACATGACGCATAATGATATACATCATGGATTCTTAGACTTACAACTTAAATGTAACATATTTAGTGTTTGTCGTTTTGCAGGCCTCATCAAATGGAAGATACAAAAGTTCCTTGCATAAACTAGTTGATAACAACGAGACTCCTAGAAAAACACTTGCTTTCTTTCTTTTTCAAGACAAAGATACGGTTGTGAGTCCACAAACTCAATTGGTGGACTATAACAACCCTTGACTATATCTTGACTTCAAATGTCCGACTCTTCTTGAATATAGTCAAAATCATCCCAGAGGTGATACAAAGACTCTTCTAGCTTTCTCGACATTGCTTCAAGAAAATAATACAGAAGCATAAGAGCTATGTTGGTTAGGTTCAAGATTGAAGGCCTTGTTATCTTTTTGTAACATTCTGGAAAATCATATGTCTAATGAAGAGCCAGTATGCCCTTAGGATAACCTATTAGGGGTACATAGGAACTCCTATGCCGAATATTGAGAAATATTGGGCATAGTATAGAAAAATTGGCTAAGGCATATTAGCCAATTTTCTATATACTAATATGAAATATACTTTTTGGGGTTGTCATACCCCAATCCATGATTATTGTTCGATAAATGTACCTGTAATGAAGACCTAAACTAAAATGCTTTTTCCCTTAACTCACAAAAAGGTATGAGGCATCCAAATGTCAACACTAGATACCATGTCACATGATCAATTAAAATGATCATGTAGAGATGCAGTGCCCAAGGAAATAGTGAGGATCCTTGGGATAATAAGTAAACATTCCCAAAGGAACCATAAATAATAGTTAGTTCGGAAAGTAAAACCAACACATGTGCAAGCAAATGTGCTAAACATGTGAAGAAGCACCAAAGGAGAGAACCACCCTAACCGAATTTGGTTAGGGTAGTTAAAGGGACAAAAACGTGCATAAGGGACCACTCTATGTGGGGCCTAACTTCCTAAAAAAATTTAGACTCTAACCTACTGCACCAAATAGATAACTAACCTAGGACTAACCAGAATGGACCCACTAGTGCACCTGACAAAGTTTAGCAAATTAATTAATTAATTTAAAAGGGTTAAAACAAACACTACACAGGGAATTTTCTGATTTCAGTTAAGACAAGAAAGGGACAACCTTGTACCTAACCTAGGATGGTCGAAAGAGTTAGTTTAGGTCCGAACAACTTAAGGATACTTTAGAAAGTACCCTAGTCTACTTAATTAAATATATTATCATCTTAATTTATTAATTTAAAGGGTCAAAACCGAAATAACAAAGAAGTTTCAAGATTTCGGTTGAGACAAGAAAATTACAGTCTAGTATTTAACCTAGGATGGTCCAAAGGATTTGTTATTGTTATAATGACTTAAAGGTACTTTATTAACTACCTTATATTAGTTATTTATTTAAATTATACATTTAATTAATTAAATTAAAAGGGGTCAAACATAAATTTTTATACAAACCTAGTATAATACAAGAAACATCCTAGTACTTAACCTAGGATGGTCCTAAAGGGTTGCTTATGACTACAATGACTTAGGGATACTTTATTACATGCCATAGGTCCCTAAATAAATTAAATTAAGGATTTAATAAATGAATATAATTAAAAATGTTAACCTAAACCATCGCCAACACCAAAAATTTATGATTTTCGGTCTAGTCAATATTCTCATATGTTTAGTCAACTTAGGAGGGTTTGTTTAGTAATTATTAATTAATTAATTTAATTAACTTATTAAACCCTAAGTTGAATAAGTCAAGGTCATTTCCTAAACCTAGAAACCACGTTAAAACTAAAACAAATACACGACTAAAACCAGAAAAAAGTCTGAGAAAACAGTGAACAAAGCACAAGAAAAAAATAGAAAATTTCATAGACGATTTTTCAATTTTATTGTTAAGGTTTCTTCAAGGTTCAGATTAAGGTGGTCTTCTTAGATTAAGTTACTATTAAGGTATGGGTTTGGTCTCATGGAGTTCTTTCTCCATGAGGCTTTTCAAAAGTTTCAAACTCATGAATTTCGAAACTAGGGTTGTTTCCCAATGGTGTTGTTGAACGTCCATCTCCCTAGTTATCCTTGTTTTCGATTCTTTATGTATATAGATGTAATCTTGAACATGTTGTTGGTATGTGGTTATAACTTATTTTATAAGTTCTTGATTTATTAATGAGTAATGAGATCTATAGATTGGATTTTGATGTTTGAGTAATTAGTTACACAGATTAAGGAATGACATAATGCTTAGTTTTGTTTTCGAGAAAGATGAAGTTGTTATGATTTGTTTATGAAGTTGAGTCTACTGTTATATGTTTTTCATTGAATCATAATTAGAAGTTAATTGAATATAAAAAGTTTGGATTACAACAGATGAAGTTTAAATGACCACCACATGTGAAAGTTTGGTTTATGCCAAAAAATTGGCTAGCAAAACTTTGTCCAAAATATTATCTCCCAATATGTGTGATGTTACACTAACAAAGTGATACAAATCTCTACATCAATGAACTCATAGCATAGGGCATGCCAATAAATGGGACAAGTCCAAACATACCCTATCCACACGAACTTGTGAACGTAATAGCATTGAATAAGTAGTTATAACTTTCATAAAGAATTAAAGCTAGTTCATGAATATATAATGCCAAAATAGCTTCATAGCTTGGACAAACCAAGCATTGAATTTTTCTTGTAAGTTAATCAAAGATTAAAAGTTCAAGTGTAGTGAAAGTTTGTCTTATGCCAATAAATTTGTCTACAATATTATTTTCAAAATATGGAATTGGCGAATGATTCCATGAAATTATACTTTAATGAATTGCCTGCCTTATGCCAATATAATGACTAACAATACATCGTCTAAGAGTGATGAATGAAATTGTATATAATATTATGTTTAAATAATCAAAAGATTAGATAATGTCTAAGGTATACCAAACTAAACAGGAATGAGTGTAACGTTGGCTTGTGCCAATAAATTGGCTATGAAGTAAGTTTTAAAATTTTCTAGGCCAATACTAATTTTGTGCCAATCATATATAGCCGAAGTATTAAAATAACAATATAATAACATCTAATGTAATTCAATGAATCTTTATCCAAAGGCATGCCAATCATTGGGACAAGTCCCAACATGCACTAACCAAATAAACTATGAACATATGTAATTCATTTAGTGAAGTTCTCATCGTCCATAAACGATAATATGAAGCTATCAAACGAAAATAAGCAACTAACGTGACTGATAACATAACAAAAGATGTCTTGGTTAAGAGCGTGATCAGAATGAGGTGTTAAAAGAAGCGAGACAAGCCTCATTTACATCTAAGCTACTATGTTAAAAAGAATGAAGGTATAAGAATGTGTGAGTCAAGTCTCATTAACACCAAAGATGTTATTTAAGGACAATTCTCATTTCATTGATATAAAGAAAAGGATGACAAGTAATCAATAGTGTAAGTAAATGTTACCAAAACATACTCACCTGTGAGAGTGTAAAGCTTATAAAGAGACCAATCTCTATGTACACTCTAATCAAAGTATTGAGACTGATGAATACTTAATACTAATGATGATATGAGAAATCATCTATTGAGCTATGATGTCCTCATAATAGAATCCAGCTTCCAAGACGTATGGGTTGAATAAAATGGAACTTTATACTAACCACCGATTGGCTAGCTTTGTGCGGTGATGCCTTCTTTCGGGAAGGGCGGAGGTTCACGTAACTCTCATGAGATGATACTACCCGGCATGCCGGGTATGGGTCTCCTTATATCTCCTAGTTTTCGAACCTATAGTGCCAATATAGGGATCTTTGAGGTTCAATTCCCATGTATGCTAGCATGTTTTGGTTCACTTTGGACTGTTATTCAACCTCTTTTCAGTGTGGGGTAGACACTGCATTTCATGATGCTCACATGATCAATGTCGGTTAAGGTTGAGGTCCTCAATGTATGAAAGATAATGAAATGAACGATACCGAAGGTGTTTGTGCAAGACAATCGGGAGGTGAAATCAGATTCAAGTAATGAAATTAGGTCATTCTTGGTCATTGCACTTCATGATCCCGATGAAAGTCTTAAACTTCATCCAAGGTATAGATGGTGTTTATATCTGCCTATGAATGAATAAAAGGAATAATGTGAAGTACGAATGAACGAATGAAGCAGACTCTGTGTTTGCTAAAGAAGGCCCTCGGGTTGAGGTCCCAGATGTTGGTCCCTCACTTGAGATGTCTTATGCTTCATCAACGATTCCAATGTTTCATGTATATGAAATGTATAATATATAACAAATGAAAGTAATGAAATCAATGACATGATCAATATTGAATTTCTTATGAAAGGTAATGAATATATAGTGTAAAGAATGACTCACTATAAAACAGGGAAATCATTCCTTAGTCCTTGGGTTGCTTGCATCGATTTTTCATGTCTATGGGCCTACAATGAATCATTTCACTTGTAATTAAAACATAGGACCAAAGAAGTTATTGAACTACACAACAAAAAGAAGAAAAAGACTGAAAAATAATCTAAGTGTACAAAGAGGAGCTCTCGTCCTAAGAGGATGAAAATCTTAAATCTTCGCCAGAGTTGTTCAAAAAATATGTGGATGATACTAATGTTTTTGTAATAATATAGAAAATGAGTTTTGTTCTTTGAATTCAATAATATACATCATATTCATACCACCATTCACATCTAACGATTTGCGAAATTCTAATCACTAGGCTTTCAAGAAATAGCATGTTGTTTAGGAAGAGCTTTCTTTGATCATTAGAAGCTTTATGTGTATGTGTGCGTATACCCATACTTAGTACAACTGGTGTACTAACCCCCTACTATTTACGATTTTATTGGTGCAGGTCAGAGGATAGGTTGAGAACACTTGAAATGTTTTGGACATCAGCGTTTCAACAAACTATTTGGTAGGTCCTCATTAGTTCGAGGATGATACAGATTTAGTCTAGCCTTAGTTTTAGACATAGATAGTGGATGTTTTCCCTAGCGTCTCTTTCGTACCTTCATTTCAAAGCTTTGTAATAAGTCCATGTTTGGCAACCTATTTATGATATATTCATCTTCAGTTTCGAATTGATTCTTTATGTTAGATGACTGTTCTCTTATGTTGATCTTAGTATATGATATATCTCGTTAATAAATTATATGAAGTCTATGTATACTTCATACATATATAAAGTTTTAAATTTTCGGCAAATTTAATTAGATAAATGTGATGAATGCAAGAGGAGGCCTATCTGCGACCTCTGAGAGGTCAACGACGCCGGTTGCGATCCGGATTCCAGAATTCGGGTCATGACACTTTTTTGTATATTTCGAATCCTTGATTGAGAATTACAAAATTTTCTTTTGCAATAGTTCTACTAAGTTATACACCTAGTAATTATGAGTTAATTTCTACTTCAGTTTCATCTAGACCGTAAATACATGTCTTTTGATACTTAATAATATAAAGTTGTGGAATGAAATACGTAATTTATCCTTCAACTTTTATTCCATTGTTATATTCCTAAATTTATTTTCTTTAAAAACATATGGGTGGCATTTAGAGCTATTTTTCTAAAGAAACTCTGAGGGAAAAAGATGGATTTCACAAATAGTTTTTCATGAATTACTCATGCTAGTTTTAGCAACTAAAATTACCATTTATAGAGTTGTGAGAACGGAAAATCACTTGGAGGCCCTCGATCGTTAGGAAGAAAGACATTGAAGAGGATTATGAAATTAATCTGTTACAAAATAATCCCACCATAACACAAATCAAGAGTCACATGGAAAAGAAAACATGAAGTCCACAACGAAAGCAACTCTTTTTATTGTTGTCTTAACAAAAATTTTAAAGAGAATTAAATTTCTCCAATCACAAAAATATATTTGAAATTATTTTTAGAAAAAATATGTTGGAGTTAATGAATTAATGTTTCAAAGAATAAAAAACTCCATGAATATCAAAGAATGTTTGGATAGATTTTTTGGTATTGATAATAAAGTAAGATTTCAATGCACTAAATCAAAACAAGGTAAGAGATAAATAGAAACGCAATCTTCCAAAGGATGATTCATTAAATAATTTGCCTTTATCAAAAACTCTAGAAACTCATTCTTTGGATGTGATATTACCGACTCCATTTTAATTAAGAAGAAATATAGTGAATGCCAAAATCCTAAGAAACAGCCTTCCCCTTTGATATTATTGAAGAAACATGTGATAACAAACGTACTGAGGAAATGAAGGTAGAATTTTTTAATTCCATGGAAAAAGACATAAATAGAAGCAGCTAGTAAAGGTACAGATGGAAAAGGTAGAGGTAAAAAGAGAGAGCGAGTAAGAAAAGATCTAGATTGTTCTGTTTCACAACATAGTGCAGATGCTCAAGATTCTTCAAGATGAGGAAGATAAGTGAGACAAATTTTGATGGTTCTACAGATAAAATTTTCAAGAGAGATAATGTACATTATGATGATGATCTCATTTGGGAATTGATTTATTGAATGGTAGATCATACATTAATAATACAAGCAACTAAATGTTAAATTCATTGAAAAGTTAGGTTTATTAAAATTTCCAGAAAACTATTCTATGGAAGTGATATTAATGGTTTCCTTACATGGAATGCGTTAATGCAAAAATCTGCAGACTCAAGGGTGGTTAAAAGTAATTGGGGGTCTAAAGAGAAATTTTAATTCACTATCTTAAATATAAATACACTTCATAAGCATATTTATTTTTTAAAAGAATTACACTATTTGGATGAAAAATATTCGGAATTAATATTGTTTTATAAGTAAATAGTTTTACGTAATATTTTTATAAACTCAACATTCAAAAACATCATTTAAGTGATACAATTATTATATGTTTTGTTAACATAAAGATATAAGTAATAATTTGATAAATATCTAATAAAGATAAGAGTTAGAACCATCGAATTTGACTTAAAAAGTTGATGACTAGGTAAACCTCATTTTAATATTTTTAGAGTAATGCTTGAAACTAAAATTTAACAGAAAAAGAAATTTTAAATTCACTTTCTTCAAAACATTTAACTGTTAATTCTTATTTTTAACAACCTACAAAAGATGTTAAATGGGATAAAACAATTTCTTTTCTTACAAAAATATACTTTTATCATAAATAATTAATTTTTCTATAAAATTTTTAGCACAATTTATTCTTTTCATGAATTTGAGGCCCCCAAAGGCAAATGCTTTATATTGAAAGCGTACAGCCGGCCCTGTAGTGAGACTCAATCTACCTTACTGATATATTGTAGTAAGTTACATGTGATAACGACTTCAAAAAAGAAAAGAAATCACAGATGTCCATGTTCTTGGGAACAGCCATAAATATAAGCAAAGCTAGTAACAAATTATTATAGATAATAAGTTCAGAGTGATTATTGATGAACTTTATAGCTAACTTTATGTTTTTTTATGACTTAAGGGGTCAATTTTCATAAGCAGACCTTGCAAGAAACTATTGTGGGCATGTATACCATATTGCTTTCCCTAAAAAGTTGAACAAGATCGATAACACTTGCCCCATTTACAAGAGAACATTGGTTGTTGCTTTCAATTTTACATTATTATTCGTGAATTCCTTGATTTTTGTGGAAAACATAAAATAAGAAATCTTTTTCAGTCTTACAACAATAGTCTTTTAGTTTTTTCAATTGAGTAAGTTACATGTTTTTCTTACTTTTTCGAATCTAAAAATAACTAAGTACATATTTCATATCGTTTTAATGGATGATATATGACATATTTTATTTTTACTGATACTTAGTGTAGTTTTTGAATCCCTTTTTTTACTATAACTGCATTATTTTGTTCATAATTACTAATCTATAATGCCCATTTTCCTTTGATATGTGCACTAGATAGTTTGCACATACATGTAATAATAATAAAGCATAATTGTATATATATTAAAAACATAAAACATACACACATACATACAAAAAATCATTATGCTTCATGTATGATGTAATAAAGTTTCAAATATATTGTCTTAACTAGTCAAATTACCCGCGTTCGCGCGGTAATTTTGTAGCATTGAATTTATAAAATAATACATAAAAACCTATTCGTCATTAAAATTAAAATATTATATTATCCTACATAAAAAATTACACAGTAACAGACATTAATAATGTAAAGGAAGATGAAAATTATAACATCTTATCATTTATCCTTAATAAAATAAGAAAAGATAATGTCTATAAAAATACATATGAGTATCTATCACATATGAAATGGTGTGAGTGGGTCAATCAAAGAAGAAAAATGAACAAATATTTAGTTGTGAAGAACAAAATGTTCAAATTTTTTGTTGTTTTCAAAAGATAGGAAATCCCTCTATTTGTAGACAACAAAGGAAAATGTGAACAAATATTTATTGTGTCTTATCGGAATGGTTTCAACTATTTGAAAAGTTGCAACGCTTCGAAGACGATACAACCTTTTACAAAAGTCACGACTTTTCATAAAAGCCGAAACTCTTCAACAAAGTCATAAATTTTATGAAAAAGTCACAATTTTTATTTTATAAAAGTCGCAATTCTCCATACAAGTTGCAAATTTCATAAATTTCACAACTTCTCATGAAAAGGGAATGATAATTATTTAAATAATTAAATCAAAAGAGAACTACGGTTTGAAATTGCACCACGTAGGCGGGTCGAAAGTTTCTTTTATATAAAATATGATTTTTAGGCTTTTGTGTTTTCTATGTGAATACACAAATATGCATACCTATGTTTGAAACCAAATAACATTAGATAAACACGTGCCTGTAAAACATTAAAAGGGCACAATATCTAATAACAATGTATAACTCTCTCGTATTCCACAAAACAACCTTTCATTTTAAGCAAATTCAGTGGAGTATGATATTAGAATGATATTTTTTTCTAGAACTCTTCTATCCATCTAAGTTACTTTACCCTACAAAATATACAGAAACTTATCATTTTGTTGTCTTAAAAAATAAACAATGGAGTGTAATATGGGGATATAGACATTTTTATTATAATCTGTTCATGATTTCTTTGTAGAAATTTAAGTTCGGATAATGACATCATCTGGAGATAGATTTACGATTAAAAAATTAAACTATATATATTAAATCTTAAATTCTTAATGCTAATTTCATTGTACATTTAAAATTATGTGTTCACAATTAGATATTTTTATACAGTTTTCATAGTTTTAGTTTTTTTCCACACATTTATGTATGTTTCATATTAAAAATACAGGGTTTAGATGGACCTATAAAACATATGCACTATATCCCTCTAATAAAATGTCGTTAAAAATTATTTATCTTAAACTGCAACAAAGCAAGAAGGTTTAGCTAGTGTCATCAAACAATGCCAAAACAAACCATCACGAAATACAAATTAGTAGAAGCTCTAATGTTACTACTATCATAAAATTATATGGACAACGCAAGCATGCCCGGATATTAATTGTTACATGAATAATAGATAAGTATATATTTTATGATAGAACACATACAATTATGTCATTACACAAAAGCTTGCTGAAATTTAATTCAGAAATTACCTTTTGAGGCCTCAGCAAATACTTTCAAGTGAATCCATGAGTTACACAAATCTTCCTTCCAACGAGCTTCAATGTAAGAAAGATCTACAAGTGAATCCAAAAGATAGATAAAAACTATATGAATAGTGTATGATGATCCCAAATTCACATCCAAACTCTATCAATACTTCGGTGGGCAAGTATGAAAAGAAACCTGCAATGTTTTTCTAGGTTTGAAGAATTTATGCTTCTCTTGACATATGACACTAACCTACAATATAAATGTCTACGATTGTATATAGTTAGTAACTCAACCAAAGATCAAGGTCTTGTCCCAAGGGAGCAGTTTCGAGAAAATATAGTTCAACTAGAATTTTATTCTAATTTGTCCGAGCTGAAGAGATTTACGAATAAAAACATGTCATGAAGATTGTAGGTGGTGGTTGAATAGTTGTCTAGGTTTAATCAATTTTTCTTCAGAAGAAGGGTAAGGCTCAAGGGGTGGTCAAAATAATTTTACACGCTCACAGGTAGGTCAACAAAGAGGTTTATGTTTAATATGGCTCAGACTCATTAAAATTGCGTACGATCTTTCAAAAGAGGACACCTTTCTAATCAATCAGACTAACATGGCACATTATAGGTTTAGTAATGCATGGTTCAAAGTAAGGTCATCACACAAGGTATCAGTACTAAATCCAAAAAAGACTACACACTTTCAATGGTGTGCAATGATCAGCACATGAGAAATCCATTTGATATATGGCTAATCACAACAAGATGCATAGAGTTCACATATTTCATATGTAAATTCACTTGTTCACTTTATAGTCGTACATTTGTCTTTGTTCGATTGAGAGAACTATTCAATTCATCAATATTGATCAAAAATTGAGACATAAATTCGTATGATAATAGACACTTTTCAACACAACAGGTGGAATGAATTTTTCAAAAAATGAAATTAATTTGAAACGTCAAAATTTTTTGCAATAAAAAAAAAGCCATAAGCTCAATTGTCACGTCCCAAGCCTACACCCTGAATGTTGCTGGCACCCAATGACCATTGTTGACTTGAGCGAAGCCTTGGCATTCCATAATTAACTTAGTGGATGACTTAAATTAATATTAAAACAAGTAATCTTTATCATAAATATCTTACTTTCATATCTTGGCCAAAATGACCCTTAAGTCTCAAAATAGAATATATGAATGCAAAATAACGAGAGACTTAAAAATCTGAATATCTGACTTACTATCTATCGATGAAGCCTCTATAACACTATGATGAATTTTGGGACAGACCCCACAACAATTTAATAAAGGAAAATACTGAAAAAGATATAAAGGGATTCTCAAGGGTTTTCATCATAAGGCGATCCAGGCCAACTAGCATCAGTACATTGAATGTACGAGTATGGGTGTGAGAATGATAATTATATTTAAAGTTTGAGAGTTAAGAACTTACCTTGGCTCTGTTTAAATCATGAAATACTAACTAAATATAAATTAGCAAAGAAAATGTCATATATATAAATAAATATATACATATATATATATATATATATATATATATATATATATATATATACATATTTTTCAACACGAGTTTTGGATGTAAGTCCCACGAATATATTATATATATACTCGTGCGACTTACATGAAAAACTCGTGTCGAGAACTAATCATATATTTATATGAAAGAGAATCCTAGGCCTGCCTATGTGGCGCAACAACAAGCAACAATTTTTTTTTAAATTTATTTATTTCCAAAACTAGCCTTCATTTTTTCATGAAAGATGTGACTTTTACGAGTAGTGGAGACTTTAAGGAAGAATTTTGTGACTCTAATGAAGAGTTGTGACGTCTTTTAAAAGTTCTTACTATGAAAAGTTGCGACTTTAATGAAAAGTTGTGACTTTTGTGAAAGGTTTGTTAACTTTCTGAAGGGTTGCAACTTTTTCAAATAGTTGTAACCTTTCCGATAAGGAAGAACAAACATTTGTTCAGACTAACCTTTGTTGTCTATATATAGAGGGATTTTCTCTCATTTAAAAAAAATCCGATCTTATTATTCTACTTCCGCAAAATTAAATATTCGTTTTACTTGTTCCAGTTAAGTAACTTACTGACACCGCTGGCTTTGTATCAATAAGTTGGNCAACTTTACTTTTTATGAAAGTTATATAGTTTCTTATAGAGATTCACTAACCGACAAGTACCACTTTTAGACTAAGTGGTGATACAATGTCTTGCCCACACTGCCAGAACTGTGCAATACTTTATCATTGCATAGGACTTCTTAATATAGTGGATTCACTAGCTTAAATTACGTGATAATCTAAAAGTAAGACACATTAATACCCATGAGAGCTAGATCATTTAAATGATGACTTGAGTTTATATAAACTCTTATCCCCAAGTTGGTTCTCAATACTACTCCCAAAAAATACTTTAGCTCATGCTTTTAAAATACCTTCCTTTCTTTATGTTGAGATAATTTGCTCAACAATAAGCTTTAAAATCTATCTTGTAATCAATGTTCTTTATCTTCTTCAAAAACACTTTTGGCAAATCTTAGATTTCTCTAAACTTAAATGTAAAAAATTTATAAAATTTTCTAGGGAATACTTAGTTTCCTTATATCTTTTAAGAAATGAACTCAACTTTGTATTCTTAACTTCTTCACTTGACTTGAAACTTTTGATCTTAATCAAATCTTTAGGGAATACTTATTTCCCTTATACTTCTCTTAAGGAAAGACTTCACTTTCTACTCTCTCTCTCTAACTTGAAAATTTATCATTAAAATAAAGTTAAATCACTTAAATTAGACTTTCTGTAAATTTATTTGACCATACTTCATAGCTTTAGACTTGACTTCTTAACTTCCTTGACTTTGACTTTAACATCCCTTGAATTGAATTTTTGATTCAAGGTTTAATATATCATGTTTATGGATTATTTCATGATTGTTAGATGTACTTTAGAGTGTTGGAATCAAGTAAGAAGTGTGCGTACATAATTTGGGAAGTAGTAATAAAAGATGGGACAAAAATGTGGTCTTGAGGCAAGCTTGCCGCGCCGAGAGATGCGGTGTGCCAGAGCCTGTTGGACAGAGGCGGCCTTGAGAGGGTATAGATTGTTTGGCACGGCAAACCCTCTCGGATAGGGCCTTATTTGAGGGGCTCTGTAAGGTGCGGCGCCCAGGGCCGGTCACACACGATCTTGTCTATTTGTATTGTTTTTTAAACTCTAAAGCTTCTAAACTATCATGGATCTTTCTCCAATCACTTAGGATAACTAATACACTCAATACCCAATATATTAGAACAACAAAACAACCCGTACGCATGAACTAAATCAACAAAAACATACTACAATTCAACTAACAAGAATTCAACAAATATTCTTCAAGAACTTCAATGTTAATAATTTAATCTATTCAAAACTCTGTGAATTAAAAAAATTGGGTGTGGGTTAACTAAACCAACACAGAAAGATATCACACACCTTGAAAAAGAAAACCACCGACGAATTCCACTCGACGATATTGCTCTTCTTAAAAAATTGTTGGCGTTCTTCTGATTCTTTTCTTCTCTTTTTCTCCCAATCCCTAAGCGTGAATAATATTTTCTAAAACTGACTTAAGGATTAGTTTTACCCCTAATAATATTTTAAAACGAATTAGGAAATAGTTGGGTGAATGACAAGTTTACCTTTCTAAAATCCGGATTGAGACCTTCCTCAACCTAACAGCCAAACTTTTTACACACATATCTACCTTATACGATATCACAAATATGAAAACATAGAAGCATTGGAAATATCTCTTCAAGATATTTCTAACCATATAAAGAACTACCTCTAACTCATCCTGAGCTAGAAATTATGGCCGTTTGAAAATGACCAAAACTCACTTTCTAAACTTAGGAAATTTTCCATATTTTTCCAATTCTATCAAAAAATAATTATTTTTTGTTTCTTAGATTATTATTAGCTATTATGAGTTGCGAGATTTTACCACGAATAATCGGAATGAAATTTTGAAATACAATAAAAACAGAAAACCCAATTATTTACACAAAACACAAATATCCGTAACAAGCAAACAAGGTGAACCTCACCCAACCACAAAAATAGTATTTCTCCTCAAATATAAATAACGACAGTATCTAGAATTGAGAAAATAAAAGACAAAGAGACTGGTGAATAAAGGTCATGTCTATGTAGCTTCTACTCAGTTTGAGGCATCAGGTCCTAATGTAACCCCCTTGAACTCGACATTGGCCACCAAAGTGTTATCATCCTTTTTTCATCCTTTTTATTTGTCTTAGCTTCTATAGGAATATTAGGTGCAATAAATTTGTCCATCTGATGAGCTTCCTTGAAGGCATGTATAGCATTAACCAAGCCTCGAGCCCATGGAGAAACATTAGGGTTGATGAGAATTCATATTTTGGCCTTGGATTCGTTTGTGTATTTCCTTTGTCTGGCTAGATCTAATCTTTTTTCCTACACTTCAAAATCTCATGCTCCTATGTGCCTTGGTGGATCATTTACCCCGGAGATTTTTTATCTAGACATTTCTCCGAAAGCTTCGATGACAAGTTAGACAGTAATTTAAAATGGGAAAGAGAGTTTTTTACGATAGAGTTAATTCGCCAAGATAATTTGTAATGTGTTGATTCTGTTATGGTCCTCATTAAAAAGATGTACAAATAATATAAGGGTCAACAAAGGGAAAACAAAGATTGTTTTAGTAAGTCGCCGAGTGCAATTTGCAAACTATCTCACTGCCAAAATTTATAGATTAGCCATACATAAAACATTTAGTAAATATTGAAACAGTGATGTTTAGGTGAACCATCGAGCAGTTTGGAAGATGCACTCAGCTCGCCAAACAGGTCCTCCTCCATATTTTCACTCCATTCTTTAAAATTCGACGTTGCAACCCTTGATAATTCAATTCAAACATTTTCAATATCAATTTCATAAAAGACCCATAACATTTCCACAATCCTAACACATAACAGTTAAGCTCAGAGCATAGTCGAGTGGGATTTTACCAATTACAAAGAAAACATTGTGTAATGCTCGATAATATATGGTATCATATACTCTCAGAGACTTAGCAAATATTTTGAAATATCAATCATTATTTAAATGAGTAACAATTTTGATAAAATAACTGAGGGGTTTGATTACTAAACTTTGGTGCTAACTTAGATTCTAGTGAGGTGCAAGTAGGAATGCAATCCAAATCCGAGGACACTCCGACACTTGAAATATTCTAAAAGGCAAGAAATATAACAACTAAAGTGACGGTGTGAGTTTGTAAAAGGGACAAGTGAATGAAATACAACTTTTAAACATGTAGCTTGGGAACATACAGTTTTTGCTCAATCATTTTGTGATATTAGTCCATCTCGCCCAAAGACTTGCCAAAGCACTAAATATCTAATTTTCTCACAAGATATAATATGAGTTTCAATTCATGAGGGCACTGCATCGACGGTCTTAGTCGAGATCGCCAACCAGATTGGCGATGTGATGATGAAATACCCACTGTTTCGAGTTTTGCATACTCAACATTTAAAATATATCGAGTCAAATGATGAAAATGATTGAGAAGGCCTAAATTTTCGGCGATCCACAAAATAGAGATGTTGCTCGCCACCATACATCTTTTCATATGCTTTCCTTTTTCAATGTGTATAAACAATAAACTATTATTTTATCAATATTTAAAAAAACAAGTAAAGGGTTGTCGGTTGGCTCCCAAAAAGATTGACACTACAACCCCTATGATGTTCTTTGATAGAATATTAGTTTGTGTCATAAATTTGACCGTGTTTTGGTCTCTCATATTTTCCTTTTTAACGTGCTCCTTCAAAACCTTAAATGTAACAGAAGACACCTTTTCCTCGTGAGTGTACCACACCTTATTGATGGTTGTCATGTTCTCAAGATAATTAGTTTCTACTGCATTATTCCCCCACTAAGAGTTGATCAGTGACTTCTTTCTTCACTAAATCCAAACTCCTAAAAATGAAGTGAAGGAGCACATTATCAGACAAACCATGGGTTTTGAATTGTAGCACTAGCTTTTTGAACCTTAGCAAATTTTCTTGTAGAGACTCTCCATTTAGGCGCTTAAAGCATTGAATGTTATCCCAAATAGTCATCATCTTTGAGGGGGAAAATAGCATATTGAATGTAGTAACCAGCTATTCCCGTTAAGTTATTGAATTTTGAGGTTACCAATGTCATCTTGGTGGCCCACGTGGCTACTATTATTGTCATTTATATTCATAGTTCCTGTTTACAACAAATAAACTTTAATTAAAATTTAAAATTTAAAGTAACTAGACTAACAACTAATAAGAATAAAAACACTACTGAACTACATTATCACGTGACACCACTCCCTAGCAGTGACATCACTTTGATGCTTATCATGACCAAAGACACAAACGAAGTGAACATGTTTCTACAATAATTGATAGGTTTCTAACTCAACAAAGGGTTGGGGTCTTGTCCAAAGCGAGCAATTTTGAGAAAATGTAGTTAAATAAGAATTTCAACTAATTAATCGTAGCAAAAGATATTATGAATGAAAACATATCGAATCAAATGGGTGAAATGAAAGTATAAAATATATATAAAAAAAGAACATTTGTCATACGTAAAGAAAAAATAATAAAAATACAAAAGGAAATCAAGTATGGGGAAATGTTTTTGGGGTGTGACGGCAATACAAGTTGGGATAGGTAGTTGGGTACATGCTTTCGATACACTATTTGCAAGATAAGAGTGACTAGTCTATGATTTAGATTGAAATAATTTCCCTCTCAGGAAATTTACCACGTTTCAAATTTCATCCTCTACAACACCTATTTTCCGCATGACGGACAACCTACAACATACCCCACTCACTATCTAAAGCAGAGTGTTAGGATATGGGACTTGTGCTCACCTTCTTAGGCTGAACCTCATTTCAACCCACTCCCTAGGCTATTAGTCTAGCACTCTTGGGTTTGCGACATCCCTCTTGGGCGAGCCAAAAACACAAGAGTGACTTTGTACATGCAAATAGAAATCCATTAAATTAATCAAAAAATACTACGTGGAATGTAACATTCCCTATCAAAACAAAACCAAAAACCATCTTTCAGAAAAATTTGCAAGTGCAACCAACTGGTCCATCGATGGACTGTAGAGTTACCCAGGATCCATCCTGCACATCCCTCAAAGGGGTCAGAAACCCCAAAATCTCAGGCAAGGATATTTTTTTAAGTCTTGATCGATGGACGGTACTTAGGTCAGACTACGGTCCGTAGTTCGTGACCGTCGATCGATACCCCATTCACCCACTATCTGACAAGATCTTCGGATAACCATCATGGTCCGTAGGTGGACCCACGGTCCGTATGCCTAACCGTATGAGGGAATTTAAAGAAAGTTATGGGGGAAATGGAATTAGTTCAACTTCAAAAGGTCATAACTATTCACAAAAAATGAATTACGTGTCCCATGACCTACCCAAAGATAGATAATTGAATTAGCTTTCCATTTTAGTAAATTCCTATCGAACAGACCCAATCTATGAAAAAACGATGGACCGTCAGTCCTAGTGGTTGTTTGGTCCAACAATAACTAACCTAGGGGTCTTTTGGTCTTTTTCCCACTTTGTTTAAACCCTAAGATACGTCATTTTTACCCTAAATCAACAAATATTAGTCCTTTTAATCTTATAAATTTAACAAGAACTTACCTAAGTCAAAATAATAAATTAAAAGTTAGAAAATTAGAAGCAAGAGAGAAGAAAAAACTCAATAACCCTAGTTCAAGAACGCAGAAAGTTTCAAGCAATCCCAGACCCGAAACCTAAATTATTTTCTGTGAATTTCTGCACCAGGCATGTAGGATTTCACTAGTGGGTTTCTTTCACCTGTTGGGTCCCTAGTTTACCGTCATTTCTTGATTGTCTTGTCATAATTAAACCTAGGGTTTCTTGAACTTCGATAGAACTTCGTGAATTTATTAAATATATATTCCAAATCAAATTATCATGTTATTACTCAAATTATCACATGAATTTAAGAACCCTACCTTTGAATTTTTTTAGTTCTTGAATTACAAATGCTACGTTAGATATTTCAGTTATACAGTTATACATGCTTTTATTTTTAATTTATCATTATCATATTAAATGTTGCATCTCATTTTGCATGTTCAATTTTGAGCTATTTAGTATTTACAGAAATTCACACATAATCTATTAACTACATAAATCAATGGGGGTATCAAAACAACGAGTTGCACTATGGTTCACCAATAAGTCCCAAAAATACTAGCCGAGGAGGTTGTACGTTCCCTCTGGGGGAATCAGTTTAGTAATCACACCAGCATGCCTTTAAGCCTCTGGCAGGGTATATTGGGTCATTTCGATAGGGCATATACATCGGACTCCACATTTAGCTCATGTGGTTTTGTTATCGGTTATTAGTATCTCCCATAGTTGAGTCAGACTCACTTGCATTGACAATTTATAAGAATATTGATTATTCACTTTCAGTAAATTGTTCAATGCATCAAGTTAGCTCAGAATTCAGTACATTATGTTTAGATTATTATATTTGCTTTTGTTCTAGTCTAGTTATGTTTTATTTCATCTTTATTATATCCTACATGCTTAGTAACTTTCAAATATTGATGCATACGTGTTCTACATCTTCTCGTGATGTAAGTTCATCTTATCAGCATCAAGGTCACGCGTAGATTGATTTCTCAATCTCAAGTTTAGAAGATTCAGTGGTGAGTCCTCATTCTCCGAGGACAAAAGTAATGAGTTTCATTTCATTATTTTAGTCATTTATTTTCTATTTTTGCTAAATTTAGTTGGGGCTTGTCTCAGTATTTCTAGTCTAGTTTAAAGGCTATTTTTTGACATAGTAAGTTTCAGCTTATTGTTTAGTTAGTAATTTTATTGTATTAAGCTCATGAGTCTTTATATTATATGAGTTTTCGCGTATGGGTATTCCCCATCTAACTTGACGTTCTACAATTCTGATCATGTCTCCTTGTAGAGCTAATTTTAGGAATTCAAATGCAGCTCCTCTAGTCCCAGATAGAAAATTCTCCAATGAAGAGTTCAGGAATGCCATACAGATTTTGGCTCAATGTATGACTAACTAGAACAATTGGGTTCATGCTCATTTGAATGAAAATGGTGGATAAGCAGCAACAAGGGATGTGACTTTGTTAGGATGAATCCTCCTAAGTTATTAGGATCAAAGACTTTTGAAGATCCTCAAAATTTCATAGATGAGATCAAGAAGATTTTTAAGGTAATGCAAGTCAGTGGGAATGATCGGGTTGAGTTAGTACCATACAAATTGAAATATGTGGTTTATATCTGGTACAGTAAGTGAAAGGAGAATAGGGATGGAAATGCAGCTCCTATCACCTGGGATAGTTTTAGTGAGAATTTTCTCCACATGTTTTTCCCAATAGAGTTGAAAGACGAAAAGACTCACGAATTCATGAACATGAGTCAGGGTAACATGACACTCGAAGAGTATGGGCTGAAGTTTAACCAAATATCCATGTATGCTCCTTACATGGTTGCTGAATCTAGGGCTCAGAGGAATAACTTCTTGCATTGAGTGTTGGATTTGGTGAAAACTGAGTGCAGAAATGGTATGTTACTCAGACATATGAACTTCTCTAGGCTTATGAATCATGCTCAGCAGGTTGAGGGTGATAAGCTTAGGGAACAGTGCTAGGAGAATAAAAAGGCTAGGACTCGGAACTATGACTATTCTCAACAAAAATCGGGTGGTAGAAATCGCTCGTAGAGTCAGTAGAAGGTTTCAGCTTGAGCCCTTCCATCAGCTAGTGTCCCATCCTCCAAGTATAGCTACGACCAAAAGGGTAGAGCACTACCTCACTTTGCCTAAGTATGGTAAGAACCACCGAGGCGAGTGCCTTGCGGGAAAGGAAGGGTGTTTTGTGTATGATCAGTATGGTCACAAGTTGAGAAATTGTCCTTCTAGACAGGGTCAAGGATGTGCCAATAGAAATGCTCAGTCTACAAATTCGGCAACACCAGCAAGTCGCCCAACTCAGCAAGGTTACTCATCTGGTACAGGTGGCGATTAGTGCCAGATCAGGTTGTATGCTCTTCAGGCTCGCCATGATAAAGAAACTTTTCCTGATGTACTCACTTGTACAATATGAGTATTTCACCTTGATGTTTATGTATTATTAGATCTAGGGGATTCTCTTTCTTTTGTAACTCCTTACATAGAAGTTCAATTAAAAGTCAATTCATAAACTTCCTCAAAGTCTCTTAGAAAGTCACCTCAACAGATCTAGTACAGTTAGAAATGGTAGACTTCCATGTCATTCAAGGCATTGATTGGTTACACTCATGTTTTTCCTAAGTCGATATTAGAACTAGGATTGTTCGTTTTCAGTTTCCAGACGAACCAATCTTAGAATGGAAGGGTAGTATCTTAGCACCTATGGGTCAATTTATTTCTTACCTTAAGGCTAGAAAGATGATCTCTGAGGTTTATATCTATCATCTAGTTTGAATTAAAGATTCCAGCTCTAAAACCCCAACTCTTCAGTCTGTTCCAGTAGTTTGTGAGACTCAAGAAGTGTTTTCAGATGATCTACCCGGTGTCCCCCCCGAAAGGGAAATGGACTTTGGAATTGATCTCTTTCCAGATGCCTAGCTTATTTCTATTCCTCCTTACAAAATTGATCCAGCAGAGCTTAAGGAATTGATATAGTATTTAAAGACCTTTTATATAAGGGCTTCATAAAACCTAGTATTTCACCCTGGGGTGCACCAGTGTTGTTCGTAAATAAGAAATATGGTTCTCTCACAATGTGCATTGACTATAGACAGTCGAACAAGGTCACAATCAACAATAAGTATCCTATCCCCAAGATTGATGACTTTTTTTACCAGCTTCAGGGTTCTAGCCATTTCTCCAAAGTAGACCTCAGATTGGGTTATCTGAGCTCAGAGTCACAGATAGATACATTGCGATAACAACATTCAGAACATGGAATGGTCATTATAAATTTGTTGTTATGTCATTCTGACTAACAAATGCTCTTACAACTTTTATGGATTTGATGAACAGAGTGTTCATACAATACTTGAACTTGCTTGTTATCGTCTTTATTAATGATATTCTGATTTACTCTAGGAGTGAGGAAAAACATGCAAGTTATTTGAGAGTTGTTATACATACTCTCAAAGATCGCCAGTTATTAGCTAAGTTTCATAAATGTGAGTTCTGCTTGTAATCTGTTGCTTTTCTTTGTGACACTGTATCTAGCAAAGGGATCCGAGTGGATTCGCAGAAGATAGAAGGAATGAAACAATGGCCCAGACCTACCTCTGCTACTTATATCAAAAGTTTGTTAGGTCTAACGGGGTATTAAAGAAGGTTTGTGGAAGTATTTTGTCCATAGCCTCACCATTGACTAGGTTGACTCAAAAGATTGTCAAGTTCCAACGGTTAGATGATTGTGCGAAAAGCTTCGCAGAATTGAAAACTAGATTGACTACATTTCTTGTATTGACTGTATCAGAGGGTTCAGCTGGTTATGTGATCAATTGTTATGCATCCAGAGTTGGCCTTGGTTGTGTGTTGATACAACGATATAAGGTTATAGCTTATGCTTCAAGACAACTTAAGGTGCATGAATAGAACTATCCAATTTATCACCTCGATCTTGAAGCAGTGGTGTTTGAACTCAAGATCTAGAGACACTACTTGTATGGTGTTCATATAGATTTGTTCACTGACTATAAGAGGCTTCAGTATGTGTTCACCCAAAAGGAGTTGAATCTTTGCCAGAGGACATTGCTTGATTTCATTAAGGATTATGATATGAGTGTGCATTACCATTCTGGTAAGGCAAATGGAATAGCATATGCTCTTAGTAGATTACTATGATTAGTGTATCCCATGTTTAGGAAGAAAGGAATGAGTTAGTTAAGGATGATCACAAGCTTGCTCGCTTGGGAGTTCTCCTTATGCGCATATTAAACAACGATGTAACAGTTCATAATGGGACAAAATCATATTTATTAGTGGAGGTTAAGGAAAAGCAAGACAGTGATCCGATCTTGCTTGAACTTAAGGGTGCAGTCCATAATCCCAACAAGGTGATGGTGTAGTTCGCTACAAGGGTAAATTGTGTGTTTCGGATGTGGGTGAGTTGAGATAGCATATCCTTGTAGAAGCCCATAACTCTAGGTATTCTATTCATCCACGTGCCAGTAAGATGTACCGTGATCTGCGGGAAGTCTATTGGTGTAATGGAATGAAGAGGGATATAGAAGACTTTGTGAGTAAGTGCCCCAATGGCCAGCAAGTCAAGGTAGAATATCAGAAACCAAAAGGTATGACTCAAGATATCGACATCCCTACATGGATGTGGGAAGTTATCAATATGGATTTCATCACAGGGTTACATGGAGGTATGACTCAAGAGATCGACATTCTCGCTTTTTGGCGGTCAAGAATACAGATTCGGCAGAAGACTATACAATGTTTTACATTAATGATATTGTGAGGTTACATGGGGTTTCTTTCTCTATCATTTCAGATAAGGTCCTCAGTTTACCTCTAATTTCTGGAATTCATTTCAGAAGGTTCTTGGTATTCAAGTTAACCTTAGCACAACATTTAATCCACGGACAGATGGACAGTAATAGAATACCATAAGGACCCTAGAGGATATGTTGAGGGCTTGTCTGATCGATTTCGAAGGTGGTTGGGATTATCACATTCCTCTTATTGAGTTGCCTATAATAATAGCTACCGTTCCAAAATTCAGATGTCCCTTTATGAGGCTTTATATTGGCATAGATGTAGATCTCTTATTGGTTGGTTTGAAATAGGTGAAGCAGCTTTGATAGGGACATATTCAGTCATTTATTCGATGGAAAAGTTCAACTCATTAGAGATAGACTTAAGACAGACCAAGGTCGTTAGAATTAATATGCATATGTAAGGAGAAAGGAACTAGAGTTCCAAGTTGATGAATAGGTTTTCCTGAAAGTCTCACCTATGAAAGGGGTGATGAGATTTTTAAAGAATGTGATACTGAGTCCTTGACATGTAGGCCTTTCCAAGATCTTGAAAAGGGTTGGTAATGTTGCGTATGAATTCGAGTTACCTGCAGAATTAGAAGCAGTTAATCCGGTCTTCCACATCTCACTTATGAAGAAATGTGTGGGTGATCCAGCCTTTATAGTTCCAGTAGAGAGTATGGCGGTGAAATATAATATTTATTATAAGGATGTACCTGTTGAGAGTCTTTACTGTCAGGTTAGAAGGTTGAGAAGTGAAGGTTTTGTGGATGAGTCAGTCCATAGAGGGAGATAGTTAGGAAGCAGAAGCAGCAACGAAAACCAAGTATCCTGACCTCTTTCCCTCCGATTCTACTCAAACTTGAGGTAATAGTTTCTCTTAAGTTTTCTAGTCATTCATGCATTTATTAAGTCTTAGAATCATGTTTCCTCATTTTGTACTTGTATTTTCAGCGTATTTGCATGTTCTCTAAACTTAATTCAGTCAGAAACTATGTTCTAAGTGTTTAGTAGTAGGGTTTGTAGATATCCCCCTCTATTCCAGCTAGTTTAGTCTTCATTCGTGGACGAATGTTCCCATGGAGGTGAAAATGTAAAACCCCAAATCGAAAAACAATAAAAAAAACCAGCTTTTCAGAAAAATCTTCAGGTGCAACAAATAAAGCCATCGACGAATTGTTTACTAACGGTTTGAGATTCACATCCGTCAATGGGGTAAGAAACCCCCAAAATCTCAGCCCAGGAAATTTGGTTGAGTCATGATCGACGAACGGACCTACGGTCCGTAAGTGAGACTACGGTCCGTATTCCGTGGCTATCGATCATCACACTGTTAAACCACCCTCTTACAAGAGTTTTTGATGACCAACACGATCCGTCGGTGAACCCACGGTCCATAGGTTTGTCTTTATGTGGGAATTAGTACACGTTTTGGGGGAAATGTAATTTTGTCAACTTCAAATGGTCATAACTCTTAGCACAAAATGAGTTAGGTGTCCTATAATTTACCCACAGATAGGTAATTGAATTATCTTTCCATAGACACCTACCTTGCTAAAATAAGACCTCCGAGTAAAATGTTATTCCTGTATTAGTAAGGGCATGTAGAAAAGATCCAACCTACGGACCAATCGACAGACCATCGATTGAATGACGGACCGTCAATCATGGTTATTGTTTAGTCCGACAGTAACTAAACAAGGGGTATTTTGGTATTTTCTAACTTTTTTAAAACCCTAAGATACGTCATTTGACCCTAAATCATCATATTTTGGTTAGTTTAAGCCTAGAAACATAACAATAAATTACCTATGTCAAAATCATAAATCAAAAGATTCAAAATTAGAAGCAAGATAGAAGATAGAGCTCAAGAACAATATTTCAAGAACGCATCAAATTTCAAGCATTCCCAACACCAAAACATAGGTTACTTTAAGTGAATTTCATCACCAAGTATATGGAATTTTACTAGTGGGTTCCATACACCCATTGGGTCCCTATTGTACAGCCATTTCTTGATTCTCTTGTCATGATTAAACCTAGAATTTCTAGAACTTTGATAGAATTTCACGAATTTATTAAGTATATGTCGCCAAATAATATTATAATGTTATTACTCAGATTATCACATGACTTCCAGAACCCTAGCTTTGTATTTCTTTAGTTCTTGAATTACACATGCTAGGTTTGATATTTCATTTATACAGTTATATATGCTTCTGTTTTTAATTCATCATTATCATATTAAATGTTGCATTACCAGTTTTCATGTCAGTTTTGAGCTATCTAGTATTTACAAAAATTCAGACATAATATGTTAAGTACATAAATCAATGGGAGTAGCATAATAGCGAGTTAGACTAGGGTTCAACTTACCCAATTAGTCCATGAACTACTAGACAAGGAGATTTTACGTCCCCTCTGTGGTCATCAGTTTAGTGATCACGCCAGAATGCCTTTATATCTCTGGCAGGGTATATTGGGTCCTCTTCATGGGTCGTAAACATAGGACTTCAAATTTATCTGATTTAGTTATATTATCGGTTATTAGTAGCCACCATTGTTTAGTCAGACTTTATTGCATTGACCATTGATTAGTCTATTGAGTATTAAGTTTCAATGTGTTATAAATTGGTTACTGCATCTAGTTAGCTCCGAAGTATATCATGTTCAAATTATTATACTTCCTTTTGTGCTTGTTCAATTAGGTTTTATTTCAGCTTGATTATATCCTACATGCTCAGTACCTTTCATGTAATGACGCATACATGTTCTACATCTTTTGGTGATGTAGGTTAAGGTTCTCAGTATCCAGATCAAGCATAGATCGATTTCTCAATCTCCAGTTCAACAGATTCAGTGGTGAGTCCTCTTTCTATAAGGAGAACAGTCATGAGTTCATTTCAGTCTTTTAGACATATAGTTTCTATTTTTGGTACATTTAGCTGGGCTTGTCCCAGTAATTCTAGTCCAGTTTAGAGGTTATTTTAAGACGTAATTAGTTTCCTATTAGTGTTAAGTTCGTAACTTCAGTGTATTAAACTCATCAGTCTTCATATTATATCAGTTTTAGCATATGGGTATTCTTTTCATTATAAATTATTATTATTAGTTTTTGCATCAGTTTTTTTATCTTTAATATGCTCATGATCATGCCAACAGGGCTAACTTGTGGTTCTAGGTTCCGTGTCCGCGTCTCGAGGTTAGCTCGGGGTGTGACATGGAATCACCATTAAAATTAATCTAGTATATCCGCAAGAAAGACCAACCAATAACGCCAACACATATTTGATAAATCACACCCCAAGAATGAGGGTTCTTAGCCACACATCAACCAATAACCAAAATACACCTAAAATGATAGTGAAATCAGATAGGCATAGGAAATTAAACCTTAATATAAGCAAAGAAAAAAAAACAAAGAACACCCACATAGTTGGGGAAAACGAAAGACTTCTTTCTTCAAGTCTCCTACAAAACCCTCTCCAAACTTGAGACAAAATACAAAAATCTTAACTTCTTAAATGTTAAAATTAATAATAATGTTTGGACTCTAAAAATAATACCTACAACTAGTATTTATATCTTTTTGATTAAGTAATGGGGCGGACCATACGACGAGGTAAGGCGCGATTGCAGAATGACTTTGCGATTCGCCCTTCTTCTAGTTCATCGCTTTTTATACTTTGCCTTCAACATGTTTGTATTGTTGATCATTGGGTGGTAAATCTCTTCTTCTCAGAATTGATATGGAACACGCTGATTGCTCCTTTGAAAGCTTCTTGATCCGCTTTCTTCAAGGATTACCATACATGAACAAAAGGCGGAGTGCTTCCCTTCGGCGATTCGCCAAGTGTCACTAGCTAAGCTCAGGTTCATCTTTTACCTTCTTTTCCTCCTTTTTGTTCCTTTTTGCATGTAAGTGCCCATGCTTCCGCTAAAACTTCAAATATCTAAAAATTAAAGAGTTTTCATGAGAAATTCAAACAAAATAAGCATTTCTGGACAGTATTTTCGTCGAAATACAGCCATTAATGAGTCAAATAATTGGACTCATTAAGAATCCCTTATTATAGAGATCTGTTAACAATTCAAAAAGAAGAACAAAACATAATCTATTTTCTTCTATCATAAAAATATTCAATTGTTCTCCTTTGACAAGAAAACTCATACTACTCTCCTCTTTCCTCCTTTGATATAAGATTTTTAGTTCTGCTTATATATGAACACTATAGGGACCATTTAAATGACAAGGTGCTTCCTATTATTGAATGATTCAAAAGAATTAACTTCAGTTATTCTTACAGTAATAAATTAGAAATAATTCCACTAGAGATTCGTAATTGAACACCTCTATTTATTTTTTAAAATTCCCTATTAAACACTTTTATACTTCTCCATGTTAATATTATTGATACTAATAAATAAATTAAATTACTAATAATTTAAATTTAGTGATACATTTCCTTTACACCAATACTTAACTTATTTTATATGTCGCATTCATAAATCCACTTGCAAGATTTGACACTATGAAAACATATAAGCTTCTCAAAAAGGAATATTTATCTATCTACGATTTTAGTAAATCAGAAGATAATTAATATATACAAGTCATAATAATTGGCAAGTCCACTGACATGACCTTCTATAATCATGTTGCTAGGAAAGAGCTATTCTTACTCATCCATGTCCTTGATATGTGCTTGCATATACCCATACTTAGTACAAGTGTGTACTAACCCTATACAACTCTAAACTTTTAGGTGTAGGCACAACTAGATGCTAGAGCTACAGGATCAACACTGCAGCTATTCAGACGTCGATCATTCATCCGGACATGGTGGGCCATCATGCTTTCGAGGATGCATGCCCATTTACATTCTATCTTAGTTGTAGGATTGAACTAGTGGAGGATGTTCCACTGGGGTTTATTTCCCGTTTTTGTTTAGACATTATATTGGTGCCATTTTGGCAAGTACATCCTTATCGTTTTAGTAAATTGTTTCTTTCATTTGATTATCTTAAGGTTAGAACGTTGATGGTGAACAATTATATATGTAATAGAATGTTTAGTACGCATATTAGGAGAGGAAAAGTTTAAAATTATCTGCTTAAATTAACCTAGATGAAGTAAGAATGGCGTATGTAGGCTTGTCTGTGACCTCTGAGAAGTCAACGACGTCGGTCTCGTCTGGGTTCTAGATTTCGATCGTGACATTCACGTATCACTTATGTATCAATACGGGATTTGAACAAGCAAACACGATTTCGTATCCCTTGGACAACACTAACATTTGATTATTCATTTTGATTTGATCAATACGCCTTGGGGACCCAATATTGAAAACCAACGTCTTCATTTTATTTTTCCCTTAATTTTTATCTTCATTTTTCGCCCAATGGGACTGAGAAGATGTGGGATTGAATCATCAAAACCTCATTTACTTTAGTTTCCAATTCTTTTTGTTTCTCTCCTTTGGACGAGGGGGTGTGGGTTCGAACCCCCACAACCCCACTTTAATATCTTCTCCTTAATTTCCCTTGGTTCCGCCTAGAGGTCGTTGGTTCGATTCCCACATGCCTCACCATTCATTTTTTCTTTTGATTCTCTTATGTTGACTGAGAGGTGGTGTGTTCGAATCCCACTCCTCTCATTTCTTATTTTATAATTCATTTTCCAGCCAATGTCATGGGTTCGAATCCCAAATGTCACATTTCCTTTTTATGATCTTATTTCATTGATTTTTGACAAGGGGAGGTCATGGGTTAAACCCCCATTGATCTCACATATATTAATTCAATTTTTCATTGCGTGAAAATACCCTTTAGTTTTCCCGAAACTCATTAACAAGATGCTAGAAATTTTTGCAGCCTATTCTCTCACTTCTTCAACATTAAATGTTTAGACGTTTTAAGTAGTTTTTAGTGAGTTCTTTAGGTGCATTTTAAAGATTTCATTCGATATAGAAATGCACTCAAATCAGCATCTTTACATCACTTATAAACATCACGATTTACATAAAAATGAGTACATCATATACAAAGGACTAACATAAGGGTTTAGAGCCTTAAACCCGAGGCACATACTCATGGTTCACATCGCACACACATATACATAGTTTCGGATCGCATAGGTTAAACTTCATACGATTTCAAACACACATACATGATGATATTCATCCCGAAAACACAACTCACGCCTAATATCTACCATCAAACATATCCAACCTACGAATCATTGGGAGCTAGTGATTGGGACATGCAACGGGGAACAACCCTAGTTTTCAGATAGAAGATAATGAACTTTAGGTGTCTCTTGGGAAAGCGACCAAGAGATAAAAGAAACCATACCAATTTTCATTCAAACCTCGACTTGATGCCAAAAAACTTCTCCTAACACACGTCCAACACCGAAAGTTCAACACCCCACTCAACGTTAAACCTTCTCTTTGCCTATGTGATTGATTAACGTTTGTTTTTCTTATATTTTTGTGTGAGTTCTTCAAGTGTGAAGAACCTTGGTAAATATTTTGTTCTTGAATTTTATTTGGCAGAGAGATACGTGAACGGGAAGAGAGAATAACCGTGAATGTTGAGGAGATAGACGTGAGAGAGTGAGAGTTTTATTAGGCTTAAAAGTCTAGTTTAGGACTTAGTCAAATAAGGTTTTTATTAAATAATAAAAAATCTGATTTCCCTATTATTTTAAATCAGCTAAGAAATAATAAATATTAATTAATTGTATGAATTACCAACATAAATTAAAACAAATTTAATACATTGCTTCCACCTAGGTTCGAACCTGGGTTGAGCAAGACTTCACTCTAAGAACAAATTTTTAACCCTCTCTCCCCAAAATACACCTCCACCTTATTAATTAAATAATTAATTATATTTTTAGAGTAATGACAATATTAACCTTAGCATGGAAAAAGACTATTTTACCCCTAGACCCTCCAAACTTAAGATTTCCCCTTTTTAAGTTCGGTAAAGACTTATCTGGGTAAATCTTCACATATCTCGACCCAACCTTTCCTATCTCAACTAACTCCCCAAGTTAGTTGGCTTGGATGTTGTAAGGGTTCATAGGTTTGGTTCTACACGCATCAAACTGTCTAAACCCGGTCTAATCGTAGGCATTCTCAACACATTAAGCATTACTTAGCCTATCCATTTTTAGAGTTGGTATAGGTCTTTTTAGGATTCGGGGTGTTACAGTGAAAAATTACTTCTGCATAAACTACAAAAATCAAGACGTAAACTATGTGCCACAAATATGAAATAGTAGAAATAGGAACCCATGCAAATGATTTATCTTTTTGATTTATATCGTGGTTGACTATTTTTAACTAAACATAATGTGAATCGGTACAAAGTGTGAAGACTTAAATAGTCGATTCACAATGAACCATATAGAATAAAACTTACCTATTGTATGTGAATACCCAACCACAAAGTCTGTAGCAATACGCTCCCACTTCCACTCAGGTATGGGCATCCTCTGAGTCACACCTTCTGGCCTTTTGTGTTTATATTTGGTGAAAATTTAAACATCGAGATACAAAATATACTATATACATTTTCATATGAAACAACAAATAATGTAGTTTCAAGTCATAATACATCTTAGTAGCCACCGGATGAATAAAGTACCTAAAACTATGGGCCTCCTCCATGATTAATCTAGTGAAATCACCTATCCGAGGAACACATATACGAACTTTCATCCTCAAAACTCCCTCACTATCAAGCATTGCATCCTTGGCTTCTCCTTTTAACACCTCGTCTCTAATCTTACATAAATCAATGTCATAAAACTATTGAGTCTCAATCTTCTCCAATAAGGATAACCTAGCTTCAATATAAGCAAATACCATACAAGATTCTGAAATATCAAGTCTCACAAATTTATTACCAAATATTCGACATACCTAGCTAAAGGACGCTTGCCAACATATAATATGACTAGGCTACCCATACTTACCGCCTTCCCAATCAAGGCATCTGCTACAACATTTTACTTTCCTGGATGATAAAGAATAGTCATGTCATAGTCCTTGAGCAACTTCAACCATCCTCGATGCCTCAAATTGAGATACCTCTGATTGAATATACACTGGAGAATACGAAGATACATGAACACCTCACAATGCACATCATATTGATAATGCCTCAAAATATTCAATGCAAACATAATAGCTACAAACTCTAAATCATGAATCGGATATTTCTTCTCATTAACCTTCAACAGCCTTGAAACATAAACTAACACCTTTCCCTTCTGCATCATTATACAACAATGACCAATTCGAGAAGCATCAGAATATACATCAAGCCCCTCTCCCTCCACGTGTAGAGTTAAAATCGGAGAAGTAGTCAAAAAATACTTAAGATTTAGGAAACTAACCTCACACTTGTAAGACCATTGGAAAGTGACATCCTTCTGGGTCAATCTAATTAATCGGGATGCAACGGAGGAGAACCCCACTACAAATCAGTGATAATAACCTGTAAGACACAAGAAACTCCACATCTTTGTAACAGAACCAAGACTTACCCAATCTTTAGTTTCCTCAATCTTCTTAGGATCTTCCATTATACCTTCCTTGGACACTAGCTGTCCTAAGAATGCTACTAAACTATGCCACAACTCACACTTCGAAAAATCTGCATAGAGTTTCTTCTCCTTCAAAATCTCAAGCACAATCCATAAATGATATTAGTGTTCCTCCTTACTGTGTGAGTATATAAATATATCATCGATGAAGACAATAACAAAGGAATCCATGTACTGACTCAGTTAATCAAGTCCATAGAGATTGCTGGGGAATTAGTCAATCTGAAAGACATCAAAAAACACTTGTAATAGCCATAACGTGCTCAAAAAGTTGTAGTACGAATATCCTCTGCCCTAAACATTAGTTGAAGATAGTTGGATATCAAGTCAACCTTGAAAAAAACTAAAGCACCCTGCCGCTGATCCAATAAATCATCATTACTAGGTATCAGGTGTTTGTTTCTTATAGTTACCTTGTTAAACTATTGATATTAAATACACATATGCATTAAAAATCTTTCATCTTCAAAAAGAACAATGGAGAACACAAGGATATACATACAATATTATAAAACCCTTTCTCAATGAATGATGCAACTACTCTTTTAACACCTTCAACCCTTCCAAATTATTCGATGTCATATGATAAGGAGGGATGGAAATAGTTTGAGTGCCCGGTTCCAAATCAATAAAAAAAAAAATATCACGTTGAGGTAGAAGACTATGTAAATCTATCAGAAATAACTCCAGAAACTAACTTACCACTGCAATATACTCAAGTATAGGAGTATCAACACTAGTATCTCTAATGTGCACCAACTAAGTGAATTGTCCTCTCTCTACCAACTAAAAGAGCCTTAAGAAATTATATCACCCCTTTAGGACGGTGATGAAGAGAACCTCTCCATTATACTATAGGAATTCCTACCATAACTAATGTAACATTCTAGGCATAGCAATTTAAAATTGCATTATTAGGAGATAATCAATCCATAAATAGAATCACGTCAAAATGTACCATATCTAAGACCTTTAAATCTGCATGAGTGTCATATATCATAAAGGTAACAATGCATAATCGATATACAAAGTCTACACCTACAGAATCCCCATAGGAGTAGAAACATGTACTGGAAAATCAAGAGGCTCACATAATATATCCAGAATCAGAGAAAAATATGTGGACACATACAAATAAGTAGAGTCTGTATCAAATATTACACTAGCTGGTCGATGACAAACAAGAATAATACTTGTGAAAGTAGCAACTCAAGCCTCATCATCTCGCCTACCCGGGAAAACATAACAGTGAGAAGGACCACCCTCGGATTGTGAACCTCCACGACTACCACCTCGAATAGAAGGAGATCCGCATCAACCTAAATAAGAACAACCTCTGCCACTCTGTACAACTTTCCTAGAAGGATGTTATGAAATATTGATAGTCAAAGCATGAACACCTTGATGTAATTATCAATGTGTGGTCCTAGGGCAATCTCTTACAAAGTGTCCCATATCACCATACTAAAAACAACCCCTATGACATGTAGGCTGGTGAGAGGAACGTGAATGAGCAGAATTTCCTCCACGGACTACAGTTCTAGAAGATAAACTATGTGAAGTATGTATCGAACTGAAAGAACTATGCCCAACATAACCAATCTCAGACGCTGGTAAAGCTGCATGAATTGGTATGCCGAACTGATTGTGATAACCTCTCCTGATGTAATCTCGACTCCTAGTAGGAGCACCACAATAATTACCTGAATGCGAAGTCTAGTTTCCCTCACATTGCTCAAATCCCTCATGTTAAATAATCTACAACTCCATAGCAGCATCTACCGCTTTCTATAATGGAACACCACTAGCATCAACATTAGAAACTCCTCGACGAATCGGAATAATCAGCCCCTTAAAAACCTTCTCACTCCCTCAACATTTGCGGAAAGTATAATGGAATCATACCTAGTGAATAAATAAATTTACCCTCATACTCTGCGACTGACATACCATCTTATTACAAACGCTCGAACTCGGCCCTTTTACGCTCCCTCTCACTGTGTAGAACAAACCTGGCTACAAATTACCTGGGTAAACTTAGTCAATGATAGTGGAGGGTATCCAGCTGGCCTACCACAAAAATAATCCCTCCACCACTACTTGGAAGGGCAAGTCATCTATAGTGTGTAGTCACCTCTGTATGCATAATGTGATAATTGCGAGTTTCAAAGTCTAGAAAGAAATCATGAAGAAATTATAATAAGAAACAATGAAAGTCACTTATAACACTCCATTTTTTATTTTTAGACAATAAAATGATAACTTTCAGAATATTTTTTAGGTTAAATAAGTTTGACGCATAATCTGATTTTAGAAAAAAAAATATTCAAGCATTATTTGATTTACCTCTTCTAATCTAGTGCCTAAAAATCTTATCTTTCTATCAATACCAAGCAATCTATCTAAGAATATTTTAATTTCCTTGGAGTTTTTATTTCCTGGAAACTTGAATTCCATCACCTCCAACATATTCGTCATGAAGATAATTCAAAATTTCTTTTGGATATGGAAAAATTTAATTCTTTTTAACATAGTTTTTGTGACAACAACAAACAAAGTTGTTTTGGTTGTGGACTTCATAGATTTTCTTTTTACTTGTGAATTTTGATTTTCACAACGGTGGAATATTTTATAGCGGATTAAATTCAAGTGATCTTCCATGACTTCCTTCATAAAGATCAAAGGTCTCAAAGTAATTTTCCATTATCACAACTCATAGTTTGTAATTTTCATTTCTAAAAATTACATGCATGATAAACAATTTTTAAATCTCTCTTAACTCAAAAGTCCCTTAAAAACTATTATTTTAACCCATTTATTTCCTGTTTTGTTTTAGGAATTCATTTGGGGTAAAAGTAACTATTGGCAAGATTATAAAGTTCAAGTTTACTCTTAGGGCTTGGATAATAGAAAAGAGAATAAGGAAAAGGGAGAAAGATCAAGGATTCACCATGAACGCCAAGGAATTTCGAGTGGAATTCATCGGGGATGATCCCTATCAAAGTATGTGAGATTTTTCGTGTTGGGTTAATTGATCCACAAAGAAAAATATATTTCACTTTAGTTGTTTTAGAATTGTTTTCATTATTAGAAGTGAATTCTTGATGAATCTTATCGAATCCCTATTAGGGTGGGTTGTTTGAATGCGGATTAATGTTAATTCGTAATTTCCATGTTATTTTTCGAGTTAGATCTACTTGGTAGTGAAGGTATTGATGATCCTAAGGGTTTGGAAAAATAACTATTGAGGTTTAGGGGTTTGTGCCTTGAAAAATGAAGAGGAGACGTTCGTAACCCACACAAGGGCAGCATCGGGCGTGGTGCACCTCATCTACATTCGGATAAGCATTTTTCACCTAGTTTTCATTGTTTAGCCTCTTTAGTTCCGCCTAAGGTATATTAACACTCTGAGATAAGTCTAATTACTTCAAATGATATCTAAAAAGCTAGAGATCATCAATGAACACAAATTATAACCTTCAATTTATAATCCAATTCAAGAAAAGTTAAGATTAAAGTCATGAAAATTAAAAGTAAAGTCTAATGTTAAGAACCTAGTCCAAAGAAAAGTTCATAAAGGTTGTCAGGAGTCTTTATTAAATGGTTTAACTTCGTTTTATGACTCAAATTTCATGTAAAGTAAAGGGTAAAAGGATTGCAGTCTTTCCTTCAAAGAAATATAAGGGAACTAAGTTTTCTATAAGAGTTGATTTGAGAGTCAAGTTTCACGCTAAGAATAAAGTAAAGAGTTGAGTTCATTTCTAAAAATTTTATAACGAAACTAAGTATTCCCTAAAAATTTATAAATGTTTTCACATTTGAGTAAATAGAAAATTAAGATTTCCCAAAAGAGTTTTGTACAAGAAAACAGAATATTGATTCGAAGAGGGATATTTCTTACAACTAAGTGTTGAGAAATTATCTCAATCAAAAGAAAGGAGGTTCTTTAAAAGCATGAGATTAAGTATATTTTTTATTAGTATTAAGAACCGATGTGGGGTTGAGAGTTCATCTTAACTCAAGTCTCCATGAAAACCATGTAACGGTCATGGGTATTAACCGGTCATACATTTTAGATGATCACGTAAGTTAAGTTAGTTAATCTACTACGTTAAGAAGTTCTATGTCACAACAAAGTATAGTAATGTTTTGGAATGGTGGGCAAGATGATATCTCACCACTTAAGTTAATAGTGGTGGTTATCGATTAGAGTATCTTCTACAACAAACTATTTAACTTTTTATATGAGTAAATTTGAGTTTTTTATGTCTTTTTCTTTAACAAACTAAGAACTTTTTTCATTATTTTGAACATACATTATATATTTCTACCTTTTTTATGTTAAGTTAAGTTACTCAGGAGTTGAGCAAAGCAAACGTTAGTGTTTTTTCTTACTATTTTCAAGCTTATGTCTTGTAAGCATTCAAACTCACATACTTGTAGATTCAATGTAGTGATGTCAGTTGGACTGCATTGTATCATGACGCAGATGAAGATACTAGTATCAAAATCATTCACCTCCTCATTGATCCATCCAAGCACTCGGAGTCAGTGGTGAGCCTCCTTTAATTCTAGTGGATACGTATTTACTACTTTCAATCTTTTGTTTTATAGAATGCTGTAGGGTCTTTCCTAACATTCATCTTAGTATTGTAGAGGCTTCATACACAGATAGTCAGTCAGATAGTTCAGTTTTGAGTTTCTCTTTATTTGCATTTTTAAGATATTGTGTGTGAGACTTAAGTGTCATTTTGGTCAAAGACATCTATTTAAGTTATGTTTATGAGAATGATTCATATATTGAGTTAAGTATTCTTCTTAGCTAAGTAAGCTGTCATATAACATCTCGTTATATGATATAGCTATGAAACTCAAAATAATCTCTTTTGGAAAGAAAGGGAAAAATCTTGTAAATTTTACAACTTTAAAGAAGATGAGTTTTTTGTTATTTTCAAACGGTCATAATTCCTATATCAGGACGAGTTAGATGTCATTTTTGATATGGTTGGAAATCCCTTGGATATTTCTTTCAAACGCCGCTATGGTTGGGCACATTTTATATCGTATGGGGAGAATATGCCTATCGGAAGTTGGAATGTTGAAGTGAGGAAAGTCCAATTTCTGAATTTAAGGAAGGACAAACTAGTTTTTTCACAACTTATTTTCCTAATTCATTTTAGGAGTTATTAGGGGTAAAAATAAGCCTTAGGTCGGTTTTGAAAAAACTTCACGCTTAGGTCTTGGAGATTAGAGAAAAGAAGAACATAAGAGAGAAAAGTCAAGAATTCACCAAGAACCTGAAGAAATTCAAGTAGAATTCATCAAGAGTGATCCCTATAAAGGTATATGAGATCCTTTGTGTTGGGTTTGTTCATCCACACACCAATTTTTTAAAATTGAGTGATTTATGAGTTTTTTACATGTTAAAAGATGAGGTTCTTGAAGAAAATGTCGAATTATCATGGATTGAACTATTTGATGCCTATTGTTATTTGATTCTTGTTTGTTCAGATTATTTCCTTTTTGAATCCAGTGGGTATTGTGAGTTACAATTGTCCCATGTTTTTGTTGAATGAATTAAGGAGGTTTGGAAGCTTTATATTTTAAAAAAGACTTTAAAAATTCATTAGACGCACCTAGTCAAGCAGGGGTGCGTCGTGCTCCAATGCGCTCGTATCGACATTTCACGACTAAACTTTCTTAGTTTAGCCCTTTTGAGTCATTCGAAGGAATATTAACACCTTCCAATGATTCTAATTACTTCAAATGATTTCTTAACACCTACAAATTATAAAAGAAGATAAATCATAACCTTTTATCCATGATCCAATTCATGGAAAGTTAATATCAAAGTAAAAAAAGTTAAAAGTCAAGTCTAAAGTTATGAAGTAAGTCAAAGCAAAGTCATAAAGGTTTTCAAGAGTCTTTACTATTGTTTTAGCTGTATTTTAAGGCTCAACTTTTCTAGCTAAATAAAAGAGTAAAACGGTTAAAGTCTATCCTTTCAAAGTTATAAGGGAATTATGTATTCCCTAAGAGTAGATTTGAGACTAAATTTTCAAGTTAAGCAAAGAATAAAGAGTTAAGGCTTTTTTCAAAAGTTATAAAGAAACCAAGTATCCCCTAAAAGTTTATAAATGATTCATGTTTAAGTTAAGAGGAAACTGAGATTTTCCAAAAGAGTTTCGAGTAAAAAAGGGAAAATTGATTCCAAAAGACCATTTTAAAGCTATGTGTTGAGCACCATTCTACTCCTAAAGTATATTTTTGGAGTAGGACTGAGCACCGATGTGGGGGTGAAATTTCACATTAACTCATGGCTCCACGAAAACCATGTACCCATCATGGGTATTAGTTGGTCATACTTTTTAGATAATCACGTAAGTTATTCTAGTGTATCCACTAAGTTAAAGAATTCTATCGACAGCAAAGTAAAGGATAGTTCTAGAAGCATGGTATAGACATTGTATTAGCACAGAGGCTCATAATGGTGGTTGTCAGTTAGAGAATCTTCCATAAAAGTATATTACTTTTTATATGAGTAAACTTTGAGTTTGTTGTTGCATTTTCTTTAATAAACTAAGTTTTTATATTGTTTTACAAGCTATATATATATTTATATATATATATATATAAATATATATATATATATATATATATGTATGTATATATATATATATGTATATATATATATATGTATGTATGTATGTATTGCATGTGTCTTACTGCTTTATATTTTGTCAAGTTACTCATGAGTTGAGCAGAGACAAGGTAATTGTTTGTTTTTACTCTTTTAAAGCTTAAGTTTTGTTGGCATTCCAACTCTCATACTCGTACATTTAATGTATAGATGCAATTTCGCCTGAATGGTATCATGATGCATACAAAGGTAACAAGGATCAAAATCATCTATAGCCTCTTTATCCAGCCAAGCACTCAGAGGCGGTGGTGAGTCTTCTTGCATTTGGAAGGGCACATATCATTACAATATTTCAGTCCTTTAATTTATAGATAGTTGTGGGGTTGGTCCCAAAATTATCTTAGTATTATAGAGGCTTCAAAGACAAATCGTAATACAGATAGTTCAGTATTGAGCCTTTTTTTATTTGCATTGAAGATATTTTTTTGAGACACTTTAGTGCCATTTTGGCCATAACATTTATTATAAGTATGTCTTATAAGAATGTGTCTAGCTTCATATTGAGTTAAGTCTTTAGTTGAGTTATCTAAGCAAGGAAAAGGGTTTGCTCAATGCCTGCAATGGTCATTTGGTGCCAGCGACAAATAGGGTCTAGGCTCGGGGCATGAAATTTTTTTATAAAAGCGCTGAGTTCATGAGTCCTATGGATTCTATAAAACCATGTGTGTAAGACCTAGTTTTTGGTTTGAAGCGCGCCACATCTATAATTATAAGGCTGCCACATCTACAAATTTCTCACTTTTTTTATATTACTTTTTCATGCATTAGAGTTTATCTCTAAGAGAGTTTCCCTTTAATTCATGCTTCCATGTGTTTCAGATCATTATGCCTCCACGAATAGCAATGAGAAGTCATCCATCTAGAGGGAATGTTGAGGATCCAAAGCCACCTAATGCACCAACAGTGCAATCTCTAGGAGAAGTCAGAGATGCTTAATTATGTGAGGCTATCGAAACATTAAGACAAGTACTTAATAACCAAGTCGGGCAAAAATAAGGAGCTCGATAAGAATAGGTTGAAAATACTATGTAAGAGTTAAAGAAGAGTTTTGATGTGATGCATGTTGTTGATATTGAAAGATTTCATGTAGTTGCATTAAAACTAAGGATAGCACTTGGTTCGATCAAGGGAAGGACGGTGGAGATGAGATTGCACCACATCCGAGTTGGGCCTGTTTTACATAGGATTTCATGAGGTTTTTCTTTCCCAAAGAATTTAATAAGGATAAGTTATGAGAGATCTTTACACTGAAACAGGACTCTTTCAGTGCACATGAGTATGTATTAAAGTTCACCTAGTTGTCCTTCTATGCTCTGAAAATGGTTAAGGATATGAGGACCAGAATGAGCTTGTTTGTGACTAGATTTGGTTCTGCGTCAAGCAAAGAGGGCAGGAATGCATCGCTTATAGGTAGCATGGACATATCCATGTAAATGGTATATGTGCAACATGTTGAAGAGGAGAGGCTGAGGGACATAAAAGAATATCAGAGAAAGAACGCTATGATTGAGAATGAGTTTGGGCAGTATAAAGGTCGTATGTATCACCCATAACTCTAGAAACAAAAGGGGTTGCACCATGATTTGCTTCTACTCCTGCACCCACAAACAAAGGTGAGCATCATTACTAGAATTTGCAGAACTTTAAAGCTAGACCACCACACTCTCAATGAAGTGATGCACATGGAGGAAGTTACGATAATGAATGTTCTATGTGTGGTAGAACCCACCAAGGTATGTTTCGTGATGGCCAAACTGCTTGCTTCAAGTGTGGTCAAGAAGGTCACTTCATTAGAGAGTTCCGTAAGAACAGAAAAGGTGGTGGAAATCCGGGCAATAGAGCTCAATCTTCATGAGTTTCTCCATCGGACAGTGTTGCACTTATAGTAGCCACTTCTTGTACTGTCGGAGGGGCGAACAACCTCTATGCAATTACTAGACTCCAAAAGCTAGATAAACCTCTACATCTTGTCTCTTGTATGATAAAAGTCTTTACTTTTAATGTTTATTGTTTGATATACCTAGGAGAAAGCTAATCGTTTTTTACTCCTTATGTCGCAAATTAGTTTTAGATTCGTTCTCAGAAACTCAGTGAACCTTTATGTGTTTCTACCCCTTTTTGAGAGTCTACTCTAGTGGAAAAGTGTATCGTGATTTTCCTATTTCTATGAATCACAAGAACAACATTGTTGACCTAGTGGAGTTAAACATGGTATATTTGCATGTCAATCTTGGTATGGACTGACTTCATTCCTGTTATGCATCAATACATTCTAGAACTCGAGTTGTCATGTTTTAAATTCCTAATGAGATAGTCAAAGAGTGGAGTAGTAGTTTAGTAGTGCCTAAGGGTTATTTCATTTTGTACCTTATGGCGAGGTACCCAAGTTTTGAGATACCTTTCCTTTTGCTAGTGTCTACAGTAATGAAGTTTCAAGATGATTTTCATGACGATCTATCCGTAGTCTCTCTTAAGAGAGAAATAGACTTTGTCATCGATGTCATTCAAAAACTCCTCGTATCTCTATTCCTCAATATAGAATGACACCAACTGAGTTAAAATATTTGAAAAACACTTGCAATATTGGTTAAATAAAGGTCTCGTTCAACAAAGTGTCTTACATTGGGGGGATTCGATCTTGTTTTGAATAAAGATAGACTGTTCCCTTAGGATGTGTATCGACTATTGCAAATTGAATAAGGTTACCATTGAGAATATGTATCCTCTCCCAAGGATAGATAATCTATTGTGATTAAGTCATGATGTTTTAATAGAGTATAACATGAATTAGGAGTGATAGGGTGGTCTGATGTTGAATTAAATTATCTTGATTGTGATTTGTGAGATGTTAGCTTAAGATGTAAATGTTACAAAGATGGTAAATGATTTACCAATGTGTCTTATCATAATATAAGAATGTTAATATGCAAATTTAACCTATATGAATTGTAATGGAAGTACAATACTCATGCAATTCTTATTGAGCTATGATGGTGATGATGTTATACAAGGGTTAGACTCTATGACCTAAACTAAGGTATGATTGATAGTAAAGTCTTAAAGACATTTCAAAAAAGGACTTTAGTTTAGACCCGAGTGAACTAGAGTGAGGAGTGTCCCTTCCCACTAAGGGAATGTAGGATCACTAATCTACTCTTGAGACAGGATACTATAATGCTTATAGCATAAAGAGGGTCCCAATAATATCTGTTAGTTCTTGAACTATGTTGCGCTCATAGGAATACGAGGTAGTGGATCCACGTAGTTGATATGTTCATGGTTTGGTACTACCTTGGCAAGTAGTCCTCCTTCTTTCGATATGGGTTCCATGACACCGGATTCCACTTTATCTCATATTGTCTATGTCGGTTAGGGAAAGATGTTCCCAAAAGGTATAATGAATTAAAGGATTGAAATCTAACTAAGATTACGTAAGGGGTTTAGCTTAGACTAGGTATGGGTATGGTACTCTACCTAAACATTGCTCTACTTAGCCTTGAATGGAGTCTTAAGAGGATGTTCCTACGTATGAGTATGCTTATAATGTTATATGATATGCATATGATGAACATGCAAATTTTTGATACTATATATCGATGGGTGTAACTTATGAATATTTGTTGGTCTATACAGTTAAAGTAAGATTATATGTATTCTTAAGTATTATGATATGTGAAGTAGGATGGTAGTCATGATTCTTTCTAGGTTACTTTATTAAGTAAGGATATGAGGATTCGCTTGGTCATCTCACTTGTTGATTAAACATCTTGCTTTAATCAGGTTGAAATGTACTTTTATACATGCTTGTTGCTAATATGACTTGATGATAGAGTTAATTTGTTATATATTCAACAATATGATATGCATGTTAACTTGACTAGACATGATGTTGTTGTTCTTGTGATGCATGCCTATGACTTAATAAATATGCCTAAGTGATATGGTATGGTCATGTTGAATATGCATTATGATTTTTAATGAAAAGTACATACTATATGAAATGTTCCTTTTATTAGCCTGAATTCAAAGTATGTTTGCAAATAGTCTTATACTTAGTACAAGTATTGTACTAAACCCATTTCTTATTCCCCAACATTTTAGGTTCCGGTCGTTGAAGTGAATTGAAGAAGGCTTGCATATCTCATTCATTCAAGTAGGGTAGGTCCTCACTTTCCGAGGGAGATGCCACTATCTACCTAATGGAGTTTTTTTCATTTTAAGACTATTATGTTCTTTCCTTTTCATTTAGTATGAAACATTGTATAGCTCATGTGAGGCATTCTTACTTGATGTATAGTTTATGACCAAGTTATTACATTCTTATCAGTTGGTTATTAGATCAGACAACTATTATGACAATCTTATATGTTATATACGTATGTGCAATAATATAAGAAAATTAAGTAATCTTCCTTTACGAAGGGTCTATGTAACTCGATATATATATATATATATTATGTGTATATAGAGGTCTATGTAAATCACTGAGTAGATGTACTGAAAATTTTTAATTTTTTTGCTAAATTTAACCTATGAATGTAATGATATAAGATAAGAGACTAGACTTAGTCATCAAAGAGTACGACAACGCCGGTTATGTTAAGAGGTTTTTCCCGGATATGACATCATGTTGAGAACAAAGGATGTTGCAAAAGTCAAGGTCATGTTGAGGAACCAATTTGTTGAAGAAGTAACTGGGAAAGATGAATATGATATGCAGAAGAGATATCCATATCTTTTTTAATCCGGAGATGATGCAAATCAAGGTACAAATTCTCTTGTTAGTACTTTTAAAACTATGAGTAAACATGTTGTTACTTGCTTTTAATTTGTAAGTGTTAAACTTGAGGTTTTTATTCTTATCTTAGTGAACAAAATCTTTTTCGAGGATGAATGTTCCCAAAGGGGAGATATTGTAACATCTTGTAAACTGAAAAAGCTAATAAATATCTTAGAAACCAAAAATAATAACTTTTGGAAAGAAGAATAAATTTTGAAAATTTTCAAAGTTTAAGAAATTAAATTTTTGGTCAATTTCAAAAACTCATAACTACTAGCTCTGGATGAGTTAGAGGTAGTTCTTGATATGGTTGGAAATATCTCGGAGTTGCACATTTTTGATATCGTATTGAGGAAATATACATATCCAAAGTTTTGTTGTTATAGTGAGGAAAGTCCAATTTCTGGATTTAAGGAAAGACCAACAAGACTTTTCACCGCTTATTTTTGTAATTTTTTTTAGGGTTTTATTGAGGGTAAAAATATACTTAAGATAGGAGAAGAGAGAAAAGAAGAAGAGAGGGAGAAAAGTGAAGAATTCGCCCAGAACATCAAGTACTTCAAGTGGAATTCGTTGGGGTTGATCAATGTCGAGGTATGTGAGATCTTTTGTGTTGGGTTAGTTCACCCACACACCAATTTATTTCAATTTAGAGACTTATGAGTTGTTTACAAGTTAAAAGTGGAAGTTATTGAACAAAAATGTCGAATTCTCATTGATTGACTTGTTGGATGCCTATTGTCGTTTGATTCTTTTTTCTTCAGATTATTTCCAAGTTGAACATTAATTCCAAGAGAGCTTTTCAAAGCTATATGTTGAGCAATTATTTAAACCCAAGGAAAGGAAGTTGTTTTAAAAGGATGAGCTAAAGAATATTTTGGGAGTAGTATTGAGCAGAGAAGTTGGGATAAGAGTTCAAATTAACTCATGTCACAATGAAACCATGTAGCCATTATTTGTATTAACAGGTGATACATTTTAGATGATCACATAAGTTAAGTTAGTAGATCCACTATGTTAAGGGGTTCTATGCAACAGAAAATTATAGGAGAATTGTGGCAGCGTCAGCAAGAAGCATTATCACCACTTAGACCTATAGTGGTGGTTGTTTATCATTGAATCTCCCACATAAACTATAATACTATACATATAAGTAATTTTGAGATTGTTGTTGCATTTTCTTTATCGAACCAAGTGTTTACGTAGTTTTACAAGATTTCATGTATATGTATATATATATATAAATATATATATGTGTGTGTGTGTGTGTGTATGTGTGTGTGTGTGTGTGTGTGTGGGTGGGTGGGTGTGTGTGTGTGTGTGTGTGTATCTTACTGCTCTATATTTAGTCAAGTTACTCATGAGTTGAGTAGATCCAAGGCAAGTGTTTCTTCTAACACTTTTCAATTCTAAGATTTGTTAGCATTTCAACTCGCATACTCGTACATTCACTGTACTGATGTCAGTTAGCCTGCATCATATAATGATGCTGATGCATGTTACTAGGATCAGCATGATCCAGCGCCTCGTTAATCATGCCAAGCACTCGAAAGTCAATGGTGAGACTCCTTGCATTATCGAGGACATATATCCTTTAATTTTTTAAGTCCTTTTATTTAGAGAATGTTGTGGGGTTCATCCCGAAATTAATCTTAGTATTATAGAGGCTTCATAGATCGATAGTCAGATAGGTCATATTTGAGTCTATCTGTATGTGTATTTTAAGTATTCTATTATGATATTTAAGTTCCATTTTTGGACAAGAAATTTATTTTAAGTATGTTTTATAAGAATGTTTGTTGCTTCATATTGAGTTAAGTCTTTTGCTGAGTTAGGTAAGTCAGGGCAAGGTTCATATCATGACGTGCAATGATCATTAGATGTCGGCCAAGTCCAGGGTGTAGGCCCGGGGTGTGACAAGGCCAAGGGTCCGCTCAAGTCCAGCAATGGACATTGAGTGACAACCACATCAAGGGTGTATGCTCAGGGTGTGACAAAACCACCGTGTGTTTAGTGCGGCCATTTGGTCATTTAGAAAAAAGTTGTGCAATTCGCTTCTCCATACAATTAAACCAATAGACTTCTCTCAAATCACGATACATGGAACCAAGATGAATGGAATATCTGGAGCTATGAGCTTCCTCCATGATTATCTCTTGGAGTCTATCCGCCGTTTGTACACACAATCTGCCTAGGCATATCAAGACACCATCTTCTCCTTGTTTAAAAGCTAATACATTTTTCTTATGAACATTTTCCTTCATATCAAACAAAAATAGATCTTGGTCTTACTTGTCTTTTACATATGATTTGTGACACTAATGATGCCTCAAACCCATTCATCATCACTATTCATCCATTTGTGGAATCCATTAGTCCGGCTCTCAAGCTTTCAAAACTATGCCATCTTTCGCTAGCTATCTCTTTCTTTCCTTTAAATGGGTGGTATTTCAAATAAACAACCTACATAAGGCATTAACAGCAACATTAGCCTTATCTGGGTTTTAAAGAATGCTCATCTTATAATTCTTGAGCAATTTGAACTACCTCCTTTGTTTGAGATTAAGTTTTTTATGAGTGAAAAAATAATGTAGACTCTTGTGTTAGGCGAATACATCAACATAGACACCATAAAATTTATGACGCCATATATTTGAAGCAAAAACTATTGTAGCAATCTCTAAGTCATAGGTTGAATAATTTCTCTCATTAACTTTTAGTTTTTTGGAGTCATAAGGTATAACTTTTTCATTCTGTATTAAAACATAACCCAAGAGGACTCTATATGCATACCAATACACCATAAATAATTGAGTAACTTCTTGTAAGGTAAAAAGTAGGTATTAGTCAACCTTTTTTTTAATTCGTCTAAGCTTTCACACAAGCTTCAAAACATTAAAACCTATTTTTCTTCTGAGTCAACTTGGTCAAAGGGATGAAATAGAGGATAATCCCTGTACAAACTTCCTATAATATCAAACAAACCCATGAAACTCCTAATATAAGTTAGAGATATGGGTCTAGTCCTATTCTACACTACCTCAATAGTCTGAGTATGAACATTAATTCCCTCTACAAGAAACAGTGTTGTCTAATAATACAAGATATTTAAATAAAAACTCACACTTACAGAACTTGACATATAACTCCATATCATTCAATGTTCGAAGCTATATTTTGACATGGTTAGAATGATCTTCTTCATTCCTTGAATAGATATGTAGGTATTAATGAAGAAGATAACAAACATTTCTAAATAAGGTTTGGAAAGTCTATTCACAAGGTCCATGTATGCTACATAAGAATTCGTCAAACCAAAGAAGATGATGAAAAATACATAATGACCATAACGGGTTCTAAAGGCTATGTTTGGAATATCATTTTCCCTTACTTTAAAAAGATTGTAACCAGATCTGAGACCTCTCTTTGAAAAAAAGGTGGAACCTTGAAGTTGATCGAAAATATCATCAGTTGTAGGGAAGACGATACTTGTTCTTTATAGTAAACGTGTTCAACTAATGAAAATTTAGACACATTATAAGGGCACCATCCTTCTTTCTCACAAATTGGACTAGAGCGCCCCAAGGTGAGACACTTGATATAGTAAAACCTTATCTAAGCTACCTTTCAACTACTCTTTAAGATCTTTCAACTCTGTTAGTTCCATTTTGTATTGAAAAATCGATATAGGATGTGTATCTTTGTGAACATCTATACCGAAGTCTATTTCTCTCTTAGGAGGGACTCTGGATTGATCATAAGGAAAAACGTCTAGAAACTCTCGTACTACTAAAACTGACTTATGTGGTATCTTAACACTAGAGTCATTAACTTGTACAAAGTGATTGTCAGACCCTTTATAACTAACTTCCTTACCTTAAGGTAGGAGATAAAATGACCTATTGGAACTACTGAACTTTTCTTAACTTTATAACTTATTCACTTCACACTGGAACATGTCTACTCGAGTTCTACAATCTATTGATGCATAAAAGGCATGAAGTCAGTCCATGCCGAAAATGACCTCAAACTCTACCATGTCTAAATCAACTAAGTTAGACATGATACTCTAGTTATTGACGGAAACACAATAATCATTATAAACTCTGCTAGATTAAAATATCCAACATGGGTAGAAAATCTTAAGGGCTCAAGATGTTTCTTTAGAATAACATCAAAAGTGCAGAATTAGATCATACCAGTGGCAACATGTGACGAATAGTTTTACTCTTGCTGATAAGTGATATAATGAAGACTGTTTCCTCTTTGTATGCCCTAAAGTAGCCAATTAGATGTAGCTCTATCTGATGAAGCAATTGAAGAAGAATGGGCATTGTTTCCCTGTTTACCATTTCTCTGCCTGTTCATAGATACTATCTTAGAAAATGATTTTTCCGAATAAACTTGACGCAACAAGTGGATCCATCACGACCAACATGTGAGGGGCTCTTAAGACACAAAGCACATTCAGGAGTCTTAGTACCCCCTTGTGTCTTACAACCTTGAGAATGAGCATGTACAAACTTGATGTTCTTAGAATTTTTGCAATTGTACCCACATTTGTTCTTAAGTGAAGGTGCACTAGCATGAGAATGGAGAAAGTCCCTTCTGCTTATGGTGGAATGAAGATTGGTTCACATTACTCTTTTCCTGCCCTTATTCATTTCCTTTTGTCTTAGCCCTCTTATTCTAGAATCTTCTCTATCCCTTAGATTTTTCTCCTCAACATGTTGCACATTGATCATTTGTCTTGCTTTGTCTCTAATACATACTAGCACCAGTGCCTTACATTCATTACTTGATAGACTAGTGAACGCAACGACGAACCTATTCCTCATGTCAGCAACCATCTCTTTTCTTCTCTTATCCCACAGGGAGAAAATGCCTCATAAAAGCACTCTCAAAATTAATCCAACTAACAATCGTATATGTGTAAGCACGAGTTAAAGAAATAATTTTATAGAGATACACTCTATCGGAAGAAAAGAGTATGAAAGGACCGAATGAATTATTTAATTGTATGGTCTGCTATAATTAGTTTTGATGAACTTCACACCATAACTAGGACTCTACAGACACGACTTCATATGTTAGATCACACAATCTTAAATATCTAAGAGTAAGATAGGAACTAAAACTATTTATTTTTAGAAAGAACGGGAAAACCTATAAAACCTGTCCAAGTTAAGAAAATTAGTTCTTGTCATTTTCGAACGGCCATAAATTCTAGCACACGATTAGTTAGAGGTAGTTCATGTTAAAGTTGTAGATATCTTTCCAATGCCACCAATTTTTCGCATTTCGGTGGTGTATGAGTCAGATATTCCTATCTGAAATTGGGTTGTTGAATGAAGAAGATCGAAATCTGGATTTAAGGAATGGAAAACTTATCTTTTAACCAATTAATCTTCTACTTAATTTTTAGGAGTTTATTGGGGTAAAACAAGTGTTAGTTCAATTTTAAAAATTAGTCTTTATGCTTAAGTCTTAAATGGCATTCAAGATTTTTCAAGATCGTTGAAGTTTAACTTGTGGATTTTGTCGGTGGTGATCCATAAAAAGGTACATGAGATACCATAGTGATAGGTTCAATCACCCACACACCAATCATGTTATTTTCAACGTAATTTTGTTCTTGAAAGATAAGGATTTATGTTCTTGATGAGTTGTTGAAAGTGTTCTTGTAACTTTCTTATCGATTAATTTTTCATGTTAAGATTCCACTTGGATCTATATGAAATGACCATATCTCTTAGGATATGACGAGATATACGAGCTATAACCTATCTGATTAAAGGTAATTGAATGTACTATTCTACGCCACCAATTTCACGTCAATCCAATTTCTTGAGTAAAAAGTTGTGATTATTTTAGTAACATATAAAGTGCTACTAATAGTTATCAAACAGGAAAACATGAAAAAGGTTTGTTTTTGTTTTTTTACCTCCAACAAAATCCTACACAAATTTCTTGACTAATAAATTGTTCAAAACAATCAGATTTTCATCTTTACTAATGAAAATCGTAAGTTCTTGGTCATAGAGATTTCAAAAAACTAATTTAGGAATCTCAAAAACAGGTTTTATTTATCATTTATATTCAAGCTAGGTTTCAAGGTTTCTATTCAAGTTCTTATCTAAGATTCTTCAAGAACCTTGTTTGTTGTGACTAATATCATTTTTAAACATCATGAGATGCTTTGTATCACAAATCATTATACTTTACTTCATAATTCAATTCAAGAAAAGTCAAGAGTCAGGTCAAAAAGTGAGAAGTTCTGTCAAGATAAGTTCTTAAAGTTTTTCAAAAGTCTGTTACAAACATTTTAACTTTGTTATAATACATGACTATTGAATTATTTAAAGAGTAAAGTTGACGATAAGTTCATTAAAAGTATATGGGGATTATGTATTCCCAAAGAGTTTAATATGATATCATATTTAAACAAGTAAAGAAACTTTGATTCCAAAAGAGCTTTTAAACTAGTCTTTTAGTAAAGAACTTTTGAGCTAGTTTGGAGTTAAAGAGTAAATTCTTTCACACTTAAGAAAGAGAGGAAACTTATATTTCCAAAGAGCCTATGGATAAAAGAGTAATAGATTTACAAATATTTTGAAGCAAGCAGGGAAACTAAGATTTCGAAGATAACCTTTGAGATATGTTTTTGAGAACTAATCTCAAATAACAGAACAAGTATGTTTTGAAAACATAAGAGCCAACTTGTTTTGGGAGTAGTTTTGGAGTACCGAAATGGGGAGGAGCATGAGTTCACCTAACTCAGGTATCTATAAAACTATATTCCCATTACTGATAGAAAAGGATCATACTTTTGACATGAATCATTTTCACAGTAGACTAGTTGATCCATTAGGCAGTTCGGGTATTATATCTTTGGCTTGGTATATAATGCGCTAGAAGCATAAGGTTGATCGATGTATCATCACTATAGCTCTTATCTGATGGTTGTCGGTTAGAGAAACTCAACATTAGTATTTTGTATTTTTATGGATATCAGAATTATTTGTAATTTCATATCAATACAATATTGTATCTTTGCTCAGATACGTACTTATAATCGTATTTCTAAATACATAGAGTTGAAAATCATTTTTAAAGATTTTATTTATATTACATTTATTCACACTACTTTATATTGAAATGAATTGAGTTCAATTGAGTAAAGTAATGCTCAAGTGAGTGTTTCATACTCTTTTCAAGTTTATGTTATGCTTAACATTGCAACTTGCATACTTGTACATTCAATGTAATGACGTCAGTTAGCCTGCATAGTCTTTTGATGCAGACACTAGTAAGTAGGATCTGCAATTAGCGCATCGTTGATCTAGCGAGAAATCCATAGTCAGTTGGTGAGACTCCGTGCATTATGGAGGAGTCCTTTTTATTTCTTTCAGTTATTTTATTTGTTCATTAGGAACTTGTGGGATTTTTCATGACATCTATCTGAGTTGTTTTAGAGACTTCATAGATAGTCAGTCATATGTTAGTCGTTCGTCATTATGTTCTTATTGGCTTATCTTAACATTTGAGTTTCTATTTTTCCTAAGTTAAATTTGAATATTCTAAAACATTATTAGTTTAGTCAAAACAATTAAGTCATTTAGCATTTGAATACTTTTCTTTATGCTTAAAGTCTTCCGCTGAGTAAGTAAGCTAGGCAAAGGTTTTGCTTGGGCCAAACAATGGTTCTCAAGTGTCGGTCTTACCCATGGTCTAGGCTCGGAGCGTAACATCATAGAAAACCTAGGAAACTTGAACTCTATTCTATCATAACAAATTATTCACACCTCGAGCCTACACCCTGGACGTGGCCTGCACTCGATGATTTCTTTTCTTTCAAAGCGAAGCCTTGGCCTTGATTACAAACTAAACATTAGGCTTACTCATGATAATTTTTTTAAAAATAAAACGGAACTGCTCAATATCCAGAATAAGGATGTTTAAAAGGTCAACATTCAAATGATGCCAACTCAAGTTTTAATACATAGGATAGTGAAAATGTAAAAACAACTACTATTGACTGCCTATCTATAGAGCCTTTAATAACTGAGATGGATGTCGAGACCAAACACACAATCATCCTAACAACTAAAATACTTACACTAAAAGAAATTTAAAAAGGAGCTCTCTTAAAAGCAACGGGACTCATCAACTTACTATGAGTGCTCAACCCGATCAATAATGTGTTGGATGCTAATCCTTGTTACCTGCATTTTCATCATAATATAGTGCAGGCTAGTTGGCATCAGTAAATTTAATGTACAAGTACGCAAGCCGGTATATTAAACATAACATAATCTTGAAAAGATTCTATAAGAAATACTTACACGGGCTTTACTCAACTCAAACCAACCCAACTCATTTCAACATAAAGAAGTGTAAATAAATGCAACATGAATAAAATCTTTTAAACATGCTTTTCAACTTTGCGTATTTAAAAATACAGTATTAACTCTGTATGTATTCTTAGATACAATTTGAACTTTGTTTGTATATGAAAATAATTTTTTCAATTTATATAAAATACAAAATACAGTTGTGGGAGGTCCCCTAACTGAATACATCACTTAAGAGCTATAGCAATAATACAACACTTTACCTTACGCTGCCAAGGATCATCCTATTCCTTGTGGGGGGTAGAAAACCTAACTTACTAATTGCATCCAGGAGTCTATGCTAAAAATTACTAAAAGAATCATCTAAAAGTATGATCCTTTTATATCCATGATGGCAACATGATTTATGGGGGCTTTGAGTTGTCTGACATGTCCTCTATATCAGTTCTCAATGCTAATGCCCAAATATGACCTCTATATCAGTTCTCTTTAAGTTTACAAAACATACTTCTTTTCCGTGGTTGTAGATAATTTCTCAAAACATAGCTCAAGGGCCATTTACTGAGAACTATCTCAAAGACCGTTTACTAAAAAACTCTAGCTCAAAGGCTCTTTTGAAAATCAATGTTTCCTCTTTAATTAAAAACTAGCTCAAAGGATCTTTTTGAAATCAAAGTTTCTCTTGTTGCTTAAATGTGAAAACATTTTAGACATGACTCTTGACTTTAATGTTACTCTTTAATAAACTTAATTAAACATTAATCTTAAAACAAAGATAGAACATTTGTAAAATACTTTTGAAAACATTATGAACTTCTCTTAACTTGACTCTTGACTACTCTTAACATGAAACTTAACTGATCCTTGTATTGAACTATGAGATCAATGATTGTGTTTATCGATAGGAATATTCTCATGATGTTTAGGAATTATATTAGATAGCTAAACATGATAAAATGATGAAAAACAAAAATCTGAGGGTGGGTCTGCGACACGGGAAAGCATTTAAATTTTGGTCTCGAAAAGAACTTTTCAGGTTGAACGGTCCGTGATAGCTCTGTGATGCAAAATAATTTTTCCCAAAACAAGGAAGTAGCTCTGAGATTCACGACCACTACCAAGATTTTGCCCAACAAAAATTCTTCTCCTTTTTCAGCTCTAAACTTTCGAAACTCCATAAATTCCTCCCGCAAACACTTACAATCCATTATATGATAAAATTATATCAAATTTTACTTAAAAATATAACTAAAAATTTATTAATCTTAAGAAACTCCAGTTAACACAACCCACAATAATTTGAACTAAATTTAACAAGATTTCCAGGATTTAATTTCAAATCTAATAACATCGCTTAAATTGAATGATGATTGGCCCGTGGGTGAACTAGCCCAACTCTATATGTTCTAACATACCTTTTTATAGGTTTCACCTACAAAGAAATCCAAAAGGCAATCTCGATGAATCTTGAACGAATCTTGAACGTTCTTCTCCATTCTTCTATTTTCTCCATTCTCCAAACCCAATCGTGAAATTCACTTTTCTAAAACTGACTAAAATCTAAATTTACCCTAATGAAATTCCTAAAAATGAATTACAATAATTAGGTAAGAAAAACAATAAATTGCGCTTCAAAATTAAGGATTCAAAATTTTCTTTATCAAACAACCCAACTTCCAAAAGGCATAAGTTACTCATACGAACTCGGAATCAAGAAATATCAGCGGCATTGGAAAGATTGTCCAAGATATTTCCTACCATATCTAGAAGTACCCCTATCTCATATTGAGCTAGCAGTTTGACCATTTGAAGTTGACCAAAACTCATATTTTCCTAAGTTAAACAAATTTCTAGATTTTCATTATTTTTTTAAAATGACTATTTGCAGTTCTTAACTTCTTCGTAGCTATTTGAAATCACCCGATTTTTCCTGCACGATAAAGATATCAATATTTAGTAAAAAAGTATTTGTTACGACGAAGTACTACTAGGAAAAACTGCAAGAGAAAATAGCTTGATAAAATTTTTTTGATAAGAAATATGTCAATGCCTTTTAAAATTGTAAATGTATATTTAATAATATAAGTGGGAGATTTTTAGGATATATACCATTATTTACTTTATTAGAAAAAGCATACTAACAATTATTAAGATTACATATCTAAGTGGGAGATTGACAAGGTAAATACTATTAACCATGTATTTTGATACAAACATTATAACAATTTCATGGTTAAAAGTCTATGTAGCAGATTCTTGGGATATATAATATTAGCCATATCTATAATATTGATTATACAATAGATATTTATTTAGTTTTAATAGATCATATATTCGTTTACGGTGCCTGTTTACTTATATAGTAGATGATTAACTATGTAGAGTGTTAGCTTATATACTGAGGATTAAAATTGTCATTCTTATAATTATAATATATTTTTTCCATAATATATGATGGAAATTGCACATTCCATCGATGAGATAGTAACACAAGATTATATGTAATATATCTTTATTATGGGCACGATGTAATTCCACTAGAAATTGGTAATTGCACTCCTCTATTGATATTTTTAAATTCCATCGTAAACACTTCTGTAATTCTGCATGTTAAGATTCCATATACTAATCAATAAATTAAACTAGTAATGAGTTTAAATATATACCGAATTTTCTTTAGAGCACTACTTAGTTTATTTCATGTGTCGGATTCATGAATTCACTTGATATGTTTAACAAGATAAAAACATATAATCTTCTAAAAAGTCATATCTATCGATCTCTATAATAAGACATGTATTCCATAAACAAATTTATTATTTTAACAATAAATATTATTATCACCCAATCTATCAGGCATATTGACCAATCTAAAGATCTCAAATTTTAATAAATTAAAACATTAATTAATATATACATATCATAATGATTATATAAGGATCAAAGATAAGCAATATTAATAGTTTAGTGAATTTATAATTTTTAGACAATCTAAAACAACTATCTTGACACTATTCTATTCAATATTTAATAATTGTACAAGTACAAGAAGTTGAATGATTTATAATTTACTATGGTAAGAATAATTTAAATTAATTATTTGAAATAATTCCCATAATAGTAAATTTTGCTGTCCCTACATGCTCATATTTAACTAGAACTCAGAATAAAGAGGAGACTAGTGTGTGTTTTTCTTTTAAAAAGAAAACAGTTCTATTTTCTTCTCCTTTGTGAATTAGGAAGAAATCTCTATAAATAGAAATTTCCTAAACTATAAAAATATTAAAGGTTTATATGCATACTTCTCAACACAAGTATAGATATAGTTCGTATGTGAATGTGAAATCAATGTAGAAGACTACATAGCTACTATCTATCTTGTGTATTAACTTGCAGATATGTCTAACTTGCAAACTCGCTTGAAGGAAGATATGTGTACCCTGTGGATTCGCTTGAAGGAATGTGCTCACGCTTCCAAAGGTAATACTTGAATTAAACTTCAGTAAGTTTATCAGTTCTAGCATAATTGTATATGTTCTGGTAGTAACGATTTGATTATTTATTATACATTAATATTATTGCATGCTTACAACGTGCATATAATTTTATAATAGTATTACCTTTGGAGCTTCTACTAGTTGGTCTTCCCTGATGGTTTGTTTTGACATAGTTTGATGACAGTAGCTCAATCTTTCTGCTTGGTTGCATTTTAAGATACAAAACTTTTAACGACATGTCATCAGAGGCATATAGTGCATATGTTCTATAAGTCAAATTAAGCCAAATATTTTTAATAAGAAAATAATAAATACGTGAAAAACAACTAAAATTATTAAAAGTGCAAAAAGAATATCTATTGTGAACACACAATTCCAAATGTACAATCAGATTAGTATCAAGAATCCTAAAGACTTAAATTGTTATCATATCTAGTGTAAATTTTAATCTATCTAAGCATAGTGTCATACTTCGGAGTTTCAAATTCTAAAATAAGAAACTTTGATAGGCCTAATGAATACTCCTTTTTTTTTCAAACAACTAAATGATAATTCTCAGCATTTTTTAGGTCAAAAAAATATATATGGATACTCAAGTTTTAGAAAAAGAAATATCCAAGCATGATTTGATTTACCTCTTCTGATCTAGTGCCTAAAAATCTTACCTTGTTATCAATACCAAGCAATCTATTCAAGAATTATTTGTTTTTCATGGAGTTTTTTATTCTTTTCAACTTGAATTCCGTCACCTCCAACATATTTGTTTTGAAGATAATTCCAAATTTCTTTTGGATATGGGAGAAATGCAATTCTCTTTCAAATAGTTGTTGAGTCAACATTAAACAAAATTGCTTTTGTTGTGGACTTCATAGATTTTCTTTTCCTTGTGACTCTTGATTTTCGCTATGGTTAGATTATTCAGTAACGGAGTAATTTCACAATCCTCTTCCATGACTTCTTTCCTAAAGATCGAGGGTCTCAACGTAATTTTCAGTTCTCAGAACTGATAATTGGTGATTTTCATTTCTAAGAATAGCATGAGTCATTAATAAAAATATAAATTTTGAAATCCATCTCTTCACTCAAAGGTCCCTTCAAAAAAATTGCTTTAGATCCCACCTATTACTTTTTGAAAGAAAATAAATACAGGAAAATAAAAATGGAAGAAAATTTGAAGGATAAATTATGTATTTTACTATAGGACTTTATATTATCGATGACTAACAAAAGAAATGTATTTAATAAGTAAAAACAAAACTTAAATCGAAATCAACTCTTAAATGCTAGGTGTCTAACTTAATAGAATTATTGCAACAGGAGTATATGTAGTTCTAAATCAAAGATTTAGCATATATACTAAGGATTCAAAGGCCTTCATTCTTGAGCCTCACATGTAAAGCTTTAAATATACGTCATTATTTTCTTGAAGACACATAGAGAAAGATTAAATAGTGTTCATATCAGCTTTCTGACGCTTTTGAGTAATCTCAAGATGAGCAGGACAACTTAAGTAAGGATATAGTTGAAGGATGTTGTAGTCCGGCGATTCAGTTGATGGACCCACCATCTTATCTTTATCTAGACAAAGAATGAATTCAAGTGATTTTGTAGGAGTCTTGTTGTCAGCCACAACTCTATGCAAGATGCTTTTGTATCTACCATTTGATAGGTCCTGCAAAAGGACAAACACCAAATATGTTATATTCAAGTTGTAAGTTTTAGAACTCACAATGTTTATCATTGCCCATCATGTTGAAATATCTTATTATTTTTTCACCAAAAAAATTACTAATTGTTTAATTGATTATGCTTATATTTGTATGTAATACATAATAAATTAGCTTATTATATTGTACTAGTTTGTAACATTTCTTACAATAAATATGTAATCCATGTTAACAACAAAAGCAATAAAAAATTTACTAATGGAGAACGGATCGTTATTCACAAAAACCTAAAGAAATGAATTGAGGCATAATACATAAAAAAATTAATTCAATAAAAGGGATACATAGTTTAATAAGATACAATATTTTTTTATGTATTGATTGTACTTTATTTATTATAAATTTTATTTCTATGTAAATTGAATAAATATTATACATAAATCATTAGGATATATTAATTTGATGCAATAAAAATTAATATTTCTTATATGTCAAAAGACTCTTCAAATTAATAAAACTAATTTATCTAAAATTATACATCTACAAATTATAATATTTTTTAGTCTCACCTGTTTCAATTTAGTCAGTTTTATTATAGTTTCATTTTAAGAGTAAAAGTTATTTGTAGCTATATAAGGAAATCTATAGCTATCTAAGGAAAATCAATTGAAAAATTCTTTAAATATCTTTACCGATACTTAAGCTATATTATGTTCATATATTTAACTAAAAAAATTATACCAAAAAGTTACGCATTATTAAGCAAGTTTTAGTAAATTGTTTGGACCCATTTTTTATATTTCAAAGCTTTTTAAGGAAAATTTTTAAAACTCTAATTTTAAATCTATGGTAAAACATATATTTAAAAATATTTCCTTTTTAAATATTTGCACAAATTATATGAAAACTCTCTTGCCACAAAATTAAGCATTATTAAGTCCTTCTCAGCATACTTTTGAGACCCATTTTTTAAACTTGAGAACTCTTTAAAGTAAAATTTTCAAAATATATGGTAAAATATATTTTTCAAAGAACTTTTTAAAGAATGTTTTTCAAAATCTATGGTCAAATATATTTATCAAATTATTTCCTTTTTTCAAATATGATTCAAATAACATGTGAACTTCACCCAAATTTTAAGCATACTAAATCTTGAAGGGCAATTAGGTTGAAGTAGGGAAAATTCATTTGTTGTTTAATCGAAACAAGATGAAGAATGATAAATTCTTGGCACAAAGAAAAACTCATCAGTCACAACAACTCAGGACTTCTTTCCATAAATTTAGAGTGCCATTATTAGGGGGCAGTGAAAGACCCTTGTAAAAGTGAGAGGGTACAAATCCTCTACGATAGGTCACAATTTTTAGTTTTCCATCTTGATAATTCACACGAAGTCGTTCATAATATTTAGGATGCTCTTCCCCTATTTTCTTCCCCTGATACATGTGAGGGATATAGAACTACCATAGGAATGGTTGGAGTGGCTACTACTTGGAATTCAATCAGCATAAAACAACTTCCTAAAATGATAATTTGACATGTGATGTGGCTTGCTTATGGAAGCTTTGGAAGTAAAGAATTGCATAAAGCAGTCCTTTTGGCTGTTGAACTAGTGATAAGCCTTGAACTAGGAAAATGCACAGGTTTATGAAATTTGGTACTTTCGTAGCTTCCATACAAAAGCTCTACAAGCGTAAAAATCATCATCATAGGAAGTGTTTGTATGCTGATAAATTTCCTAGTAGTAGCCACTCTCACCATTCCTATTGTAGTTATATTTCCCTCGAGTATATGAACAACTTCATGTGAAATATGCAGATGGAAAATCAAAAATGGTATAACTATCACAGACGCTTTATTCCCTCTCACTTCTACGAGGCACTTCAACTTCCCTCCAATAATGACACTAAAGTTTGAAGAAATGAAGTCTTGAAATGTTGTAACTACATACTTTTTCTTTAGGCCAAAAGTTTCCCATTCTTCATCGTCTTACTATGAAACAAGAGACGAATTTTTCCTACTTGAACTTTATTGCCCTTCAATCTTTCGTATGCTTAAAATTTTTTATAGAAGTTCATATCTTGTTTGAATATGATTTTAAAGGAAATACTTTCAAAGATATATATTTTACCATAGATTTTGGAAAATTTTCATTAAAAAGTTCTCGAGTATCAAAAATGAGTTCGAACATTTTGCTTAATTTTGTGGCAAAAGAGTTTGAATATATTTTGAAGAAAATTTAATAAAGGAAATATTTTTAAAGAAATATTTGACCATGGATTTAAAAATCTGTGTTTCAAGTTGTATCCTTAACACTACAAAAAAAATAAGCATTTAGCGACTGGCGAATTTTGTTGCTAATCTATGTTATTCCGTCACTAAATTGGATTAGCGACGGACTATTGGTTGTTGCTATTTTGCTCGTTAGTAATCTATTAGCGATGAAAATATTAGTTCCGTTGCAAATTTAGCGACGTAATCGAGATGAATTATTTACGTCACAACTTATTAGTGACGGACTAGCCTGTCGTTATACATATATATATCATCGCTAATTTCATAATTAATTTTGTCATTTAAAATAAATTCGCGATGAAATTTCTATCACTAATCCATTACAAAATATTCTGTCATTTGAGCCACCACATTTTCCACTTAAATTTTTCATTGCTAATGCATAGCCAATTTGTTTTGTCGTAATAACCAAATCGTTATTAAATTTGTTTCTGATATTTTTCTTGTAAAATCATTTCATTTATTTGTTTTACGTATACACTGCTAAAATAAAATAAATAAAAATTAGTAAATACCTTTAAAATAACAAATATTCATGTAAAATAATATTAAGAGGGTATAAGTCTGTAGATAAGAAATCAAATCCACATACTTCAGGTGAAAAATATGAAAAGAAATATACCAACTATTCTTAAGAGAAACATTTGCTTCATGTAGTATGTTTTTGCTTCCGATCCATACACTCTTCTCTTCCTTTATATCCCGGCAGCTTGATAGTATTCTTGATGAGAGCCTGATACTTTTCTCCCATCCATAAAAGAGTGCAAACCTGTTATGCCAGTAGACAATATTCTAAAGATACAATTCATCTTACATTCTAAGTATGCCCTTTTTCAGAAGGTTCCCTGCTCAATCTTCATCCTAAGGAAAAGGGATGGTCCATTAAGCTTAATTTCTAACTCTGCAGCAAGCATAATAAACTGTTTAAAAGAATTTCCTTCAGTGTACTCTTCTTTTGCTATAGTGACCAGTATTTGATTCTCCATGTAGTACCATCATGAATTTTCAAATTTATTTTGATTTCAAAGCTTGTCCTGCGATATAGTGGTCCTACACAATAGCTTGTCCTAATCAACCAAAATGCACAACTTCAAACTTAATGCAACTCAAAAATTTCAAAATTACGGGTCTACTCTTACAAACATTAAGTCAAATAAATAAGATATACTAGAACACAACTACAACATTATCTGATCAATATATTCAAAACAATTGTGTCCTTTTCTCACAATTACCCCAAATTTTTATATATATATGTGACCTATATAGGGTGGAAAACATAACTATATGATTGATCAATTAAGCATCAATTTCACATTAGATTTGGATGGTTTCATGAATCCTCCGTATCTATTCTTCTTTAGTCAAGCCTAATTCACAGGAACAAGTCTTTTGATTCAAAATTACGAGCTCTAGAAAATTAAAGGTTCCCTGAATCTCTCACTTTCCCTTAGACCAACGTTAAACTTAATTAGCAGAAAAAAACCACTGATAATTTATAAGTTGCACAAAAAAAGTAATTTTAGAGGGACTTCTCTCTGAGTAACAACAAGAACAAAATCAAAATATAAGTTTCTATAATTTTATGTGTCCTCTGTCTATTTCACTTAATTCAAGATAATTTAAGTGGAATACTAAAAACGTTACCACAAATTGCAAAATTTAGAACTCTAGAACACTACAGGTTTCCTAAAACTCTCACTTTTCTTTACAGACCTACAACCCTCTCAAACATAAAAAAATACAAATGACTTACAATTTCCACCAAATATAGACACTTACAGGGGCTTTCTTCTTACTAACAACATAAACAGAGTCCTTTACACGGATGTCAATAGATGTGATTCTATCTTCCTACACAACCTTAAACACATATAAAATATATGATATTATATGACATTTTGTGATAATTAACAAGTAATATAATAATGAAGCGATGTAAAATTCTAGAAATAAATTGAAACAATTAAGTTGATTGATATCTAACGTTACAAATATTGATTACTTTGCTATTATTTCTCACAATGTGACAAGAGAGCTCGTAATCCTCAGTTATTCATATTTAAATTCATTTCAACAAGTGTAAACTAAAAGCAAGTAAAAAATAATCTAACATGATATTCGTTGGATTGTTTTGTTATGAGGTACTACCAATTCACTAAATGCAGTTCCCCACAACAATTTCATAAATCTGTATTTCTTAAACCGTTGAACATTATGAGAATCAATCCTTCACCTATATGAATTCTTGTTTAGAAGAAGTCATAGAAAATAAGAATGTTATTCTCCTACAACTCTTTTTATGAGTCTATTATAAGGTAAAGGTCAAAACATGAAGCCTCCATCATCATTGATTAAGCTAATGAGATGGCCAGATGGAAGTCAAAAAATAGCAAACCCTTCAAGAGATCCCAAAATCTCATAATATAGGAGTCAAAGAAGCAAAAGTTACTCGAGTAACATGTGTCTAAACACATGAAAAATAAAATGAATAGAGATGAAAAATACATTGTACAGTACTAACATCAAATGAAGCGCATCTATAGTAAAAATAATCAGACCGGTAGCCGGTCTTAGTAGCTGAAAGATAAACTTTTCTTAAGAACCTTAAAACATCAAAAGAATAAAAATCAAATTGTAATGCACCACCAAAGTTTAAATATTAATAGCTGAAAAGTTGAAAATAACAAAGACAGTAGCAATCTAAAATTTAAATTGAAACATTCACACAGTATAAGCTAATAACAAACACACCTCAAATCTAAGAGTTTGTTCTAAATAATTCAAAGAACTTAATAGATAGAAAATAGGTAATAGGAGGACATACTGCTCGGAGCAGTGTTTGGTGTCTCTATTGTTTGTTTTTGTTTCTGCCCGAGTGACTGTTGGTGGTTCATTGCCTGCTGCTGTAGCGGGTGCTGCTGGTTGTTGTCGCCGGCTTCTGTTGTTTAGAGACGCTGGTACTACGTGGCTTTCAAGGCAGAGCTGCTATTCACCAAAGCGCCAGCGCTGGAGACGAGAGGACGAGGAGCTGCTGCTGGCGGAGATGGAACAGAGAAGGGCGAAGGAAGAGAGGCGGAAGAGGGGTAGAAAGGAGAGGAGAATGATGTCTCCTCTTGTTCTCGCAAAAAATGGCGGACAAAGAAGAGATGAAGAGTAAGAGAAGATGGTGTGGTGCGGAAGATCTAGAATGAAGAAGAATAAAAAATTTAGGTTTTGGTCTTTTGATAAAATAAAATAGAAAATGCTAGGGTATTATATCTTGACCTTAGAATTATTTTGAAATGAGAGGCTAAGATTGAAAAGATGAGATCAACGGTTAGGATTAAAACATAGCGGTTGGGTTGAAATCTTAAATTGGAATGAATTGCATCAGAATTACTGACGGATTCCAACATCACTCGCTTTTGAATAAATAAATATTTTTGAAAATTATATTGACAGATATTTTCATCACAAAATAATATAATTTTCATAAAAATATATTAAATAGTTTAGCAATCTTTTTTCCTTCACCTATTCTGTCGCCCAATATAAGTTAAATTTGTCACCACTATTTTATTACTAAATCCGCAGGAAAAATTATGCGCCCTTTTTTCCCGCTAATATATAGCAGCGGATTAAATATTCAGTTGGAAATTTGTTGCTATATTATTAAAAATATTATTTTTTGTTCATTTTGCAACAAAATAATTATTTCTCACTAATTTTTCATTAAATAGTGATGGATTATTGTTCGTCGCTCATATCCGTCGTTAAACGCTTCATTTTTGTGTAGTTTGAATAGCTTTGAAATATCAAAAGTGGGTCCAAACAGTTTGCTAAGAATGATTGAATTATGTGTAAAAGTGGGGTATAATTTTATTATAGAATGTAAATAGACATATCAACACTTAATATATCATAATCATAGGTAAATATATATTTATAGATTTTTTCCGGATGATTCTTTCTTAAATACATTTCCTTATATAGCTATAAATAACTTTTATTCTGATATGAATTCTATCGTAAAAAACACTAAACTGTAGGTGAGACTATAAAAATTTTTTAATTTGTAGACATTAATTTAATAGATAAATTAATATTTATTCATTTAAAGAGAATTTAAGATGCAGGAAATATTATTTTTTTATTACATCTTAATTGTTGCATACTAAAAAATTTATGCATCATATTTATTGAATTTGGATAAAAATAATAATTTATTATACATAAAGTACAATGTCAAAACATTGTATCTTATTAAGTAATGTATCCTATTTATTGAATTCAATTTTGTAAGTATTATGCCTCAGTTCAAGTAAGGAATTCCGGTCTTTCTGGGCAATGAATCGTATTTCATTCGTCAAAATTTTAAATATTTTGTGGTTAACATAGGCAACACATTTATGGTAAGCATATTTACAAAGTAGTACGGTATAAAAAGCTAATGTATTATGTATTACACACAAATAATATAAACATAATCATATTAAACAAATAATACATTTTTTTGTGAAAAACATTATAAGATCTTTCCACATTACGTGCAATGCTCTATCGAATGGTAGATACAAAAGTTACTTTAACAGGGCAGTGGTTAAAAAGAAAAATCTTAACGTATCACTTGATTTGTTTCTTTATCCAGACAAAGATAAGATGGTAAGGCCACCAACTAAATTGGTGGAATACAAAAACCTTCAACTATATGCTGACTTCACATGGCCTGATGTCCTTCAATTTACTCAAAAGCATCATAAAATTGATTCAAACACACTTCAACCTTTCTCCATGTGGCTTCAAGTCAATAATGTGGAAGTTTAAGAGCTATACCAATGTAGTTCAAAATTCAAGGCCTTGGAATATTTTATTTATATGTGTAATCTTTGATTTAGAACTACAAATACTCATGTTGCAATAATTCTATTAAGTTCGACATCTACTATTTAGGAGTTGATTTCTATTTTAGTTTGGTTTTAAGTCTGTAAATACATGATTTTGTTACTCAATAATATAAAGTTTTATAGAACAATATATGATTTATCCTTCAAATTTTCATCCATTATTAGTTTTCCTACATTTATTTTCGGTAAAAATTTATGGGTGGTTCTACAACTACTTTTCAAAAAGGACCTTTGAGGAAAGAAATGGATTTCAAAAGTAATTTTTCATGAATAACTCATGTTTGTTTTAGTAATAAATTTACCAACTAAGAGTATTGAGAACGTAAAATTACTTCGAGGCCTTGATCTTTAGGAATGAAGCAGTGGAAGAGGATTATGAAATTACTTTATTAAAAAATAATCTCACCAAAATGAAAATCAAGAATCACAAGGGAGAAGAATCATGAAGTCCACGACGAAAGCAACTCTCTTTTTTGTAGTCTCAACAACTATTTGAAAGGGAATTATATTTCTCTCATCACCAAAAGAAATTTGGAATTACATTAATAGAAAAATATGTTGGAGGTGAAGCAATTCAAATTACAAAAAATAAATTACTCCAACAAAGTCAAAAAATTCTTAGATAGATTACTTGGTATTGATAGCAAGATAAGATTTCTAGGCCCTAGATAAGAAAAAGGTAATATATAATTATAAAGAAAAACAGCCATAGGGTGGTTCATTGAATATTTCCACTTAAGGAAATAATCAAGAAATTCATTCTTTAGATGTGATATTAAAGAATCCCTTTATTAAGAACAAATGGTGTGAATGTTAGAATATGCAAAAATAACCTCCCCCGGACATTATAGAAGAGACATGTGATAATGATTGTATTAATGAAATAAAGGAAAATGTTTCCAATTCCATAGTAAACGACTTCAGTAGAAGCAGAACAAGTAAAGGGACAGATTGAAAAGGTAGAGGTAAGAAGAAAAAGTTAGCCAGACAAGATATCGATTGCACTTTGTCTCATCATAGTGCAGATGTTTAAAATTTAGGATCAACGTTTCTCCTTCTCTATATATGTTAGCTTGTCTTTTGCCATTGACACGTCTTGTTGTGGTCCACTAATTGGACTTGCATTTGTTCACATTAGACATCTTTGTAATCATGACTTCCAAGTTATGGAATTGGTTCCCTGGTATATAATTCGAATTAGCAACAAACTTCATCATTAACCTTCGTTAAATTGTTCATGCGTAAACTTTATATTAATTTGTAACTAAATAGGATGAAAAATAGATTTTTTTAACTTATCTATAAAATTCATTGATCGCTAATTTATATTTTTAATCAGTTCTTATGTGAACAAGACACTTTAGAATAGCTTTAAGTGGCTGCAATAAAAGGTTGCCAAATTGACAAATTCCTTTTTGAAGAATCTTGATGAGCACATGCACAATGATGAAAAATAATGCAATCTAGAACTTGTCAAACTAGTTCTCCCTTTGTTCCATTAGTCCCTTCGCTAGCTCTCCTTCAGCTAAAGTCTTTTTCCACTAACTTGGAGACCTTGCTTTCTATTTCTTCTTACAGTTTCATATATACCATATCTCCTCTATAAAATCTAGGAGAAGGTTGTATTTTGGGATTTTAGCATTAACTCTATTTCCTCTTAAAGGAATCTTTACATGTCAAGTCTTTCAATAAATCAATTTCTTTCTCCTTCTATTTATATATATCACTAAACTTTTTTATCCCACTGTTTGATAAAATAATACTCCCAATTGGTTTGTTATCGTAACATACATCATCTCTCCTACACATTTATACTTTAGAACTATCCAAATCTATCTCATTTAAGATCCTCATCTTGAAATTCTCTATGCATTAAAAACATGTCACATAGATTTAAGAGAAATCCAAGGGTTTTATCAAGTTAAAAATATGATAGCTTTAGATAAACCCCAATAAGGTTGTTTCTCAAGTGATTTTATCTTCTATTTTTTCTTAGATATTTGCTTCTCTAAATTTGAGCTACTTGGCAGGCCTACAAGTTGATGGTAATTTTTATCAATGGGAGTATTAGTAGATTTTGGATATATGCTAGCACATATTAAAATATAATCTTATTTATAGAATTAATATTTATTCAGTTTTGATTGGTCATATATTCGTTGATCGAGCTTGTGTACTTATATAGTAAATGATTTAGTGTGTAGAGTTTTATCTTATACACAGAGGATTAAATCAGTTCTTTTATATATGAAGTTTATTGTTCACAATATACGATTGAAATTTGACATGCAATCGGTACCATTGTAGCACAAAATTATACGTAATTTTTCTTGATCGTGGGAACGATGTAGTTCCAACTTCTTATGATAGTGCATTTTGTATGTATTAAAGAAGACAAAGTAGAGATAGTTGTTTTAGACTAGCCAACAAAAATATATTCTCTAAACATTTAAATGTACTTATATTTTTAATACTGATGTAACTATTATGATCTGTACATATATTTTTTATTGTTTTGATTTATTTAAAGTTGAGATTCTGAGATGGGTCAATATATCTGGTAGATTGAATAATAATAATATATATTGATGAAATAATTAGTTAGTTGATGAAATTCATGTTTGGTTATACAGTTTGATTGATATGTCTTTTTAAGAAGCTTATATGTTTCATCATGTCAAGCCTTGCAGGTGGATCATAAATCCGACACATGAAATAATTTAAGCAGTACTTCAATGGAAATTAATTGTTGATTTAAATTTATAACTAATTTAATTTATTGATTAATATATGTAATGTATCTCACTTTAAGTTCCTCATCTTGGAATTTTAAATGCATACAAAACATGTCACATAGAGTTCAGATAAATCAAACTATTTTATCAACTTAAAAATATGATAGATTAAGATATAGCCCCATTGGAATAATTCTCAAGATATCTTCTCTTGTCATTTTTCTTATGTATTTGTTTCTCTAAATTTGAGCTACTTGGCAGGCACGCCAGTTGATGGTCATTTTTCTCAGTGGGGTAATTAGTAGTTGTTAGGATATATACTATTAACTATATCTTAAGATGTATAATATATTGTAGAATAAAGATATATTCAATTTTAATAGATCATATATTCATTTATGGTGGTGCTTGTTTACTTATGTAGTGTATGATTTAGTGTGTAGAGTTTTAGCTTATAAAGATGATTAAATAATAGGTTATTCTAAGTGTATGTTTTTTACACAATCTATGATCGTAATATATTTCCATCTTCTTGTGCTAGCGTATTTATGAATTGAGCAGGACCGAGTAGAGAAAGTTTGTTTAGACTGATTGAAAAAATTTATATTATATAAACTATTATGTGTACTTATATTCTTAATCATGATATAACTATTATGATATCACTCACTTATATATATATATATATATATATATATATATGAATGATATGTATATTGGTGAGAATACATATATATGATAGATTGGATGATAATAATATATCTTGGTGAAATAATAAGTTTGTCAATGAAATTTATGCCTCGATATAGGGATTAAAGCATATTTCTTTCTGAGAAGCATATAAATCTTCAGCATTCAAACTTTGCATGTGGATTAATGAATCTGATACATGAAATAAGTTACATTGTACTTTATTGGAAATTAATTGCTGAATTAAATTTGTCTGTGATTTAATTTATTGATTCGTATATGTAATCTTAACATGGAGAATTACATATTTATTTTATGAGGAATTTCAAAATATAAATAGAAGAGTGCAATTGTGAATTGCTATTGGAATGATTTGTAATTTACTATTGTATGAATAGTTCAAATTAATTATTTGGAATTATTTTTATAATAGGAAGCCTTAATAATTAATTCTCTACAGTCCACATAGTTAAATAACATAGAACTCAATTTCTAAGGAGAAAAGGAGACTAGGGTGATTTTTTCTTTTAAAAAGAAACCAATCGTGTATTTTTCTGGGTAAAGAAACTACACTTTATTTTTGTTCTCATTTTTGAATTTGGAAGAAATCTCTGTAATTAAGTATCTCTTAACGTAGAAAAAATTGAATGTTTTTATTTATATTTTCTCACCCAAGTATTGAAAGCGTATGGATGTGAATTTGGGAACATTGTAGAAGGCTACATAGCCATTTCCTATCGTCTAGATTCACTTGATTTTTGTCAAACATCGAAATTCACTTGATGGATGATCTGTCTTACTTGTGGTATCATTTGAATGTATCTTGTCACGCTTATTTTTGAATGAAATTTCAACATGTTTGTGTCTTCTAGCATAATTGTATACGGTGTATCATAAACAATTTGGTTATCTATTCTTTATTTAGGCAGTAAGATTTTGTTATGCTTCCGCTGTGCATATATTGTTTCAGAATTGGCATTAATAGCTAATTTTGCATCTAAATGTATATCCTAATGTCATCACCACCATTTCCTAATATAAATGTGGCATAAAAATAATAGGGAAGGATCGAGAGATAGTGAGAGGTTAGTCGGAGACTCTATAATTTCCTACATCTTTCCTTAGAAGCCCCTAGAATGCCCTGTAATTCTCTAGATTAGAAGGGATTTCAAGAAGAGGGACTAGACATTTTCTTGGAAAGCCTTAGAATTCTCTAGGCTAGTACAGAATTCTAGAACATGCACCAAAGTGTTAATAGGTAGGGATTTCTAAATTAAATACTATTTACTCTTAAGCCCTAAGTTAGTAATATAAATAAAAGGGCCTCTCATTTGTAAATTATCACTCATGTTTTAAAGCTTACTTCCAAGCAATATAAGACCTTCTTCCAAACTTCTAAAATCTAACTAAGTATTTCTTTATATTATCTTAGCGACCTTAGTCTTAAAGGCTTGCTTTAGCATACAAGATTTTGAATAATAGTGAGTAAGTTGTCAAGCGCTATACGAAGCTTTAATGAATACTCTAAGTCTTAGACAACGTTGTACCATAGAGAAGGTTTGTACTAAGGGAATGGCTAACAAAGGAAGCATAAGCACCACTAGCACCTCCAACATGAGGATGGATGATAGAAAGAAGGACCAAAAGGGGAAAAATCACAAAAAAGACAAAGAGGAAATTTGGCTTGACCATACACAATCTGAGATGCTATCATATCACCCACCTTCCACCGACGCAAATGACGAATAGCTTGGCCATCAGCATCACTGCCTTAGAGTAATGGCTTGCACGTGTTTAAGTGGTTAGGCATGTCGTGGTGACACTAAACCATAAACACTTGAAAGGGATTGCGAGTGGTGTTAAAGAAGGTTTTCTATTTGACCAATGTCATCTATGAGTCAAATCACAAAATATGGGAACTAAAGTTATCAGGTAGCATACACACATACAAGATATAATTTACCACCTTCACGCTTGAAATTCCCAACCTTACGGATGAAGATATGTTGTTCCACTTCATGGACAAGAGGGAAAATTCGGCGAGGATGGAGTTGGAATGCTAAAATATCATGACTATCAATGAATCCATCATGTAGGCAGAAGCTTTGAGAGACATCTGATATGAGAATCTCGACTAAGATGGTGAAGACCAACGAAGAGTTAGTCGTGACCATGGGGGAGAGATCGTGGAAAATTCAAGAAGTAGTGACTACATCCAAAGAAGATTAATACCTATAAGTCCGTCGAGAAGATGTTTGTCATTTAAAGTGATGTCAAGAGAAAGACAAAAACTACAAAGAAAATTAGTTGCTACATATGAAGTGGGCCGCATGGCTACACTAGGTTACCTGAATAAAAGATCCTTGGTGTAATTATGTGGGTAAAGAGGAGAAGGATGCATAAGAGCAAGGACAAGGCATAGATATGTTGTTGTTGGGATTGATAAGAATTTACGAAGCTGTCACCAAGTAACCAGGTAAGTAAAAAGCATAGGACGCGAAATATGTTTACATCAAGATCAATAGAAGATTCGCTCATGCTATAGACGACATGGGTGCAAGGGACACTATCTTGAACAAGAGGGCATCGACACGGTTGGGGATAAGGTACAGTAAACATAATGCCAACCTAAGAACGGTTAATGCAACACCGACTCATGTGAGCGGTGTTGCGTAAACATCACGCTTAAAGAGTGGCAAGGTAAAACAAACTTCATTATTGGTCCTTTAGATCTCTTTGATAATATTCTAGGTCAAGAGTTGTTCCAGCAGTGCAACACAATGATCGGTCTGTACCTCTAAAAATTCTTGGTCATGAAACAAAAGTATCGTTTATGCACCATTGAAAACGGTCATACAGATCGAGAGAGGCCTTGAGAAAAAGGAAATAACATTCTTATCCACCATTGCAAATTCCAAAGAATATAATGCTGCTAAAGGTTACGCGCCTCCATGCACAAGGAAGGAGAACAATCTTGAAATGACAAAGAAGCAGCCACGGCGCGTGCTTCCTAGGAAGGAAGTAGATTATAAGACCGATCAAGAAGAGATAAAGAAGCTACTGAAAGAATTGCGGGAGGTAGTTTCTCTACTCAATGGACTATTGGCTGCACATACGAGAAAACAAGATTCCGTTGACGAATTAGCAGTGCAATGTAGTTGTTAAATTAATAGGTGGGAGAGAGTGTCATGATCCATTATTTCATAATTAAATCTGCCATAAAAATAAGTTAGAAGGATGTAGAATTAGGTAGAGGTTAGTGTTAAAATCTAGAATTTCCTATATCTTTCCTTAGAAGCCCAGAGAATGCCTTGGAATTCTCCAGAATAGAAGTGTGTTCTAGAAGAGGGACTAGATTTTTTTTTTGAAATCCTTAGAATTCCCTAGTCTAGTAGAGAATTCTAGAACATGGACATAACTGTAAATAAGTAGGGACTTCTACAGTAAATATTATTTACTCTTAGTCCCTTAGGAAGTAGTATAAATATAATGGCCTCTCATTTCTAAATCAATCACTCAAGTTGTAAAGCTCTCTTCCAAGTAATATAAAGTTATCTTTCAAATTCCTCAAATATTTCTTACTCTTTCTTTATAGTCTCTTAGAGATGTTAGTTTTAAAGGTTTTCTTAAGCTTACAAGATCTTTCAAGAATAGTGAGTAAGTTGTCCAGCCTTTCACAGAGCTTTAGTGAATACTCTAAGTCTGTGAAATAAATCTAGATATCACATATTTGTGATCTCTTATATGAGTACATCATTTATGTTTATATTATCGTTTAAAAAGACAGAAAAGGATGTGCAACATTAGATGTGTCGGTGGCAGGTGTGTTCAAACTGATTGTAACACTTTTTGGCAAGGCTATTATGTAATATATTTCACATAATTGATACACTTGACCTACATATGCTTGTTCCTTTTGATTATCCAGGGATAATTTTTTATACTTTTTTTTTTACAACTGATGCACTGTAGTTACATGGTGTTTTCAATGCATCTTGCTTAAGTGTTCTGTGTGTCTAGTGCCTTTCTAAAGTAGTTCTAACATGTTTTATGTTTATTTTACAGGAGAGAGATTTAGTTTTTAAATGTAGAAGTCAGATGAAAAAGTTTAAAAGACAGCCTACGAAGGTCATCAACGGTTGCTAGGTGGTGACCGTCGATGTGTAGTTCATGCTAAGGGAGAAGGTTATGGAAATATTACTATGTTTGGAACAACGAGAGAAAATGACGATCCTTAAATTGATCGACGTACCATACAAGTTAACCATCGATTGGTTCAGAGAAGGTTCCACTACCGTACATGTGTCAACGGACCATACTATAGGTACATAGTTTAAGTCAAAGAAGATGTTACGATGATGAAGAAAAAAAATTCTAAGTATGGACTGATCGAGGCAGTCGACGGACCGTTAGTGTGGTCGTGGATTGCAGCTGCGTCTAATGAACAAACTTTCGTTATTTGAATTTCATTTTCTTTAGAACAATGTTTTCAATAAATAGGGCATAAAAACCTCTTTGTTGAGGTTAGAAACTCATAGTGTTTTCTATTTTGTGTTGGAGATTATTGGTTGCAAACTTTTAACAACTAATCAATTTCATGAGCTGAAGGATTTTCTTGATATTTCAAGTTAAATTTCAGGGTTTCATCTTATTTTTAAGTATGTTCATGAATTCTTTGTGAAAAACTATGAAATGTGATCTTGCTTGCATGAGTAACTAAATTCACAAGTAGGGTTGTGAGAACCATGGGTAATTAACAGAGTAAACCTAGAAAATAAGTGATTCTCAAGTAGCTTCTTGCATGTATTGATAATTCTTTTGCTTAGAACTCTTTTTAACGAGTGCAAGAGTTAGAACTTGTGTTATTTTAATTTGGTGGACCACGGACGTAGGAATAAGAAAAAAAATTATCAACATAGATTTAGTGCGAAGTATTCACTAAGCCATACATCGATTATGATGTCTAATATGAAGTAAAGGTAAGGGTTAGTATCTTATACACACGTAGCTGGATAAAGGTACGAGGTGAAATTCTTTAGATGCCGGACCAAAGAGTTAGATATACATAATTTATAACTTTACATGCAAAAAATTAGGGTAGAATAGCTATTTCAAGGAATACGACTTTATGAACCTATGGGAAAACATATACCTTGTTAGTCTCCCAAACTTGATAAAACTCAATATCTACTTCTTCTTACTTGTTAACTTAGAATTGTTTAAGAAACTTGTTTCATAAATACCCCCTTTAATTACTTGATTTCGGAAATACTTTTGCTAGATATACGTGATTGTTAATTGAAGTTAAGTTTATCTCATTTTCCGGGTTGGATTGACCCCGACATGCTAGTTTAGTTCTCTACTTGATTACGACTGCTTATAATTTTTTAGGGATGTGTAATTTGAGCTTATCAAGTCTTGGCGGCACTGTCAGGGAATCTTTATTTTAGATTATCTTTAAAACATTATTGACATTTTTTCAACAATTTCCTCATTTGACTTTCTCTTTTTGTTTTTGTTTCTTTCAGGTCTAGCTCTAGTGTATGCCAAGTACACAGAGCTGAGGAGAACCACTCATTCCATTCAATCTTAATCTTAACTATGCATTGAGAAGGATGGAAAACAAATAGATTCAGCCTCCATTACTGGTTGAGGCACACAACCAAGCTCGTGGTGATATTAAATTAGATAATGCTTTGAGGATTCAGTCTCCATACCTAACACCTCAAGATTTCTATAGGGGCAATGTGAACATTACTGATTGTGATGGGACTCTTGTCCTACCTCCTCTACCCCATAGGCCCATATTCATGGTGACTAGTAGCTTGATAAAGATGCTCACTGTGAGGGGTTTATTTGAAGGACTTCCATAAAAGTACTGTGAGTAAGATTTGTGTGGGTAGGATAGACTTAGTTATGAATGTTATCAAGGTGCAAGTGTTTCCGCTATCATTGACAGTAGATTTCGCGATATGGTTTGCTGAGCTACCATATAACTCCATCTATACTTGGGATCAATTAAGAGATGTGTTCTTTCAATGTACTACCTAGTGTCCAAGAAGCTCAACCAGAACTATAAGGTGAAAAACTTAAAGGTACCACCTAGAGAGTCCGTGAGTAGCTTTTAGGACAAATTTACTATATTTGTGAAAGGCGTCCCAAACCACTGCATTGATGATTTCTACAAAGGTCAAGATGATAACAATAAAATAGTACTCAACACTATTGATGGTGTTTCCTATGGAGAGAGCACACATGCAGAGATTGCAAAGAAGTTGGAGAAGATTTCTCGAAATAACAAGGCTTGGAGCACTAGAAAGCCGAACACTATGAGAAACACCTTTACAATCCAATATACAAACAACGTAGCGGTAGATGAGCTTTGTTAGGAGATGGAACAGATAAGAACTAAGCTAGGGTTGGTCTTGAAACATGTAAGCGGAAGTGTAGAGAAGGCAAATGCAGTGAACTACTTTACTAAACCACTACTTCCATAAGATGAATACTATTATAAAGAATATGCCTATAAAGGGAATGATAAAATTTGGGGGTTTTCTACCAAACGCCCAAGGCTCCAATCAGGAAAATTTGCACCAAGGTCAAGCAAACCAAAGTCAAAAATATGGTTACTACAACAATGAGGGTCAATTGGTATGAGATTGTAACAACAACCGTGACAACAACTTCAACAGAATAACCATGGTAACATGAATGATGAGAGTGGGCCCTCTATTCACCCACAAAATAGGTAAGTTGCTCAAAGAGATGGTAGAGATAGTATTGCGCGAGTTGAGGGTATACTGCAGAAGATGATGAGGAGGATTGATGCTAGTTATAAGAATGTTAAGGAGATGAGATATGACCTACCTAACATTAAATAGAAGGTGGACGGATATTCGGTTTGATTAAGCATCTTGAATGACAAATGTCTCAATAGTCAACTATGGTGAACCCACACCGACCCGGCACTCTTCCAAGCAACACTATAAAAAACCCTAATATTTATTATCATTGAATGGCAGTCACTAAACGAGAGTGTAAGCACACTGTTGATCCACCTATACCGTATGTAGTAGAATTTTGTGGAAAATTTGCGGACAACACGGTGAACGAAGAAGAGGTATCTCTAATTGTGGTCCCCATTCTTAGACCTCCACCACCATTCCCTTAGATATTAGTGAAGAAGACTGAGGATGATAAATATGGGTGATTTATCACTATGTTGAAACAACTTTTCATCAATGTACTGTTTATAAAATCTTTGGAACAAATTCTCGGTTACGCTAAGTTTATGAAGGATATTGTCACGACTGGGATCTAGACCCCAGACGAGACCGACGTAGTTGACCTCTCAAAGGTCGCAAACAAGCCTACTCACGTCATTCTTACTTTACATAGATTAATTTTAGCAGAAAATTTGAAATTTTTGATTCCTTAATGATACTTGCCAAACATTCTTTATATTTTGTAATGGTTCATCATCAACCATCTAACAATTTAAGAGATAAGCAGCTGAAAGAAATAATTCATTTAAGTATTAATTGTATATCGGTCTAAATAACACTAATACAAAGTCTGAACCAAAGTAGGAAAGAAACGCCAGTGGAACATGCTCCACTAGCTCAACTCTAAAACTACGCTAGAATGTAAAACAGTAGTATCCTCGAAAGCATGAGGACCTACCAAAATCCGGATGAATGCTGACGTCCGGATAGCTGCAACAACGAACCTGTAGCTCTACTGTCCACCTGTGCCTGCACGTAGAAGTAGATATTTGTATGGAATTAGTACACACTTGTACTAAGTATGGGTATGTGCCAGCACATACCAGGGACATGCATGAGGAAGAAGAGCTCTCTCCTGACAACATGATGTTTGAAATTCAAGTCAATGGACTTGCTAAATTGAGATTGGGAAAGTTATGCCATGAGAGTGACATGCATCATTATAATTATCGTATGGCACACAACACATAACATCTTCATACAGCACATAACATATAACACATAGTTTCTTCAATTATTCATTCATATACCATGAAACCTTATTATCATAGACTTAACCTTAAGACTTTCCAAAATGAGGGCTCAACATATGGGACCTCAACTAGGGATCCTTCTTTAGCAAACACAGAGTCTGCTTCATTCATTCATACGTACCTTGTTTTAGTTCATTCATAGGCTAGTGTGAAGACCAAATATACCTAGGGTGTAGTTTAACACTTTCATCGGGTTTTCTGTGCAATGATCAGGAATAACCTAATGTTATTACCTGAATCTAGCTCACCTCTTGATTATCCAATCCTAACACCTTCGGTATCATTCATTTCTTTATATGATTCATTTGAGGCTGGCCTCATTCATTTATTGGGAACTTTAACTTTAACCGACATAGATCATGTGAGCATCATGAAATAAAATGTCTCCCCCACACCGAAAAGAGGTGGAATCACCGGCCAAAACGATTCAGTAACATGCTAGCGTATATGGGAATTTAACCCCGCCAAATCCCTATAGTGGCAATATAGGTTCAAAGACTAGTATATGTATGGAGACCCATACCCGGCAAGCCGAACAGTCTCATCTCATGAGAGTTACGTGAACCTCTGCCCTTCCAGAAAGAAAGCATCACCGCTCATAGCTAGCCTATCAGTGTTCGGTATAAAGTTCCATTATATTCAACTCATACATCATTGAAGTTGGCTTCTAGTATGAGGACATCATAGCTCAATAGATGATTTCTCATCTCATCATTAGTATTAAGTGTTTTAAACTCAATATTTTCATTAGACTGTTCATAGAGAGTGATCTCTTCATTATCTTACACTCTCATTGGTGAGTACGTATTGGTAACATTTACTTATGCTCATTTGAGATTGCTCTCATCATATACATTAGCCTCACATCATAATTGTCACCACATTCTTCATTATTAGCACCTTTATTTTTCATAGTTACTCACCTCTTATTACGTGGATGTTCATTTCTTCATTTCATTACGTATATCTTAGGTTCACTTATACTTGAACGTATGTTAAACTTATGTGTCTATACATACAAGCCATGGGGCTTCATTTATAGTTCGTTAAGTGATTCTTATTTCCCTAAGATTATATATTACAAGACTTATGTATCTTGTATATATACCAAGATCTTGATTTTTGATCAAAGTATATGACATTATTCTTCAATATTTTACTCACGTATGACTTATGTATCAATACGGAGATTTGGGCACGGGAACCCAACCCTTGAATCATTTGGATATCATTTATGTTTTTCATTGACTTTATTTCTAATATTCATAAAATTAGAACTCTAAATTAAATCCCAACATTTTCATAAAATAATTAATTTTCTATTTTAATTAGAATTCTAAATTAAATCTCAATATTTACATAAAAAAATTAATTTTCTTTTTTAATTAGAATTCTAAATTAAATCTCCATATTTACATGAAAGAATAAATTTTCTATTTTAATTAGAATACTAATTTAAATCTCAATATTTACATAAAAGAATTAATTTTCTATTTTAATTAGAATACTAATTTAAATCTCAATATTTACATAAAAGAATTAATTTTCTATTTTAATTAGAATACTAATTTAAATCTCAATATTTACATAAAAGAATTAATTTTCTATTTTAATTAGAATACTAATTTAAATCTCAATATTTACATAAAAGAATTAATTTTCTATTTTAATTAGAATACTAATTTAAATCTCAATATTTACATAAAAGAATTAATTTTCTATTTTAATTAGAATACTAATTTAAATCTCAATATTTACATAAAAGAATTAATTTTCTATTTTAATTAGAATACTAATTTAAATCTCAATATTTACATAAAAGAATTAATTTTCTATTTTAATTAGAATACTAATTTAAATCTCAATATTTACATAAAAGAATTAATTTTCTATTTTAATTAGAATACTAATTTAAATCTCAATATTTACATAAAAGAATTAATTTTCTATTTTAATTAGAATACTAATTTAAATCTCAATATTTACATAAAAGAATTAATTTTCTATTTTAATTAGAATACTAATTTAAATCTCAATATTTACATAAAAGAATTAATTTTCTATTTTAATTAGAATACTAATTTAAATCTCAATATTTACATAAAAGAATTAATTTTCTATTTTAATTAGAATACTAATTTAAATCTCAATATTTACATAAAAGAATTAATTTTCTATTTTAATTAGAATACTAATTTAAATCTCAATATTTACATAAAAGAATTAATTTTCTATTTTAATTAGAATACTAATTTAAATCTCAATATTTACATAAAAGAATTAATTTTCTATTTTAATTAGAATACTAATTTAAATCTCAATATTTACATAAAAGAATTAATTTTCTATTTTAATTAGAATACTAATTTAAATCTCAATATTTACATAAAAGAATTAATTTTCTATTTTAATTAGAATACTAATTTAAATCTCAATATTTACATAAAAGAATTAATTTTCTATTTTAATTAGAATACTAATTTAAATCTCAATATTTACATAAAAGAATTAATTTTCTATTTTAATTAGAATACTAATTTAAATCTCAATATTTACATAAAAGAATTAATTTTCTATTTTAATTAGAATACTAATTTAAATCTCAATATTTACATAAAAGAATTAATTTTCTATTTTAATTAGAATACTAATTTAAATCTCAATATTTACATAAAAGAATTAATTTTCTATTTTAATTAGAATACTAATTTAAATCTCAATATTTACATAAAAGAATTAATTTTCTATTTTAATTAGAATACTAATTTAAATCTCAATATTTACATAAAAGAATTAATTTTCTATTTTAATTAGAATACTAATTTAAATCTCAATATTTACATAAAAGAATTAATTTTCTATTTTAATTAGAATACTAATTTAAATCTCAATATTTACATAAAAGAATTAATTTTCTATTTTAATTAGAATACTAATTTAAATCTCAATATTTACATAAAAGAATTAATTTTCTATTTTAATTAGAATACTAATTTAAATCTCAATATTTACATAAAAGAATTAATTTTCTATTTTAATTAGAATACTAATTTAAATCTCAATATTTACATAAAAGAATTAATTTTCTATTTTAATTAGAATACTAATTTAAATCTCAATATTTACATAAAAGAATTAATTTTCTATTTTAATTAGAATACTAATTTAAATCTCAATATTTACATAAAAGAATTAATTTTCTATTTTAATTAGAATACTAATTTAAATCTCAATATTTACATAAAAGAATTAATTTTCTATTTTAATTAGAATACTAATTTAAATCTCAATATTTACATAAAAGAATTAATTTTCTATTTTAATTAGAATTCTAAATTAAATCTCCATATTTACATGAAAGAATAAATTTTCTATTTTAATTAGAATACTAATTTAAATCTCAATATTTACATAGAAGAAGTAATTTTCTATTTTCATTAGATATCTAAATTAAATCTTAATATTTACATAAAAGAATTAATTTTCTATTTTATTTAGAATTCTAAATTAAATCTCCATATTTTCATGAAAGAATAAATTTTCTATTTTAATTAGAATTCTAATTTAAATCTCAATATTTACATAGAACAACTAATTTTCTATTTTAATTAGAATTCTAAATTAAATCTCCATATTTACATGAAAGAATTAACCGAAAGGTTGGGGGTTCAAGCCCCCACAACCTCTTAACTTTTTAATTTAATTATGTTCACTACAATGGGGAGGTTGTGGGTTCGAACCCCCACAGCTTCCCTTATTTTTTGTTTCAATTTTACTGGGGGGAGGGGGGGCTGTGAGGTGGTGGGTTCAAACCCCCACAACCCCTCTATTCTTCATATATATGTATATATATATATATATATATATATANATATATATATATATATATATATATATATATATTTTAAAAAACCTTCCCTTCGCGTACTGGGAGGTCGTGGGTTCGAATCCCACGCCTCCCCTTTAGTTTTTCTTTTCTTTTTGCGAGGGAGGAGCTGGTCGCGAGTTCGAACCCCTAGCCCCCCTTTATTTTATTTTTTTTCTCTTATTTCCTTGCGAAATCAGGGGCTGGTCGCGACTTCGATCCCCTCCAGCCCCATTTTCTTTTCTTTTTTTTTTCTGCGCAAGACAGGGCGAGGGTTCGATCCGTGCCAGCCCCACCCCATCTTTTTTTTTTTAATTAAGGCATGCTGCAGGGAGGTCCTGGGTCCCTGCAGGCCTCAATTTTTTTTTTAAATTTCTTTGACGTCCAAAAATTTCCAGATTCTTTTAAAGCCTATTTCTATGTTTTGGAAATTTATTCCATGATTTTTTCTGCACTTTTTCATCAAAATTCACATTAGTTCTTAAAGAGATTTCATGGTTAATTCAATTCACTATAATTTATCATAATGAACATCACATTGTACACCCATTACACACATAAAATACACAACTTATATACCCCAAAACAGTGCCTAAATCACTGCCCTATACACACCCATACATCAACTTTTCCGGTCATATTTTGATGATCATTATCGTGATTTCCTGCACAAAAGCACATTCATATTTAATTTAAACACATCATTCATGCAACAATCTAGCAGCACAACATACCCAACCTACAAATTCGTTAGGGAGCTAAGGACAAGGGCATACGAAGGGGAACAACCTTAGTTTCAAAAGTTTAAGAAACGTTCGAAAGAAAGTACTCTTGGAGAAAGAATTCCATGAGAGAAACCAATACCTTTATTGATGTTCAAACGAAAAATTCGCTACCCAAAACTCTCTCCAAAAATCAGTCCAAGTTACTTCAACGTCCACACCACTCAACGAACAACTTCTCTTTGCCTTATTGTTTTTGGTTGCTTTATTTTTCTTAAAATTTCATGTGAGTTCTTCAAGCATGAAGAACTGTTGATATTTGGCAGAATAATGTGAGAAAGATGGAGAACGTGAGAGAGAGAGAGTTAAGAAGCGTGAGAGATAGAGAACTTTTAGGATTAGGAGACTAATTCAATAATTTAGTACAAATCTGGTTTTATTTTAATTAAAACGCAAAAAGACCACTATGCCCTTAAAATTTCAGATTTTTAATTAATAATAAATTACCTTAAGTACCTATTATTTTATTTATTTATTTATTTTTCTGAATCGTTACAGATATAGTGACTAAGAAGAGATTGATAACTTCTAAGGATCATGACAGAATTAAAAATTATAGTGCTATTGCTACATGATATCTTCACCAGAAGAAGGAAGATCCTCGATCCTTCACTAGTCCATATACAATTAGGTTGCTACATTTTACTAAAGAACTATGTGATGTTAGTGCAAGCATAAATATCATGCCTCTTTCCATTCATAGGAATTTAGGCTTGGCTGACCCAATCCTCTACAATGCGGTTACTGATTGACGATCGAACAGTGAAGAGGCCCATTGTAATACTCAATAATGTTCTTGTTAAACTGGAGTCATTTATATTTCCGGCCGATTTTGTGATTCTTCTCTATGAGGTCAACTTTGAGGTTCCTATTATTCTACGGAGGACATTCCTTTCCACCAGGTGTGTATTGGTTGATATGGAAAAAGGGCAGATAAAATTTAGGTTAAATAATAAAGAAGAACCTTTCAACATATGTATATCCATGAGGTAGAGTGATAAGCTCTAAATTGTATATGCTATATCCTACAGGGTTGAGTGTGTATATAAATTACAAATTGAAGAGCAACTACATGTCGAGGCACTAGCTGCAGTGGTCATGCATTGTAACAGTGATGGTATTGAAGAATATGGGTCTTTGGTGGCAGTACTTGAATGAAACAAATATCGGTCAAAACCAAAGAAATTGGATTGAGATATGAACCAGCGCGAGTCTCCACCGGCGAAACCATCTATTGAGGAGGCACTAAAATAAGATCTTAAGACTCTACCACCTCATCTGAATTATGTGTTATTTTGTAGAGATAACACTTTTCGGTAATAATTGTAGTAGATTTGAGTGAAAGACAAGTAGAGGGCCTAGTGGCGGTATTGAAGTAGTTCAAACGAGCCATTAGTTGACAATTGAGGACATTATTTGGATTCCCTCGTATGTGTTCCCATAAAATCCATCTCATACCTGATCACAAAGAAAGTATTGAGTAGCAAAGAAGGTTGAATCCACATATGCAAGAGATATTGAAGAATGACATCATCATGTTGTTGGATGCCGGCTTCATTTATCATATTACACACTGTACTTGGGTATGTCATGTTCAGTGCGTGCCTAAAAATTGTGGGATGACAGTGGTACCTAATTATAAGAACGAGCTTTTTCCGATGCGGCCAGTGATTGGATGGATATTTTGCATGGATTATCAGAAGTTGAATTCTTGGACTGCGAATGACCATTTCCCAATGCCCTTTATTGATTAGATGTTAAACAGACTCATAGGCAAATGGTGGTATTGCCTTCTTGATGGCTATTCGAGCTACAACAAAATCTATATTTCCGCTGAGGATCAACAATAGACCACTTTCGCTTGCCCTTATGGGACATTTTCTTTGAAAAGGATGACATTTGAGTTATGCAATGCACCGGCCACCTTCAAGCGTTATATGCTACCGATATTGTATGATATGGTGGAGCACACTTTTGAGGTGTTCATTGATGATTTTTTTTGTTGTTAGAAACTACTTTGATCGCTGTATGAGTAATTTGGCTGAAGTCCACCAAAGATGTGAAGACTATAATTTGATTCTTCATTGGGAGAAATGCCCTATTATAGTGAAGAAAGGTATAGTGTTGGGCCATCTCATCTCCGAGAAATGGATAGAGGTTGATCGAGCAAAAGCGGAAGGGATAGAGAGGCTTCCTCCACCCATCTTTGTAAAAGGTGTGAGAAGTTTTCCTTGACACGTTGACTTTTACCAGAGGTTTACAAAGGATTTTAAGTTTATTTTGATGAATCTTCTTTGGAAGCATTTGGAGAGTTGAAGGAGAAGTTGGTGTCCGTGCCCATTATTATTTCAGCGGATTTGAGTGAGCCAATTGAGGTGATGTTTAATGCAAGTGAGGTTGCACGTGATGTTGTATTTGAACAGAGAAGGGATAAAATCCTTCACTCCATTTACTATGTCATAAAGCCTTGAACGAAGCTTAGAAAAACTACACGATCACTAAACAAGAACTTCTGGCAGTGGTTTTTGCTTTTGAAAATTTTTGCTCCTATATTCTTTGCACAAGGGTCATAGTGCATACAGACCACTCAGCTTTGAGGTTTTTGAAGGCAAAAAATGATGTGAATCCAAGGTTGATACGATGGTACTATTATTGAAATTTTTTTATTTTGACGTAAAATATAGAAAGAGGACGGAGAATCAAGTTGCCGATCACTTGTCTAGATTGGAGGATGAAGATATGCGTAAATTAGGAGAAAAGTCTTAAATTGATGATGCATTCCATGATGAACATGTATAGGCCCCCTCTAAAGATTTGATGCCATATTTCGCAAAATTTGTGAACTATGCGGTAAGTGGTGTAGTTCCACCAGAGTTGTCCTTCCACCAGAGGAAAACGTTCATGTATAATGTGAAAAATTTCTTTTGGGATGAGCCTTAGTTATACCGAAATTGTGCTGATGGGATTTGCCACATCCGCGGAGCACCCTGTAGCCGTAACCGGTGTCGCCGTCCTCTATGATGACTAAGACTAGCCTCATAGCTTAGATCATTACATTCAGAGGTCAAAATGTGGAAAAATTTAAAACTTTTCGATATCTATCTTGAGATTTATATAGACCTCTCACATATACATAATATAGTCATATCAATTAAACAGAGAACCTTCGTATAAAAAGATTAGTTAGTCTTCTACTTTTATTTCACATACACACACACACATGTATATATATATATATATATATATATATGTGTGTGTGTGTGTGTATATAAGATATAACATACTCTTAAAACTAGATGTCTCATCTAATAACCATCTAAAACAAGAGTATATCAATTGGGCATATCGCATACATCAAAGTAATAAAGCCATATATAGGATATAAAATCTATATTATTCAAATGAAAATATATGAACTAGAAGCCTTATAACTAAAAAAACATCAAAAGATTGATAGTGGAATTTCCCTCAGAAAGTGAGGACCTACCCAACTTGGATGAGTGAGAATTCCAAGATTCCTTCAAACTTGTCTCAAAAGACCTTCAACGATTGAAATCTAAAATGTAGGGGAAAGGGGACGAAATGGGGTTAGAACATCACTTGTACTGGGTATGTGACCATATGCACAAGCATCATAAAATCATGCAAAAAAGAAGCATTTCATTAAAGCATGTGATTTTTCATTTGAAACCTTTATGCACATTCAAGAACCAATACAAGTCATTAATGCATATTAATCAATTCAAGACCATGTTCGTCATACTAAGTCTATCCAATTCAATCTTACATACAAACATACTACAATATATAATCAAGACAACTCTATTATCAATTTATAACATCAACAACATGAATAAGGGTTCATGACAACATAACCAAAGCAAGACAATTACTCATGATCCGTCATTAACGGAACTATTTCAATAACAAAGCAATGCCCCATAACCTTAACCAATAAACCCAACAAGAACCATAACAAATGTAAAACTTCACATAACATATCATTAAGAGTACTTAAAATCATGCTTTAGGAATACAATCCATACACATATTCTTAAGTGAATCAAATAAATGAATAATATCATCAATATGCAAGATCATCATATACATATCATACAAAATATAAGCATATACATATATAAGAACATCCTCCTAAGACTTGCCTCAAGGCTAACTAGTACAGTATTTAGGTAGAGTCCTATATCCTTAGCTAGACTAAGCCTAACAACTCAGGTCATCCTAGTTAGAGTTTATTCCTTTAGTTCATTTAACCTATTTGGAACATCTTGCCTTAACCGACATAAACCACATAATATAATATGGAATACGGTTTCATAGAACCCTACACTAATGGAAGGTGTACGACTTGCAAAGGTAGTACCAGAACAAGAACATAAAATCTAGGTCGATCCACAAGCTAGTATTCCTATGGGGGAAACATTGATCAAGAACTAGTAGATATAGTTGGGACCCTCTTTATGCTACATGAATCGTAGTCTCTAATATCATGACTAAATTAGTGATCCTACCTTCCCTATGTGTGAAGGGATACTCTTCACACTAGTTCACTCGGTGCTAAACTAGAGTCCCTTTTAAAATGTCATTAATGCATTTAGTAATCATCACAACTTAATGTAGGTCATAGGTTATATCCCTAACATAAACAACATAATCATAGCTCAAAAAGAATTGCATGAGTATTCTTTTTTAATTACAATTCATACAAGTGAGGTTAGCACATTTACATAGTCACATCATTATAAGGCACATTGGTAAGTTATCACCATCCTTAAAACATTTACATCATAGCCAACAACTCATATCCATAGTTCAAAAAATTTAAAATCAACATCATACAATTCCTATCAATCTTAATATAAGGTCTACTTCAAAACAACATAATCTATAATCACAAATAACTATAAATGTTTTAAAGAATAGAGGTCACAAGACTTACTCGATCTTCTTCATAATGCCATTATCAAGGTCTTACCATCAATGTCAAACTTAACCCAACAATAGTATAGTATCATTACATAATAGTAACAACCATTACCAAAAGGGCAATTGAATCGTTATACAACAATCCATCACTAGTTCCTAGCCTAGAATTAGAGACTTGGGTCAAATTCATGACCACTTAACGACCTAGGTCAATAACTCAAGAACTATCATAATTGGATTACAAAATATTATAATATACTCATAATTAGCATAATAAAAACATAGAATAGTAATTCACACACTCACCAAACAAATTAAGTCAATGCTACATAATTAAATTCAAGATCACAATCTAGGGTTAAGGGGAATCGGCCATTCTTTACAAACTAGACAAATACATAAACAAATAACATTATTTAGTTATAAAACCTGTTAATATACTGATAATATCAAAAATAAAATATTCATAAAGCAATTCGCAATATCAATTTCATATTGGATGAAAACCCACTTGAATTTCATGTTTTGAAATCAATTTAGAGGAACTCTTTGTAAAAAGAGATCCCAAAGGTGAAAGGTATACTATACCTTGTTGATTGATTTATTTTGATTGATAATATTTACCTTTATAATCCCTAGAACCCTCTTGATTGTGACTTCTATGGTGTTGTTCTACTTGGGAGATTGAATGAAGAGAGAAGGAAGAATAATTGGGATTTGGGAATTATTAGGGTTAGGTTAGGGTCTTTATATAGATCATTAACTAACTTAATTGGACCTCTATAAACCTCTATATAATAAAATTAACACCTGATTAATTAATTTAACCAATCTTAAATCGTGTAGCAAAACTGTGGATTCCACACACGAGACCATGTCTAAGGTTTATTTGGCAAACCACGGCTAAGGGACCAACTATCCTGTTAATCCATAATTTTGGTCAAAGACTGTAAAAAACAAGCCTCCCATGGATTTATATAAGTCTTAATCAACGGAGTGGTTGACACCCCATTGATTAACCAACGGATTGTCGTCTACACTCATCGATGGACCTTGCCTCTTGTCACCTTTTTTCCAAATTGCAAGGGTCCTCCTCAAGGGATCATGTTTGGTCCTTGGTGAGTTGTGCCCGGATTTTCTAACTAAAAACTAAATCTAATACATTTTAGACACCTTTACATCAAATTTCATCATTTGTCGACTTCTAAAACTTAGTCAAATAGGCCAAGGCATACTAGCACCTCATTGAACTAGTTTCTGGACGTCATGGACGTTCCATGATATTTTGAGTCGTAAATTTTCTAAATGACTTGAATTTATAAATTTGGACCGTAATATAGTGTCAGAAGCTCTAGAATTTCAAGTTAGTCTTTAGAAAACGTCATAAACTTTCGACTATTACATGATTATTCTTCGATGTGTACCGGAGGTTGAGATGTTGAGTATTTTGGAGACATGTCACTCCTTTCCTGTGGGTGGGCACACTAGTGTTATACGGACTGCGTATAAGATCCTGCAGTATGGGAACTATTTGATATCATTCACTAAGATGCTCACGAGTCTGCTAAATCATGTGATCGGAGCCAACGAGATGGAGGAATTTTAAAAAGGCATGAACTCCCATTAAATTATTTTCTGATGATTAAGTTATTCAATGTATGGGGTATTAATTTTATGTGCCCTTTATGAGTTCTCAAGGGATTAACGATTTACTTATGGTTGTGGACTATGTGTCAAAATGGGTAAAAGCAATAGTTCTTCCTAACAATGAACGAAAGAGTGTCACCCTGTTGTTACAAAAGAATATCTTCTCAAGATTTGGTACATCTAGGGCAATATTAGTGATGGTGGCTCTCACTTTTAAAATATGTTGTTCAAAGGGTTATTGGAAAAATATAAGTTTCCCAATAATGTGGCTACTCATTACCATCGACATACTAGCGAGCATGTTGAGGTGTCCTATTGAGAGATCAAGAAAATTCTGGGGGAAATGGTGAATGCTAATAGAATGGATTGGTCAATGAGGGTTGATGATGCTCTTTGGGCCAACCGCACACCATACAAGACTCCCATAAATATATCTCCATACCTATATGGGAAGAGTTGTGATTTGTCGATCGAGTAAGACCACAAAGCAATGTGGGCAATGAAGAAACTAAAGATAGATTGGACTGAAGCAGCAGAACAAATACTAAATAAACTGAATGAGCTTCATGAGCTCGCCTCAATGCCTATTAAAGTTTAGTCATTAACAAGAGAATATGAAGAAGTATCAGGATCAAAGGATTGAAAAATGAGAATTTTCTGTTTGTGATTTGGTGCTTCTATTAAAATCTATTTCAGGCGAACTTAAGTCAACCTTGATAAGGCCATTCCTCATCACTAAAGAGTTTTCACATGGAGCGGTTAAGTTTGAGAATAAAGAGGGCGCAAAGTTCACAGTCTACAGGCGAAGGATATAGATCTACTTAGGGCATGCAAAGAGTGTCCATGATGCCTTTCATCTTGAAAAAGTATAAGTAATCAAGGATCGTGCGTTGTGCAATGATTTTAAATAAAGTTCTTCTTTGGTGGAAACCCAAGGTGTATCCTCTAGCCAATGATAAAATCTATTTTCTTTGTAGGAATGGTCATTTTTTTGTTTAATTTAGCTTTAGTTTTAATTTAATCTTGCATGTGTACTAGTGGTTGCTAGATATTAGTATAGGGTCCGTGTCTCAATAGTGTCCAGAAAAACATAAAAAGAATCGTCTAATGGATGTTATATGTGCAGGGACAAAAATTAAAAAAATTCAAAAAATAATCGGTGCAGTGGTCTACGGACCACATCGACGGCTCTTCGTTCCATCGACAGACCTCAATACTTTTAGCAGATCCTAGTTATGTATTTTATTGTTTCTAAGTCAAGAAGTAATCGACAAGCCAAGTCGACGACATTTCAACTGAACTACAGAATGTCGACAGGTTTTCGCCGATCAAAATTGCCACCAACCCGCCCCGCCCCGATAAATAGTATTAAAGGACATAACAGTTCACATTCATTCCCTCTTTCAAATTCTTTTAAAATTCCCATCAAAACGGTTTTCTTCCTTTATTTCTTTCCTTTATCACAAAACCCGACCTCCCATATACCATTTCACCCCAATATCAGAATCCTTCCAATTCCACAAGCTCTCTCTTCCCCAAATTATCCTTTCGTCAATTGTTCTTCAGGCGGTGATTGTGTTCGGGCGCTTAGGCTACTTCTTGAAAGTTCATATCACAACAACACCACTCTGAACTAAATGTATTTTGATTTCAATTAATTTTGAAATCTCGATCTAGTTTTTTACTGAAATACGGATGTGGATCTAGACTATAGGTTTAAATTAACTGAAATAGCATGTTAAACCTTTTTTAGTACATCCCTCACAATGATAGAGTGTGGTTGTGTCACCTTGTAGTAAGTATAAAATGTGGGTATCTCTGTAATTTTGGCAACTCAGAGATAGGGTTTTTTAGTTTGGATGAAATACAACATAAGTTGTGCAAAAATGAAACTATAGGAATGACGAATTAGTATTTTCGGTATTAAAATTCTATATCTAATCTCGAGTGTGAAAAAAGTTACCTAAATATTTGACCTTGTAAAAGGCCTTGAATATATATCAGGACAATAGTACGTGACCCCGTCACAGATCGTCGATTGAATGACGGGCAATTGATGGGGTCCGTCGACTACACCAACAAAAAACTGTCTATGACATAAACAACATAAGTGCACTACGGTCTGCAGATCCGTCATTTCTGTCACAGAACTTGTTTTGACTAACTTCTAAAAATAATCTACCTGTGGGACGATGAAACTGGACTATACTAAGTCTATTGATCAACAAATCTTTCTTCAATATAGTCGTTTCTATTAGAGAAATCTAATTCTTTTACAATATGATGAGGAGCGCACACTGACCGGCTCACCGTCCGCGGCTGTCTCTAGTTCTGAAGGAGCAGCAAGCTCAAAATTTGTCTCCGCATTAAGGTCGGCCTAATCTTCTGGGTCAAAGGAAGCCATTGCCTCATGTTTCACCTCTCAGGGAGCCACTAGGTTAGAGGTCCACGACAACTAAGCCTTGTCTGATGAGGCCACCAGCTCAGACTCTACACTTGCATCCCGAGCAGATGGCCCTACACATGTTGATAGAAGAAAAATACTTGTGCTGCAACGATGGTCAATACAAGCTATAAAGAGATCTGAGAATGATGAATGATAAAGTGGTGATGACCCAGGTAGTTACCGTAGAGCGTCCAGTCTTCACAGGGAGTTTTCACAAGGTTCTCGAGGTGCAAAAATTGTTCAATCTACATACGTTAGAATGGATGTCTAGGAGTCTAGGATACTATAGTGAATATATGGTTAAAGAGTTTTTACGCCTATTATGTAGTTACTCTCCGGGGTTTCATCGACAAGAGGGCGAGACCTACAAAAGTTGACTCGCTCACCTCTGTACTCTTTTGAGGTGACCCGATTTATATCTGTGATCCCATCATCTGCAAGTTTCTATATAACTCCACTACTAACACAAGATGGCCCCCAACTACTTTAGAATTTATCTACCGGTGGGAGACTGTCAAAAGTGGCGCATTTCAGAGGACTGTTGATCAATGAGAGACAATAAAGAAATGGCTAGCCGAATATTAGGCGAATAATGGTGAGAGAATATATAAGGTGTTAGACCCCCGAGGGTGAATTAATAAGGACACCCTCACCTTTGTGGCCATTCTCTTTTGGATGGTGGTCCCACACCGACTATAACCGATAAAAGCTAATAATATCCTTACATGTGACAAGGTTGTGTTGGTAACAACAATGTTGGCGGTGTTGGAGATAGACTTTGCTAAGGTGCTGATCACAATGATCCACTAAAGAAATTTCAAGGCATGTACTACTTGCCACTTTGCATGTCTTAAGGATGAGGCAAACATAGGAGTGATTAAGGAGTGTACTACTTGCCACAGTGACACATTTCATAGGACTTTAATACTTGCCACGGTGACACATTTCATAGGATGATGAAAATATAGGAGTGTGCTACTTGCCACGGTGACACATTTCATAGTCCTGTGGGCACTTATTATATAGGACTGATTAAGGATGAGGCGAACATAGAGTCACAACTGAGAGAGCCTAGGATTGAGATGCAAACGTTGAGCTAGGACTTGGCATACAATGTGGATTTAACCCAAGGGACTAACTGTTCCACTTCAGAGCCTACTGACACTACCCTGAATGACTTCACCCATGCCACCAGTCGGTCCCCAACGCATCCAGATCCACGCCCTCTTCTGCAGCACTAGTCCCTCTAGCACAGGTGTAGAGATTAAAGGCCCAGATGTCCACGTTGCTTCACCACATACATCCTTGGACGTGGATATTTATTAATGAGACTGAAGACTAATAGAGAAGAGGGTATCCCCTTGACGCCTTTGAGCTACGGGTGCTAACACGACCAACACCTACCATAGACCTCACTACTCTTCACGTTGCGATGGCTAGTTTGCGGGCGGATCTAAATGCCATTCTAGAGATGATGGGGAATGAGAAAGAGAGTGCACCCATCTAGATGGATAAGGACACAATATTGGATGTCTTGTTTAAACCTTTTGCTGAGCCACGTGTTCTTATCAAGAGGCACTCTTCCAAATATACCTATGAAGCCAGTGATGAAGTTCGTTCTAGAAAGAAAGAGAGGAAAGTACAAGGGCATAATAGGATGTCTTCCCTGGTTGATGAGGAGCTATGTCAGAGGAGCGAAGTGGAGATGGCTATTGTGGCATCCAATTTTGTACCAGTGATTGACAATAGGAGCACTACCGATTGGGTGGAGGTTGCAGTGGGCACTACTAAGGTTTACCCAAGTGTTGATCTTATGGGATTTGGGAAACCGTACCCACCCACATGTTGATAGTTCTTCGGCGCTTTGCGCCACAGGTTTGATTCACCTACCACCCTATCCTTATGGTTTTATTGCATTGGTGGACAATTGCAAGTTTTTTTTGGGGGGTGGAGTAAATCAAAAGTGTATGGTAGGGTGAAGTCTTAGTAACCAAACTCACAATCAAAAGTGTATGGTAGTATTTTCCCCAAGAGAATGTTTACTTTTATGTGCAACTGGCATGTTGTAATTTGTACAAAGTAGAAAAACAGGAAAAATAAATCATGATTAATGATAAAATGGTACCCCTTCCTAGATAGTGGTTGCATGTATAGGTGAAAACAAGTTGAATGTGTTAGCTCTATGCATGAAATATATAGGAACCCACTACATTACCTTCAACTAACACCAAAACTAGAAAAGGTTATAATTTGATAGTGTAATGAGGTTCCAAGAGAAAGTGAGGAGATTTGAGTGTTCAATAGTTGGTAACTGATTAGAACTTTCATGGTTAGTCATGTGAAGGGAATCTATGTTAAAAGTAACGAAGTGATCATAGGCCTTAGTTCAAAATAGCCTATTTCTAGCCTAAAGTAAGATAACAAAATGAATGAATTTTCCCTTATTAATCCAATTATGTTAAGCCGGTAATAGACCATTTTTTTACACCAACTCACCTTCCAAGAGTCTAATGTTTTTGCCCCAGTCCGCCCTTGCACATGCGTACCTCGACTTAAGCCAAAAGCCTATGTTGAGGGTCGCTAATGCAGTAAATAACCTCGTCTTATCCCAGACCCGACTTCGGGTATTGTGCACCTAAACTCATGGAAAAGTCCTAGATTTAAGGATGCCTATTATGAGCAAGGACCCACAAATGGGTATGTAAAGAGTTGGATGTTAAAAAGAAAAGAGAAAGTGAACAAAAGATATGACTTGGTGAAATTATCAATTGATTCAAAATGAAAAAAATTTAAAACATAAGAAAGAAAATAGATTTTAATGAGAAAAATATGCAAAAGAAGTAAGAGTCACATCCTAAAATAGGGAAGCAAGGCGAAGAAGAATAAAAAAGAAAAATAAGGTGTCAAGGATAATTAGAGGTAGGAAGCATTGTGGTAATGTCAAGAAGGGGAAAAGGTTAATAAAAATGTACTCAAATGTACCATACCTGACCTCGAGCCTATGTTACAAGCCAAGAAATCCCTACTGTGATCCTAGAATCAAGTGTGGGGAACCTGAGCAGTGAAAACAAGGGTAAGCATATAATTAATAGTACTAAATGTATTGAACTTTTTCTTGTGCGTGAGTGTTGAATAAATATCCTTTTACCCAAGTAAAAAATGAGGATTTCTTTTGAAGTGAAGGCATTAGTTTTGGTGTCAAAAATTTGGTACCTTGGTGAGAGGCAAAATTGTAGAGGTGTCTAGGTACATTGATTTTGTGGCATTATGTAATCCGTATGAGTTAGCTTGTTGAACCTAAGAGAGTGAGACTACACTAAATAAAAGAAAGGCTTTTGGTTGATGGCCCTGTGGTTTGTAGATCTTACATGTGTATACTTTTGCACAAATATTGTTTTGAGTTATTGTGCATTGCTTGAGGACAAACAACAAATTTAAGTTGAGTGTGTTGATGTACTGTGGTCACACTATGATTTCAATGCATCTATCTTAAGAGTATTCTGTCTAGAGACTTTTCCTAGTAGTTTAACATAATTTTATGTTTGTTTTGAAGGACAGATGTTCAATTTGAAAATGCAGAAGGCAAATGAAAAAGTTGCAAAAGACAACCTACGAAGACCATCGACGGCCCGCCGTTCAATAGTCGGTGCGTAGGTGGTGAATGTCGATGTGGAGTTAAGGCTAATGAAGAATATTAGAGGAATCTTAATAAGTGTGGAACCACGAGAGAAAACGACGGTCCGTCGATTGATCGACGAACTGTAATGGTGAACCGTCAATTGGTTGAGAGAATGTTCTAGTACATGACTTTTCAAGATTCTACGTGTGAGATGAGTCAGCCGACCTTACTGCAAGTCCATTTTTTATTCAGAGAAGATTTTGAGATGATGAATAAAAAAATTTCTATGTCTGGACTGACAGAGGTAGTCGATGGACCGTTGTTGCATCGACAGTCCGTCACTAGGGTCGTCAATGGCACCCATTAAAACTCGCGTTACTTCTACCTTCCGGACCAAGTTTGTAGGACTAAGAAAAGATTTATGAACATTGATTTAGTACAATACTATCTAATAGACTAGTGGCAATTTGTGAGAAGTAATAACTAATACATACGTCGATTATGTTATCGAATATGTGGTAAAGGTAATGATTAGTATCTTATACACACGTACGCGGACCAAGGTACGGGATGAAATTTTTTAGATGCCGGATAAAGCATTTAGAGATACATAACTTACCACTTTACATGCGAAAAACTAGGGAGATTTTCTATTGCTAGGAAAATGGCGTTATCAACCTATGGAAACACCTATATCCTAGTTATTCTCAAAAACATGATTAAAACTCAATATTCACTTGTTCTACTTGTTAACATAGAATTCTTGAAAAAACTTGTTTCATAAATCCCCTCCCTCTTTAATTACTTTCTTTTGGAAAGACATTGGCTAAATAAACGTGATTGGTAATTGAAGGTAAGTATAACCAGTTTTCCTCGTGCAATCGACCCCTACCTAGAAGTTGGGTTCTCTAATTGATGATGACCGATTATATTTATTTAGGGAGGTGTAATATGAGCGTATCAACGACAAAAGTGAATTTTTAAAAAATAGCTTTGACCAAATAATTCCTTAATATTTTTGAGTTGAAATTTTTGTACAATTTTTTTCACTTCGCCAAAATTTCGAAAGAAAAGGAAAAATATATATAATTTACGAAGTGACAGTAACAACAACTAGTGTCATCATTGTAGTAGGATATTTTTGCTTTTTCTAATTTCTTTCTTTCTTTTATAATTATACCAGCTTTTATTTCTTACATATGCATGTATATTTAAAGAATAAAAGATTGATTATGCCTTAAAATGTGCATTGATTATTCCCAACTCAGTAAAATCACTATTAAGAACAAGCATCATCTCCCTCTGATTGGCAACTTATTTTATAAACTCCAAGGGGCAAGCTACTTTTAAATAACTAACTTGAGATCGGCGTATAACCAACTTAGGGTTATTGGTGAGGATATACCAAAAATGACATTTCAGACAATATAGCTTAAGTTTGAGTTCATAGTGATGTATTTTGGTCTCACTAATGCACCGGCGACATATATGGATCTCATGAATATAATATTTCGAAGTTACATAGATTTGATTGTAAATTTCTTCATTGATGACATCTTGTTTGATTCGAAAAATGAGGGTGAACATATGGACCACTTGAGGGTGGTGTTACAAGTTAAAAAGAACCAACTTTTTGCAAAGTATAGCAAATGTGAGTTTTAGTTGATGTAGGTGGCCTTTATTGGTCATATCATATCTTGTGAGGGAGTTTAGTTTGATCCAAGAAAAATAGAGTGGGTGAGAAATTTGACTAGACCATTGATTGCAATATACATTACGAGATTTTTGGGTTTAGCGGGTTATTATAGAAGATTTTTGTATGGTTTTACGTCTATTGCATCTCCCTTGACTACTTTGAATAAAAGAGTATAAAATTTTAGTTGTTGGAGTCATGTGAAAGAAATTTCCAAATTTTAAAGATAGGCTTACCTTTTCTCCGATGTTGACTTTGCCGGAGAATACCAAGGGCTTCGTTGTATATTGTGATGTATCCAGAGTGGACTGATGTTGACTTTACCGAAGAGTACTAAGGGCTTAGTTGTATATTATGATACATCTAGAGTGGAATTGGGGTGTGTGCTTATGCTAAACAGGAAAGTAATAGACTATGCCTCTTGAAAACATAAGGTGCAAGAGAAAAATTGTCCAACTGATGATCTTAGTTAGTAGCCATGGTATTTGCCTTGATAATATGGAAACATTACTTGATTGGTGTCCATTTGGATGTATATACGGAGCACAAGAGTTTTTAATATATATGTACACAAAAAGAGTTGAAACTTCGACAAAGAAGGTTGCTGGAAATGATGAAAGATTACGACATGAGTGTTCTCTACCACCACAACAAGGCCAATGTAGTTGTGGATGCTCTAAGTCGTATGACCATGGGTAGTGTGTCTCATGTGCATGAAGCCAAGAAAGACCTAGTGAAATATATTCCTAGGTTGTCTAGATTGGGTGTTAGATAGGAAGCTTCTCCGGATAGTGGTTTTATGGTCCATCATAACTCCGAATAATCTTTGGTGGTTTAGGTGAAGTCAAAACAATACCTTGATCAACCATTGATGGAGTTGAAGGAGTCTTTTATTGGTAATCTAAATGAGTAATTCTCCTTAGGGGAGGATGGTGTCTTTAGGTATAAAGGAAGGCTATGTGTTCGAAATGAAGATGTCTCGAGGTACCGGATTCTTTAAGAAGCCCATGGGTCCCGTTACTCCATTCATCCGGGTTCTACAAAGATGTATCATGACCTTAGAGAAGTATTTTGTTTGGAGGCTTGAAAAATAACATAGAAGAATGTGTCGCAAAATATCCAAATTGCCAACAAGTGAAACTCGAACACCAAAGACAGGTTGTTTACTTCAAGAAATCAAAGTTCCTACTTGGAAGTGGGAAGACAATAATATGTATTTTGTGCTATTTTTCCCTCGAACACAAAAACAATACGACTTCATATGGGTGGTTGTGGATAGGTTATCCAAATTTGCTCATTTTATTCCTCTCAAGTCTATTACTCGTCCGATGATTATGCAAGGATCTTCCGAGATGAGATTGTGTGTCTCCATGGCATTCCGTTAAAAATCATATCAGATTGGGGTGCACAATTTACATCTAGGTTTTGGAGATCATTCAAAAATAGGTTGGGTACCAAGGTAAAGTTAAGCATCACTTTTCATCCCCAAAGGAATGAGCAAGCGAATCCTACCATTCATGTAACACCCCGTATCAAAAACAGATAAAAAATTAGTTCTTCAGAAAAAAAATCTGCATGTGCATCCGACGTTACAATCGATGGACTGTAGCCTGACACATGGTCCGTCCTGCACAACCGTCGATGGGATAAGAAACTCCCCAAAAAAATTCAACCAGAAAAATTTGTTATGTCTTGGACGACGGACAAACATACGGTCCGTAGGTCAGACGACCGTCTGTTTTACGTGACCGTCGATCAATACTCCCTTCACTCTTTCTCTGACAAGAGCTACGGATGAACAGCACGGTCCCAATGTGGAAAATTTGTAGACTATTAAGGAGAAATGCAGTTGGGTCACCTTCAAATGGTCATAACCCTTAGAAAAAACTTAATTAGGTGTTGCATGACCTATCCACAAATAGATAATTTAATCATCTTTCCATAGCCTTCGACTTTGCTAAAATCAGACCTCCGAGTAAAATTTTATGTCCATTTTAGTAAAGACTTATCGAACAGGCCCAATCAACGGAACCAATTGATGCGGCGTCGGTCAGACGACGGACTGTTAGTCCTGGCCGTCGTTTGGTCCGACAACAACTTATCCAGGGTTCTTTTGGTGTTTTCCCACTTCATAACCATAAGATACATCGTTTTTACCCTAAATAGTCATATTTTAGTCACTTCAAGCTTACAAACATAATTAAATCATATCTAAGTCAAACCATTAAATCAAAACATAGAAATTAGAAGCAAGAGAGGAGAAAAAGCTCAAGAACCCTAGTTTAAGAACGATACAAGATCCAGCAGTTCTAGCCCCGAAACATAATTATTTTTCCATAGATTTCATCACCAAGTATGTGGGATTTCACTAGTGGGATCCTTTCACCGATTGGGTCCCTAGTTTTAAGTCAAATTCTTTATTCTCTTGTCATGTTTAAACCTATGGTTTCAAGAACTTTGATAGAACTTCATAAAAAAAAATGAATAACAATAGAGATTTGGTCTTATGGTAAGCACTCTTCATTTCAAACCTTAAGGTTCTATGTTCGATTCCCAATGACAGCATAATGTGTGAGCTCCTGGCCAATGTTGAAAAAATTGAGATGGAAGGGGGGCAGGAAGATATATAAATTTTATCATATAACATTTAAAAACAAAATAATTTTTTGTATATAAAATATATATCACTAGTGATGAAATTAAATTTTTTTCGAGCTAAATATATATAAAAATTTAGATACAATTGATTTCGTCGCTGATTGAAGTAAAATAATTAGCGACGATATGAATTTGTCGGTAGTAATAATTTTTTTAATGACATAGCATACTATTAACTAAAAAATATACATTTTACAACAAGTAAATTTGTCACAAATAATTATGAATTTGGTGATAATTTTTTTTTTGTAATTAATAATACTTTTAGCGCCGAAACACTAAATCGTCTTTTGGTACTTTTAGAGACACACATTTAGAGATGACTAAGTGACAAATTATTTTTCTTCACACGAGAATTTTACTGACTAAATATAATTTATTAATGATGAAATTATTTGTCCCTGATAATCGAAATTTTTGTAGTGGAGATCTACATCTACGCCCATATAAAGCCTTATAAAGGGCAATGTGAATGCTGGAATGGTAGCTATTACTGTAGGCAAACTCAATAAAAGAAGGTAATCATCCCAACTACATTTGAAATCGATCACACAAGCTCTCAACATATCCTCTAAGGTCTTAATTGTATCCTTCACATCCGTCTGTGGATGAAATGTTGTACTAAGGTTAACTTGAGTATCAAGACCTTTATGAAATGACTTCCAGAAAATAGAGGTAAACTAAGGACCTCTATCTGAGATGATAGACAAAGAACCCCATGTAACCTCACAATCACATTAATGTAAAGCCTTGCATAGTCTTCTGCCAAATATATAGTCTTGAGCACCAACAAACGAGAAGACATAGTCATCCTATTAACTAGCACCCAAATGGAGTCATACTGTCTGCAAGAAAGCGGTAATCTAGTGATTAAGTCCATATTGATCACTTCCCACTTCCAAGTAGGAATATCGATCTCTTGAGTCATACCCCCTGGTTTCTGATGTTCTACCTTAACTTGGTGGCAATTGGGGCACTTACACACAAAGTCTGCTATATCCCTCTTCATACCATTCTATAAATAGATTTCCCGCAGCTCGCTATACATCTTAGTGGAACCTAGATGAATAGAATACCTAGAGTTATGGGCTTCTGCAAGAATATGTTGTCTCAAATCCGCAAAATCAGGAACACACAATCTACCCTTGTAGTGAAATACACCATCTGGCCCTTGGGAGAAAACCTTCACTCTCTGATTATGGACTGCACCATTAAGTTCAAACTAGATTGAATCACTATCTTGCTTTTCCATAACCTCAACTGCAAAAGACGATTATGCCCCATTGTGAACTATTACACCATTGTCTGACATGCTAATAAGGCGAACTGCCAAGCGAGCAAGCCTGTGTCCTTCACTAGCTCCATCCTTTCTTTCTCAAAATGGGCTACACTACCCATAGATAATCTACTAGAGCATTTGCTACTACATTAGCCTTACCAGGATCATAATGAAAACTCATATCATAATACTTAAGGAACTCTATCCATCTCCTCTAGCAAAGATTCAACTCTTTCTGGGTTAACACATACTGAAGGCTCTTACGGTCAGTGAACGCATCTACGTAAACACCATACAAGTGGTATCTCCAGATCTTTAGTGCAAACATCACTGCTGCAAGCTCGAGGTAATGAGTTTGATAGTTCTTCTCATGAACATTAGGTTGTAGAGAGGCATAAGCTATCACCTTATGTCGCTGCATCAACACACAACCTAGGCCATTTCTGGATGCATCACAATAGATCACATAACCATCCAAACTCTCTGGTAGAGTCAAGACAAGGGCTGTAGTCCATTGTTTTTTCAATTCGGCAAATATTTTCTCACAATAATCTAACAATTGAAACTTGACCATCTTCTGAGTCAACCTAGTTAATGGTGAGTCTATGGATGAAAATCCTTCCACAAACCTTCTATAATAACTCGCTACACCTAAGAAACTTCTGATATGTGCAGCAGAGGTAGTTTTGGTCCATTGTTTAACTTCTTCTATCCTCTATGAATCTACTCGTATCCCTTCCCTAGATACAATGTGACAAAGAAAAGCAACTAATTACAACCAAAACTCACATTTGCTAAAATTAGCGAATAATTGGCGATCCATGAGAGTCTGTAAAACAATTCTCAAATGACTCGCATGGTCTACCTCATTCCTAGAGTAAATGAGGATATCATCTATGAAGACGATAACGAACAAGTCCAAGTACTATTTGAACACTCTGTTACTAAAATCCATGAAAGTTGCAAGATCATTGGTTAGTATTAACGACATAACTACAAATTAATAATGACTATACCGTGTTCTGAAGGCTATATTTAGAATGCCACTATCTTTGACTCTAAGCTGATCATAACCCGATCCGAAGTCTATCTTTGAGTAATGGCTATCCCCCTGAAGTTTGTCAAACAAGTTATCAATCCTGGGGATGAAATACTTATTCTTGATTGGGACCTAGTTCAACTGTTTGTAGTCAATGCACATTCTAAGAGAACCATCTTTCATCCTTACGAACAACACTGGTTCACCCCATGGTGAAATACTAGGTCAGATCAAGCCTTTAACTATTAGGTCTTTCAACTACTCTATTAATTCCTTAAGCTCTGCTGGATCCATTCTTTAAGGAGGAATAGAAATAGACAAGGTATCTTGAAGGAGATCAATTCCAAAGTCAATTTCCCTTTTAGAAGGGACTTTGAGATGATCTTTTGGAAATACTTCTTGAAATTCAAACACTAGTGGAACTTACTCAAGAGTTGGGGTTTTAAGGCTAGAATCCTTAGACCCAACTACATGATAGAGATAACCCATAGGTATCATCTTTCTGGACTTAAGGTAAGAAATAAATAAACCGATATGCGCTAAGATACTACCCTTTTATTCTAAGATTGGTTGTCTGGAAACTGAAAACGAACAATCCTAGTTCTACAATCGACTAAGGCACGACATGACTATAAATAATCCATGCCTAGAATAAAATCTATGTCTACCATTTCTAACTCCACTAGATCTGCCGAGGTGACTTTCTTAGAGACTGTGACAGGGCAATTTTTGTATACCCGTCTATCTGTAAATGGGTCACCGGTTGGAGTAGAGACTGAGAAAGGTTCTCGAAGAGTTTTCGGACTGACATTGAATTGGACTACTATGTAAGGAGTTACAAAAGAAAGAGTAGATCGTGGATGTAAAAATGCAAAAACATCAAGGTCAAAGACACGTAACGTACCAGTGATTATATTAGGAGAACCTTTTTGATACTGGCTAGCCTGAAGAGCATATAACCTGTTCTGGCGCTGACCGCCACTTGTACTAGATGAGTTATCCTAGTTACTTGGGATACTTTCTGGTGCTGATGATGTTGTAGACTAAGCTTTACCATTTCCACCTTCTTGACCTTGTCTAAAAGGAAAATCCCTCAACCTGTGACCAGATTGACCGCACCCAAAACATCCCTCTTTTCTTGGTTCCAGAAAAACTTCCCTGATATTTAGAGCCTGTTGCTCTACCCTTCTTGTCATACCTATTCTTGGAGGATGAATTACTGGCTGATGAAAGGGCTGGAGCCAAAAACTTCTGCGAGCCTGTGAGCGATTTCCACCACAAGATTTTTGCTGAGAATAGTCATGATTCCCAATCCTAGCCTTCTTATTTACCTTAGACTGTTTCCTAAGAATATTACCCCCAATATTTTGAGCATGAGTCATAAGTGTAGAGATGTTCATATCACCAAGTAACATCGCATTTATACACTTAGTTTACACCATATCTGACATTCCATACAAAAACTTATTCATCTGAGCCCTAGAGTCAGCAACCATATGAGGAGCATACCTGGAGAATTGGTTACACTCGAGTCCATAGTCTTCGACTGTCATGTTACCCTGCATTAAGTTCATTAATTCTTGGTCTTTTTCTTCTCTAAACTCTATTGGGAAAAACCTGTCGAGAAAATTCTCACTAAAACAGTCCCAAGTGATATGAGCCGCATTTGCACCCCTATGCTCTTTCCACTGAGTGTACAAGATATGAGCAACATACTTCAGCTGGTATGATACTAACTCTACCCAATCATTCCAGCGACTAGTATTACCTAAAATATCCTCTTGATCTCATCATATAAATTCTGAGGATCCTCATTAGCTTGCGATACTAAGAACTCAGAGGATTCATCCTCACAAAGTCACAGACCTTTGATACCACTAATCCACCATTTTAATTCAGATGAGCAGGAACCCATTGTTCTTGTAAGTCATATACTGAGCCAAATCTGTATGGAATTTCTGAACTCAGCATTGGTGACTTCCTGATCTATGGCTAGAGGAGCTGCGTTTGTATTTCTGGTGTTCGCATTCCTAGCGTTAGCTCTACGAGGATGCATGATCTAAAACATAGAACGTAAAGTTAGAATGGAATAAGATCATACCTAACGCACGATAAGAATACCAAGAAAGTGAAGTTTTTTTCCTAAAACACTTCATAGTCTCTCTCTCATTAGATGTGGTGAACTTCATACCCATGAAAAAGACTCTACTAAGTGCGGTTTTTCTGACATCCTAGGACACTTAAACCTACTGCTATGATACCAAGTTTTGACCATGACCTATTCACAGATAGATAATTTAATTATCTCTCCATCCACCGATCTTGCTTAAATCAGACCTCCAAGTAAAAAGTTATGTCCATTCTATTAAAGGTCTGTCGAACAGGAACAGTCGACGGACCCAACAATGGGACTTCGTTGAGACGACGGATCGTCATTCCTGGTCGTCGTTTGGTCCGACAACAACTTATCTAGGTGTCTTTTGGTCTTTTTCCACTTTATTTAAACCTTAAGATTTGTCGGTTGACCGTAAATATTCAGATTTTAGTCAGTTTAAGCCTAGAAACATAATTATAACATATATAAGTCAGATCATTAAATCAAAACATAGAAAATTAGAAGAAACAAATGAGAAAAAACTCAAGAATCCTAGTTGAAGAACGCCACAAGCTCCAGCATAAGTATTTTTCCGTTGATTTCATCACCAAGTATGTGGGATTTCACTAGTGGGTTCCTTTCACCCTTTTGGTCCCTAGTTTCCAGTCTGATTTTTGATTCTCTTGTCATGGGTTGTAAGCTCCTCTCTGGGCAATCAGTTTAGTGATCAGTCCAGCTATATTTATACCTTTGGCAGGGTATATTTTGTCCTTTTTATGGGGCGTATACATTGGACTCCACATTTAGCTCATGTGATTTTATTATCGCTTATTAGTAGGTCCCACAGTTCAGTCAGACTCTCTTGCATTTACCATTTTTCACTATACTCAGCATTAAGTTTCAACATGTTATAAATTAGTCATTGCATTAAGTTATCTTAGCATTCATAATACGCATATCATGTGCAGATTATTATACTTTCTTTTATGCTTGTTCAAGTTATGTTTTTTTTAACTTTACTCTACCCTACATGCTTAGTACCTTTCAACTACTGACGCAGATGTGCGCTACATCTTCTCGTGATTTAGGGTCAGGTTCTAAGCATCCAGATCACGCATAGAACAATTTTTCGATCTCCAATTAAGTTTATTTAGTGGTGAATCCTCATTCTCCTAGGACAACAGTCATTAGTGTCATTTCAGTCTTTAGTCATTTAGTTTAAGTTTTTGCTAGATTTAGCTGGGGCTTGTCCTAGTAGTTCTGGTCCAGTTTAGAGGCTTATTTAAAACATAGTTAATTTCAGCTTAGTATTGAGTTAATAACTTCATTGTATTAAACTCATTAATTTCATTAATCTCAATTATAGAATATGGGTATTGCCATCTTTTGAGTTTAAATTTATGATTTACCTTCAGCAACAATTAATATTCTTTAGTGTGCTCATGCACATGCTAGCAAAGATAGCTTGGGATTACTTGTTATCCTAGGTTCTGTGTCCGCATCTCCGGATTATTTCGGGGCATGGCAATTCAAACCCTTGAGGATATTCTTATAGCTTGTATACTTGATTTAAAGGGAAATTGACATAATCACTTGCCTTTGGTTGTGTTTTCTAAAAACCATAGTTACCATTCAGTTATATTTATGGCTTCTTATGAAAACTTATATTGTAGGAGATGTAGATCTCCAATTGGATGGTTTGAAGTGGGTGAGCCTTCATACTTGGTTCACAATTGGATTTATAATACTTTGGAGAAGGTTCATATTATACCGAATCGCTTGAAATTAACCAATAGCCAGTAAAAGACTTATGCCGGCCATAGGAGAAGGGAATTGGAATTTGAAGAAGATGATAAAGTGTATCTAAAAATTTTGCCTATGAAAGGGGTGGTGATATTTTGAAATAAAGGGAAGTTAAATCCTCGTTACGTGGGTCCCTAAGAATTAATGCGTAAGATTGGTAAGGTTGCATAAGAGTTGAGGTTTCCTATTGAATTTGCTTTAGTTCATCTGATGTTCCATACTCCAAGATTAAGAAGTTTATTGCTGATCCCGAGTCCATTCTTACTTTTAAAGGTCTAGTGTTCAAGAGAACCTCTCTCATGAGGAGGTTCTGATTGAAATCTTTGATAAACAATTAAAGAACGTAAGGAACAAAGAGGTGACTTACGTAAAAGTATTATAGAAGAATCACCTAGTTGAGGGTGCAACATGGGAGGCTGAGGCCAACATCTAGTACCGTTACCCTCATCTATTTGATAACCAAGGTTAGTTATTCCTAATTATAGTGAAAATAATGAGTTCATTTGAAATTTGTTGTATTTTTTGATAAGTTAGTCATAAAGGTGCATGTTATGGTGAGTTAAAGTAAAATTATTCCTAAAATATTATAATACTACTTTTGTCTTGTATTGAGTTTATGGTGTGAATTTGGTTATATTTTTCCTTCATGAATTGTATTAAGCATGTTGATATGAGTTGTAGAAATCTTTGGCATAATTAATAAGCATGTAATATATTATGGACTCTTATTAGTTTAAAAAAGAAATGTTTTGAGTTCATTGTGAAAACTGTTATGTGGTTATGATGACTTTGAATTGTGGCTCATGTTTTGATATGTTTTTGTTGGTTAGTCTTCTAGTCTTGAGTCTATTCCTTCCTTTTCAAAATAATTTTAGTGTCATTCAGGAAAAATGTACCTAAGAGAGAGATATTGTAATACTCCGAAAGTCTAATCTAGATCTTAACATGATATTATAAGAGTTGTAGAATATTTTTTATGTCAGTTATAATGTATATCAGTCATTTAGGAAATTTTAGAATCAAAACAGCTAGGAACGTCCATGACATCCAGAAACTAGTTCAAGAGGTGATAGTAAGCCTTAGCCTATTTAACTATGTTTTAAGAGTCATAATATGATGAGTTTTTGTGGTAAGGTTTCTAACTCATATTATAGTACCAACCAAGGACCCTTGACGAGGACCCTTGCATCACGGCAAAAAGCTTCTAAGAGGTAGTGTCTATCTATGTGTGTAAGCGACAAGGCATGGTTGGATTGACGTGCGTCGATGCATCCGTCGACCAACACTTAGCTACTTTCTATAATGGTCCATTTGGTGTGGTCTCTGACACCAACGACGGGTGTGCAGGACAGAGGGGAGAAAGGGCGTCGACTGAACTACGGCCCGTCAGTCAGGGTCTCGTGGGTCAGGCCCCTGCGTTGATCCCTTTTGAACTTAATTTATTTAAATATTTATTTAGTTAGGAAGTTAATTAGGTATTAGGGGGTGGTTAATTAAGTATGTGAAATCCATATATAAACTACCCTATTTCTAAAACCTCATTTAACTCTCATAATTTCCCAAAAACCAATTGCTATTCCATCTCTCTTCTTTCTCTCGCCCAAAGAAGCCCCATTAGATACCAAGAAAATAAGGGCCATAGGGATGCGAAGGATCAATTTTTCTACATAAAACTTCAACAATTAGTGGGGTATGGGATTCCTTTCACCTTTGAGATTTCTTTCCCCAAAGGGCTCCTCCAAATTGATTTAAAAAGTATGAAATTCATGTGGGTTTTCTTCTAATATGAAATTTATCTTGGGAATTGCTATTTTAATGATTTATTTTGGTTATTATGAGTATATTAACATGTCCTATGATTAAATTATTTTTTTTTATGAATTGACCTGGTTTCTGGAAGATGCTCTTTTCCCCTTAACCCTATGTTATGATCTTCAATTGAATTGTATAGTGTTGATACAATTGGCTTGGTTAATTTGTAAATAAGTACTATATGTTGTTAATATTACAATTTAAGATTATATTGTGATGTGTTGTAATCTAGTTATGCTAGTCGTTTGTTAATTGACCTAGGTTCTGAAGTACATCATCAATTTTACTTAAGTCTCTAATTCTAGTCTATGAACTAGTGATAAATTATTGTATAGTGATTCAATTGACTTCATTATTATGTTGGTAACTATTGTGTTATGCTATTTTACCCATTTTTGGGTTTAATTGGATGGTCGATGGTAATACATTGATAATGACATTGTGTAGGAGATTGGGTATGTCCTGCGTTATCTATTATTTACTTCAATTATGATTATTTGTGATAAAGTGATGATGTTGTATTGAAATTACACCTTTTATTAAGATTGATAGGCTTCGTATGATATTTAATTGGAATTCTTGAACTATGGATTATGAGTTATTGGCTAAGATATGCATGTTATAAGGATGTTGATAACTTACCAATGTGCCTTATTAAGATTTGACTATGTAAATGTTCTAACCTCACATCTATTAATTGAAATGAAAACAAAATAATTATGAAATTCTTATTGAAATATAATGATGATTATATAAGGGACAGACTGTATGACCTATATTAAGCTTTCATGATAAGTAAAGTATTTAAACAGATTTCAAAAGGGACTCTAGCTTCTTACCAAGCGAACTAGAATGAGGAGTGTCCCTTCCCACATTGGGAAGGTAGAATCACTAAAGTAATCATGAGATTTGATACTATAATGCATGCAGCATAATGACTGTTCCAACTTCATCTCCTAGTTCTATTACTATGTTGCCCCCATACGAATACTAGGTAGTGAATCCACATAGATGCTATGTTCATGTTTTGGTACTACCTTGGCAAGAAGTCAGCCTTCATTCTATGTAGGGTTCCATGACACCGAATTCTACTTTAGCTCATGTAGTCTATGTCGGATATGGTAATATGTTCCTAAAAGATAAAATGAAGTAAAGAATGAACTCTAATTTGGATGACCTAAGTGGTTTATCTTAGTCTAGGTAGGAGAATGGGACTCTACCTATACATTACATTAGTTAGCCTTAAGGGAAGTCTTACATGGATGTTCTTATATATTTATATGCTTATAAATGTAAATTACATGTAAATGATGATCTGACATGTTGATGATACTGTATAATGTTAGTTTCACTTATGAATATGTATTTGGTCTCTATTGCTAAAATATGATGATATGTACTATTAATGATATTCTAGGTGAAGTTGGACATTCATTAAGGTTCTTGTTGGGTTTACTTGATTGTCTATGTTTATGGGGATTTTCTTAGTAATTGCATTAGTGGACTTAATGAGGGTTCATGAGTAATGATGTTTCTTTGGTTATTATGTTATGAACTCTAATACATGCTTGTTTTATTCTATAACTTGATGATAGAGTTATCTAGATTGTGCGCTCAATTTTGTTTATATGCACGTTGGCTTGTCTAGACTTAGTAATGGTGGTCTTGTGATGTACATGGTCTTGACTTAATGAATTTCTCTTATTGATTTTCATAGGTTCTTGAATGTGCATAAGGCTTTTCAAAGTTAATTGCATACTTTAATGAAATGTCCCTTTCGAACATGATTTTATGTTTTGTGTGAATATGGTCTCATAATTAGTACAACTGATGTGCTAACCCCATTTTCACCCTTTTCCCCAACATTTTATGTTCCGGAGGTGTGACCATCTGGCAAATTGGATCCACGCAAAGGGCCCCGTCCGGAGGTGCCTCTACTTGGTGAGAATCTGGCTAATACAGTAGCGCATGGTCGAATGGCTACGCAGGCTACTTCAGCACCCACTGACACTACCCCGGTCGAGTCTATCCTGGGTAGTAGCACTGCCCCAAGCTCCTCTCGCTCAGACCCTTCCCCCACTCTGAGCCTGCTTGGTAGGGTGTGCAAACTAGAGGCTCAAATGGCCACACATCTTCATCAAATCCATCCTTGGATGCAGAGGTCTATTGCTGAGGCGGACGAGCGCTTGGAGCGTAAGATGGAACAACAAACAGAGAGAAATATCGCGGAGGTTCATTAGTGCTTAGATGCTTTTGAGTTGCAGGTGCTAGCCCGGCCAGCCCCTCCTGTGGACGTGTTGACCCTTCAGGATGCGGTTGAGAAATTTAGAGCAGATCTTGATATGATCCTAGAGGCTAGGGTGCCTGAGTCTGAGGCCCCTTCTGTAGAGCCTGTTGAGAACACAGTGTTTGCTACTTTATTCTCCACTTTAGAGATTCCACCACCTCCCCCTCGAGAGCATGCCAAGAGGCGCAGGGGTCGAGAGAAGGATGAGGCTAGGTCAAGGAAGAAGAAGAGCCGTGAGAAGGAGGCCGCGAGGAGATCCTCGATTGCTGATGAGGAGGCACGTAATATTAGGGTTGTAGAGTCTGTTGCCGGGGCAACAAGCTCCAGAGATGTGGAGACAGCGGGAGGCATGACAGATAGTGTTGTTTCTGATAAGGACACTACTGAGGGTTCCTAGAATACAGAGGTAGTGGGTTCCAAGGAACCGAACCCACCAGCTTACTGATCGCCGGCACTATGCGCATCACGTATACTTCACCTACCACTCTCGTATTTCAGTTTTTTATGCATTGGGCACAATTGCATATCTTTTTGTTGGGGGTGGGGTAAATGGAAAGTGAGTGCTAGGGTGAAGTCTGAATTTCCCAATTCACTATCCTCTTTTTGAGTTTTCTTGCATATGTTCTTTTTTCCCTAAAAGACTGATTACATTTATTGTTGAACGGGCATGTTATGTATTGTGTACATAGTATAACTCTGAAGCATGATGGCTAAAACAAATATGATATCCCAATAGTAAAATGATGCATGACTAGGCATAGTAATTGATTATTGTGTGAATCTAAACATGATATAGAGATACACTACTGCATGACCTTGAATCTAAGACTCGAACTAGTTGTCTAATAATCTTGGAATGTAATGAATGTCAAGTGAGTGTTAGAAAATTCGAAGGATCCACCATTGAGACTGATCTACAACTTGCCTGGTTAGTCTTGCTAAAAGTAAGCCAAAATGAAAAATTAGGAAAGTATCATAGGCCTTTGTTCGAAATAGTCAATCTTGAGCCCCCCCCACCCCCACCCCACCCCCAAAAAAAACAATTAAGTTAATCCCGTATTTATCCAAATGATTTGAGCCTAAAAACAGATCCTTCTTTTTCAATCCAACTGATCTTCTCTGAGAACAATGTGTTGGACCTGGTCCCTCCTTGTACTTGTACATCTCAGTTTATGCCAAAAGCATAAGTTAAGGGTGGATCGTTCAGAAAATAACCTTGTCGTTGCCCTGACCCAACCATGGGTATTGTGAACCTTGACTCGTGGAAAAGTCATGAGCTGAGGGTTGTTGTTATAAGGAGTACTCCGGAAAGTGGGGTTGAAAGAATAAAGAGAAAGAAAGAAAAAAACAGAAGTGACTAAAAAAAAAGTAACTTACATATAAGGATATGAAAGGGAAAACAACAAGATAAAAAGAAAATTTAGAAATTGGAAGAAATAAAACGATAAAAAGGTGGTACATTTAGCTGATATGTCAATGAGTGCAACATGTCACTAAAGTATACCTAAATATACTCTACCTGACCCTGAGCCTATGTTACAAGCTAATAAAGTCTTATCGTGATCCTAAGAGTTCTATGGCAAACTTAAAGCAGTGAAAATGAGGGCAAGCTTATGGCAATATGTATGAATAGTTGTGAATTCGTTCTGAGAGTGAGTGTTGTAAAGTAATCCTTATACTCAAATTGAAATCATTGTGTGAAATTGAGGATGTTGTTTTGAAGTGACGACACTAGTTGAAATACTAGAAATATTAGCACCTCGGTGAGAAATTGAAGAGGATAGGTGTCAGTGCGTGGTGAGTCTGTGTCATGGTCTGGTTCCTCATAATTCAAGCCTAATAGTGATAACATGCATAAACATGAGAGAATGATCGGGATTTATAGACAAATGATGGTGAAACCTAAAATATGGATACTCTTGTACAAAGATTTCGTAGTGAGTCATAGTGCGTCGCTTGAGGACAAACAACGAATTTAAGTTGAGGGTGTTGATGTACCGTGTTTTAACAGTACTTTTAATGCTTTTTCCTAAAGTTTAGTTTGTGTCCAAAAGCCTTTTTGTATTGATTTTTATGTAAGTTTCTCCTTATTTGCAGAAAATCTGTCTGAAGATTAGCGCGGAAGTTTTTGAGAGAGAAATGCAGAAGAGACCACCTACTGAGCTTATGATGGTCTATCGAGTCTGTGATAGTCCGTAGGTGGCATCGTAGTTAAGAGAGAAACTGCTGAAGGAAGATGGGGAAGTCTAACCTAGTGTGAGATTACAGAATTTTATGACAGACCATCATAGACACGACGGTCCATCTAGCTGGTTGGTCGTAACGATCAAAGAGTAGTCCAAGTACCCAACTTCCAAGAAGTTAAAGTATTAGGAACGTATATCCTTGACGGACCGTCGTTCTTGGAACGGTCCATCATACTTGTTCGTTGAGGATAATGAAGAAAACAGCAGAAGAATTTGTGAAGTATGGGACGACAGAGGCCACGACGGCCCGTCGTAACCACTAAGGCCCGTCACGATGTCCGTCGACTCAGACACGTTTGCACAGATTTTCAGTAATTAGAATCCTTCTTTTATTAGGTTTTTGTTTTTATTATAAATAGTTCAAAAAACCTCATTTTTGGGGTTAGACTTTTCAATAATTTATAGTTCTCTTGTTCAAGTATTGAAGAATTAATTTCAGTAATTGATACACTTTTTCTGGAATTGATTGTAGGTGGTTATGTTAATTAATCAAGTGTATTTTTGGATTCTATTCTTTCTCATTTAAGTAAGTGCATGAATTCTTATATTAAATATATGAATAGTGCGATTATGACCTTGGGTAACTAAACTCCATAACTAGGGTTGTGGGAACCATGGGTGAATAATGAGGTAAAATCTAATTAAAATAGCAATTCTAGAATAGTGTGTTGCATGTATTGATAATTCTTTTGTTTGGAAGTCTTTTTAACGGATGGGCAACGTTAGAACTTGCCTTAATTCTACTTGTCGGACCAAGGAGGTAGATAATAGGAAAAGAATTATCAACATAGATTTAGTGTACACTATCCAATAGGCTAGTGTCAGTTGCTACGAGGTAATAACTTAGTCAAATATCGAATACAATACTTAATATGAGGTAAAGGTAAGGGTTAGTATAGAAACACACGTAGCCGAACCAAGGTGCATAACGAAATTTTCTAGATGCCGGACCAAGAATTTAAAGACACATAACTTATAACTTTACATGCAAGATACTAGGAAAGAATTGTTATAGATAGAATTATCAAGTTAGGAACCTGTGGGGATCACTTAAGCCCTAGTTACTATATTAATTGATTAAGCTCTGAGATTTGAATCTTTTAGTTGTTTATTTTAGTTTAGTTAATTATTTTCATTAATTTAGAAATAAAAACCCTTTTTTGTCTTTTTTTTCTGGGAAATAGTTCACTAAATAATAGTAATAATAGAATAAAGTTAAGTCTGAAATATTTTCTTCTTAAGATATATCCCAACCTCATTAGTTGGGTTCTTTACTTGAACAACCACTTTACTTCTTATTTGAGAAGTAAGTTTAAGCGTAACAATATTGACATGTTTTACATGTTTATTTTGGGAGAAACTTGTATCAAAGCTTATTGACATGTTAATACGTGCATAAATGTTGGAAACATCTGGGTACGACCCCAAAAGGGCCGCACAAATGGCCCTCAAGGAGGACCACAAACAATGTCTAGGCACTGCCTTGGCAATGTCAAACGACGGGCTTGAATGGTGCCTCGTTGGTGCAACTACGCCCCGTCGATGGGGAGGCATCTTTCAAGTTTTAGCCTACTTAAGGATTAATCCAATTACAAGCCTCTGACTCCGATGAAGTCCAAAAGTACGATCTGTCATTGGACATACTGGGCATCGATGCAGCCTGTGTCAACTGCCAGCCGTTCCAATGTTTTCGAAGAAGTTTCATGATAAAATTATCTATACTTCAATCTGGCCATGGGTCTTTCTCAATACATTTTCAAAATCATGTTTATAATGAATTGATGATAATATACTAAATTTCATGTCAAATTCAATCCAATTTCATGATGAACCCATGTCCTCTTAAATTGTTAAATTAGGTTATGTTTTGGGCAATGTGATCTTTATTATATGTTTTTTGAATTGTGATTCTATAATGTTGAATTGCTTATGTATATTGTTGGTGAATTTTTTATTAGTGATCCATGTGGATCATGCTTTTAAGGTTTGAATAAGATTAGTCTATAATTCTTCTAGCTTCTATAGATTGCTAATGTAGTTTCAATGTGATCTCGATTCTATAGAAAATTAAAGTATGATATCATTAGGTTATGATATCTTTAGATACTGCCTTATATTTTAATATTTATGAATTATAAATATTTATCAATGATCATAAATGTAAGGGGGATTGGGTTAGGTATCTATGTGTCTCTACTCGTGAATTGGTGGTGTAGTGTACATGTTAGTATCATTATCTTGTGGTGGTTTATGTATAATTTAGTCCATGTTTTTGTACATTTATCTACTGAGCTATAATTGAATATTTTATGAAATATTAATATGGATCAATGACTATCAAAGGTTGATAAGTTGGTAAGGTTTACACGATTCCCCTACTTATCTTATAGAAATGCCAGATGATTGTCCTTGTATTGTATTTTTTTGTATGGTCCATTTATGGTGGCTGCGTTAACTTTATTGTCATTATATATTTGATGTGATAGTTTCCTTGAAACAATTGTATTATGAGGGTGTGGTGGTGATGATCACCAAATGTGAAGCATGTCTAGTATTCTGTTCTAGTTGTGATCTAGATTGTGTTATTTATGTATAAGTTTGTGAATGACTATGTTAGATTTATGCTTAGGTTCTGCCATTGATGAAGTAATAATGATTAATTACCCATACCTATGTACCACTTTATGAATGTGTGATTAGCTATGGATAGGAGTCTTGAATGCAAGCGTTGAATTTATCTTGTCTACTATGCTAACTTATGATGTGTGGTCTATGATTTGATGTGCATTAAGATTTTAAGTGGGTGGCTGACTCAGTATGTTGTTGATAGCCATTATGTGATCATTTATACCAATATACACACACACCTCATGCATGCTAATGAGTAGTATAGGATCATGGTGTCTAATTAAAGGACATTTTCATTATACTACTATGCATGTAAAGTACATATTCATGAAATATGTTATGTATCCTTTAACTAGGATGAGTTGATAGGTTGGGACCTTGTCTATGCTTGCATAGTGTGCCTTGATAGGATATTTCCTAGGTTGGTGATTTATGTACATGAATAGGCATGCATGAGCATGTTATGAATATGTCTTACATTCTATGATGTCAAGTGCATGATATGATGAAGTATGAATATGCATAGTGTCTAAATGCGTTTACATAAAAGTATTGCTCATATAGTTACACCTATACTCTTATGCATGAATGAAATACAAGTATAAACATTTGTTGTCAGAGGGTCTTTATGTGAAAGGTTTGTTCACATATATGTATAGACATACATATGAAACTATGTCTAAGATGCTTGTATGATGATCTAGTAAATAAAGGGGATATTTGAAGGTGTTCTCAAGAGTACCCTAAACTAGATGGTGCTTGAACATGTCCTGTCCATGTGAAAGGTTTCTCACATTATTTAGGTTGATGAACTCTCATCTATGACATATGATCTAAGCATATTGGAATTAAAACTCTTAAAGTATATTCTTATAAAGTAATGAATAATAATGGCTTTCAATAAAGGGAACTTAGCTTAGCACTGAGTGAACTTGAAGATGAAGGGTGTCCCTTCCCTAGTAGGAAGGTAGGTTCATCATAGTCCTCACAAGGTGGTTAGCCTCATAGACCAAAGGTCATAGAGTGACATTTCCATATATAACACAAAGTTTCATAAACTCTGCTTGCCCCAAAGGAAATAGGAATAATATCTCACCTAATATGCTAGCATATGATAATGTTCTACTTTTGAAAGGTAGAGCACTTTCCCTTGGTGTAAGGCTCTGCAAGACAAATTCCATGTAGCACTCATGTTCTTAGTGTCGGTTAAGGCTATACATTCCCAAAGTAAAACAGACAATGGAAGTAAAGTAAGGACCCTAAATAGGATAACCTAAGGGAAGTTGTGTAGTGTAGGTGACGGTATGACGCTTTACCTATGCATTGCACAAGTGGGACCTGAAGGGAGTCCTACGAAGGTGTTCCAATGTATATGTACATGTTTATGTTTCTCATGCATGACATTGTAGTATGTCTACTTGTTGTGATGGTATGCTTCTTAATAAGTCTATATGATGTGTCCTTACCTTATATGCATAATGTGGGTCGTAGAGACTATATGAAGAATGTCTTACTTGGCATTTGTGAAGTTGCCTTTACTTTCTTCACTGGGGTATTGCTTGGGAAGTTAAGAAGTTAAGAAGAAAAAGTGTTCACCAAGAAAGGAGAAATATGCTCACCGTAATTTAAATAAGCTTACTATAAAGTGGTGACTAATATAAATTTAATGCGATCTATGATTTAATATATGTAAGGTTGTGACCATTGAATATACCTCAATTAAGTATGTAAAAGGTATTATGCTTATTGTGTCATGTTTTATGAAGTTTTCACGAAAAGGCATGATGCATGGTTTCAAGGGAAATGTCCCTTTTTAAATGCATGTTTTTGCATGGTCGTAATACTTGTGTATTCTTGTACTAACTCCATTCTTCTTTCCCTTTTTACACAAAGTGTAGGTTATGGATACTTACAAAATGTTTCTATAGTGAAAAAATTAATATGTGATTCCCAAGCTCAAGAAAATGAATCCTTAAGTTCAATGATTTCCTAAGTTACTATAAAGTCTTGTAATAGTATACTTTTGATTTATTCTGTAAAGGTATTGTCCCTAATCTACTCCAATAATTTAATGTCTAATATGGAAAATAGACTTAGAGTCTAACTATGTAAATATTGTATTTTATAGATAATGGAAGTGATGTTTCTAGTATATGATGTTCTATGAAATCTTTAAATTTTTTGCTAAATTTACCTATGAAAATGCGATAAATGATAACTATGGGCTTCTATATGTCCTCCAAGAGGTCAAGTACGCCATATTACTTCTAGGGGGGTGCTCCCTGGTCGTGACATAGGATTTTTATAGATAAGTAGAAAAAGTAGATCCATCTTACCATTTCACCAAGATTTGATCATCGTTGATCAAGCCTCGTAATTCATCAATATTTTATGTATAAGGCAATATCGGAATGTGCAATAACATATTAGAAATCCTAAATCAACTATCATAAGATCAAGATCACATAATGTACACTACATCATCAATTCTATAGGAGTAGAGAACTATATATAAAACATACCAGATATCTAAACCTTGATCCCATTGATCAATCAACAACAATTCACCATCAATTTGAACATAAAACAGTAGCAATAAGTAATTCAACATACTAGAATCATAATTTAATCAACATAGAATCACGATTACAATGCCACATTATAAGCTAATTTGAGAAATTTAGAGGATCATGGATTCCTCATGAAACTGGATTAGAAGTAAATTCAACACAGTAGCTAATACATAATTCATCATAAGCATGCTTCTAAAATCGTTTTAAGAAAGAACCCTTGACTAGATTGAAAGATTGATGGTTTGATCATGAAATCACTTTTAAAATATTTGAAGGAACTCTTTAGATGGAAGGTTCTCTAAAGATAAAGAATACCTATATCTCATTATAGAAGACAACCACGAAAAATTGATGAAGATTGCTTGAGAATCCATCACCATGGTTGTTCTTGACCTTCATCTCCAATGGAGGTTTCTTGTTTTGTTTTGATAGGGAAGTCTCATTTTTAAGAATGGATTGGGAATGGGGTTTTCATCCTCTTAAAAAACTTAATATACCAAAAAATAACCCATAAAAAACCTGCATAGTAATTTATAAACGTGGGGTGAATTTCATATTCACCCCTTCAATGAAACAATGTGATGCAACAGCTGCAGGCACCTTACGACGGTCACAAGGCTACACCTCGTAGACCCATTGACGGGTCGTACGGGCAACCGTTGTTTTGTTTTTAGGCTCAACAATTGGGGATTAAGATCCCAAGTTAAGTATGGGGCTAACCCTTCCAATCGATGGGTGTAGGTGAACTAACGGGGTGTCGTTCCTGGCGTAGATAGATACTCCCAAGGCAGTGTCTAGAATCCTTTGTGTCCAACTCAAGGACCTTTTGCGGGGCCCTTGGGAAATCATGCTCAGACGTTTCCAACGCAAATCTTATCATATACAAGTTAAGGACCTTCTATATAAATTTCAACCAAAAGAAAAACATAAAACATAGGAAGAAACAGTAAGGCATCATTTGTTTGCACTTAATGGAGGTCTGAATCTTAATCATTCAGATTCAACCTATTAAGTAAATTTGTTTTTAGGTTTGAATGTGAATTATTGAGATTTCAGCCCATTAAGTTCTTTTGTTTTATTTTTTAAAATGTCTCTTAATGGGTCTGAAGAGGTCTAAGTGAATCAGATCTGTAGAACACGCTTAACAACATTCACACTCATTTAATAAGTTATCAAATAACAAATCATCGCTTCTCTGTGTTAAGCATGCCTTGTTATCTCATAAATAAAAACTTTCTTTCTCTCTTTTCTAAATCACACACCATTTTTCCCTATTGAACTGATAAGCTTTTATAAATCCTTTCAACTTATTTTTATATTAATAATTTTCTTGTATTGACTGTGTCAAGAACAGTGTTGTTGTAGTGGAATTTATCATGGTTTTTAAATGAACAAAATTTTACTTCCAAATCATGGTTATTAAAACTTTAAAACATTTTTTAATCAAAAGAAATATATTTTGTTGATATAAAATTTTTATTTATTTTTTATTTATTTAGTGTTAATTTCACATGCACATTAGTATATTGAAAACAAACAATATGTATTAGGCTTAAGTCATCACCAGCCCCTTAATGTTGTCTGCATAATTCACTTAGACACCTCAACTAAGACTAGTACCAATTGAACACTTTTACCTATACAAAAACCGTTCCTATTAGCATTTTTTGATAATCATCAAAAAATGTGAAGAGTGTGTGATACACTTGCGGTGACGTGGCAAAATGACTAATTAAAAAATAACATTTGGCATTGGACCCCGAAAAAAATAAAAAAAACACATTTAATATCCAATTTTTTAAAAAAGAAAAAGAGAATATGGAAATGTCAACCTATTCTACCCCACCTTACCTCACCCCACCCCAACCCCCTTTATTCTTCATCTTAATTTTCATCTTCTTCCCCAAAACACATTCTTTCTCAAATTACTAAATCTTATTATTTTCCAATAACTTCAAGATTTATATATATATATATATATATATACTAAGAGTGAAGAAAAAAAGATAATTTTGTTGGCGGTTAATCAACTCTACATCGATGACATTGATAGCTCCAAAATTATTTCTTTCAAATTTTTGATATCATTTTTGATAAATTTAATAAATACATATGAATTTGAGTAAAAATCTTTTATCTTCTTTCATCTTCTTTATATTTGTTCCTTCTTTTTTATGAGATTTGAAATAAACCATACGAAGTCTTTCTGTCAAATCAGAATCTACATAGATGATTTTCATTTATCTTCATATTTGGAAGATATAAATTTTTTGTATATAAAAAAAAAGGAAGGAAAAAATAATGTTGGAGCTTAAATGAAGAATGTTTTGTAAAATAAATTATGAAGAATATGATAGGTAGAGAGTGGGGTGCTTTCCTTTTTTGGAAAAAGTGTAAATAAAAATAGAAAAATATTTTTTAAAGTTAATTATAATGCCAAGTGTCAAAAAATGAAGAAAAAAATATGAAAAAAAAACCGACACTGTTTTAAGTTTTTTCACGCGCTTCAGGGAAGTGCAATACACATTTTCTGTCATATCAGCATTTTGTGTCTAATCGGTACATGTTTTGAACAATTTAGGTGTTCAATAGGTACAAGTCTTAGTTGAGGTGTGTAAGTGAAATATGCGGACATCTTTAACGGCCGATCGATGACTTAAGCCTATTAATTATTTAGTGTTCAGATTTAGAGACCACATCATATTATTTAAATGTGTATTCAGATCAAAACACCTGAATCGTAATAAAAATCCTAATATTCATATGTGTATTCAAATTCAAACCTCTTAATCTTAAAAGAAATAGATGAGGCCTAAGACACACATGCATGTCTTAAGGCTATCTTTCGAACGTCATCGGCCCTTCTTGGTCATTTGACATCCAAATCATTTCAAATTAAGTGTGAATACTATAAAACACATATCTATCATATCTTAAACATTTTTAGGCACATGTGAGGCCCTAAGAACCTTAATTCATTTTGAGGGTCTTGACAATATGCCCCTCTAGGGAACATCGTCCTTGCATGACATTTTGGGGCAATTTTTTTAAAACACTTTCAAGTAAACAATCAACCATAGAAAAACTCACAATATTTGAAAATAATCACATAAAATTCAATGCACCAAACATAAAAGGAAGACAAACTTCAAGCCATTTTGCACTCAATGCACACAAGCAAGAAAATTCTTATTCACTCACTCCTCAATGCATGAAACACATAGGTTCTTGTCATCTTCATAGAAGGAACATCCTTCTCCTAATCATCAAATTGTCTTTATATCTCATTTCATTAGGAGATCATTATGCAAAAATCATTAAGTTATACATAGGCATGTTCAACATTACTCGAGAAGCACACAAGCAACTCATACTTCAACGCATACATACTTGAGTCAAGTACACTACACCATTTTAGGCCTAAGGCCACACTACATATGGACAACACTTATAAAGTGTTGCCTTAAATATTTTTGGGCACACTTTTAAAGTGTAGTTTTAGTTTTTAGGTTTTGACCACGGTGACATTAGCAACATTTGCAAGCGTTCTCTTTTGTGGTATAAGCTTCATTTTTAAGTGTAGTCATATCATGATATATTTGGAAACGCTTATTTATATCTATGAATACATTTTCAAACTTTGGTATTTTTAAATTTAGAAAATAACACTTTATACGTGTGGCCTTATGAATTTCCTAAAATTTTCACTATGATTTTTATTCCCTCCAACATATTTTACTCTCCCTCTAATTTCTAATTGGACAAAAAAAGAACTCATATAATATAAATTAAAAATCTTTCAAAATAAACAACATTCAACTCTAAAATCAAATTTGTATCCCAAAATTAGAATAACAGTTGTTATTTACCCATAAATCTCACGCCTAAAAAAATCCTAATTCCTTCTTCTTCATCTCGTTTGAATCATAAATTCTCAATAGTAACCAGTAAATTGATTGATTAAAGTTTTATTGCTTTAAGATCTCGCACATTTTCAACATTAACAGCACGGTCACAGTACCCTCACTCAAGAAGGCTTCTCAGGTGGAGACGCGCCTCCCCCTTTGCTTTTCTGAGGAATTACTTCAGCAACTTGTCCTTGTCTTTGGTCATGTTTGTTTGACACAACCATTATTACCATACATTAAAAACTAGTAATTAATCACTTTGTTTAAAGAGGTAAATAAATCACAAGAATTTCGTGCGAGCGAAGCTTTTTGGAAAAAATCTTTTGGATACTATTTGTGCAGAGTATTGTGATTTTTACGTATGCATGTTCCTTTGAGTATATGAAATGTGATTGCAACCTATTAAATTTTGTTCAGAAGAGGTTTATGTGTGATGTTATTTTGTTATATTCCTTTTTCTCTTGTTGGTGTATGTCCTGAATGCTCATATCTGTGACTGTAAATCTGTAGAATCTCATCTTATGAGGTTTATGGAGTTGTTCCACCTCCACGTTAGTCAGCTTTCAGGTTTCTGGAAGTTAATTAGAAGCCAATAAAATACCCACAACCAATGTAGCTGCACATATTTTAGCTCCTCACAGCAGCTGTACTTCTTGTGCCTGCAGCTGCAACTGTGACTTGTGTTGTTCCTCACGCTACACTACCTAAATCTCTAGGCTCACTGAATCATGTGGCTTTTCAACCTCCCACCAGTTATTATCCTCATTAATTTTTACAACTAAAACAAGCTATATTTGTTATGATGGTATATATCCCAAGACTTTGCTTCCCAACAAGTTGCTTTGGCTCTTAGGCTATCTACATCTCCAGCCACTACAACGGTTCATCCAGCAACAACACGACCAAGTATCACTTCACAGACATGTAAAGCTACTGAGAAGGACAAGTGCCCTTCAGAAAAGTAATAATTACAGGAAATTCCGGCTGGTGAAAAAGGTCAAGAAACTATAAACCAGGTATGTGCTTAGTCTCCTTGACCTATACAATGGTATCTCCATGAAATTGCCCTTAACTGGCCTTTGATGAGAAAATTATAATGGTCATCTTCTAGTGAAGTACATAAAGCTAAATGAATGACCAGAGATAGGAATGAATATTCAAAACATTTCATATTATAATTTCTGGCATATGAACCTAAATTTAAGTATCTACAAGTTCCTCTATTATCACTATCTGTTGGTTGTAGTATCCCACCGGGCCACTGGTTGTGCAAAAAATTTTGCTCCAAGACTCCAAAATAAACGAATCACCTTGATGAGAACCAAAATTTTAGATGATATCATGTAAAAATTGAAATAAGAAAAAAGGAGGAATTGTAGATGATATATTAGTATTGCATTTTCTACTTTACCAACTCAATTTAGTGGACGATTGAGGGGCTTATGTATCGCTAGTCTTAATGGATAAAAAACATCTCTAAGTGATTCTGTTTAGCCATTCATTGACTAAACTATGTGTAATATATCAGATCAACATCAAGAGTGACGATATAACTGATGAAAGATGTTGGTTAATGTGAGAGTAGTTACCATAGTGGTTGTGACTAGACGTCAGACGTATTTTTTTCCATTCCTCATTTGGAGGGCCTCCACGAAATCACGAAGTTCCTATGACTTAATGGAAAAACTAGTAAGTAATTTATTGCCATAGAAAAGTTTTAGAGGTAAACAACTGTATCATCTCCTTTACAAGAGAAAGGTCAAGGAATTTCAGGATTTTAACCAGTGTAAGTTTTTATTTCAGTTGGAAATCTATCTATTATTTTGTATGATTGTTCTTTCATTTTGTAATACTATTTTTCTAAAAGATCCATTGGAATTTAAGAACAATTTAGAGGAAGCAGGATGGAGGGTTGGAAGGTCCCCAATTCATAAAGTAATCACCGAATCATGGGACCACCAAGGTGAATAATGTTAAATGCTTATATTTTTGTTATGCTGTGTGATAGTGTAGTAGTTTTTTCAGCATTTGCATTTAGAATTATGATGCCATGGATATTTTTTGTAATAAACATTCTTGCCTGTTAACTTTCATTTGACAGATCACAATGCATTTTGGTGTGTGGTGTGTCCTTTTTTGTGTATGTCTGGTGACTCTCTACTACCATAGAGTACTAACCTTTGCATTTTTAAAACCCAAACACAACAAAAATAAACAGCAGGGAAATTCTAGTGAAAAGCATGAATAAGAGTGCAATAGTCTTCGAAGTAAGGTGTACATTTTCCAAAACTACAAGAAGTTCCTAATATATGTAATAACATCGAGTTGCTACAAAGCTGCTATTATCTATGCTTTCCTTAGCTATTTTTTAAACCTAAACCCTAGATATTTTATTTGATTCTCTTGTATACTTATGATATTGTATCTTACTCTTGTTTGCACTTATCCTTTATTCTATCGAACAAGTACATTACATTAGAAACAAGCTAATTTAGCGTGACAATAGTTAATACTTGTTTAACTTTCAAACTTGAGGATTAGTACATAGAATGACATGTTCATTTTTACTAATTTATATCCATTTACCAGTTGTTCCACATTTTTCCAGTAGAGTGTAAACTGCCCCCCTTATTTACATTCCTCGATGTAACAAGTTCTTGATCAGTAGAGTAGCTTATTTTTTTAAATTTACTCTTGGATTCATACTATCTTTGTTAGGCATTTCTGAGATTACTCTGAAATATATCATATCTTGACTTTCGAATTCAAATTATGACCTCTATTATTTCAAATATTTTCCTAAATATGTGAATATCAAGTCTTTTTTATTACAGTGTAGTAACAAAGCCTATTTTAATCACATGCAAACACTATGGTTAATCAAAAATTACATTTTAAAATAGCTTTATTTTAAGTGTGTTAATTCGTCGCTACGAAGCAATGAACCAACGCAAATTCGAGATTTTTTCAACTGTGTGCCTTCGTTTGGTTCCTCACATTTTCTTTTGCTTGATTAGGTGTATGCAATATAGCCTATAAATTATGAAAAGTAGGAAAACTTGATATTTACATGTTGTTCTGCCTATGTTTGATTCGTATAACAATGTTTCTTCTTTAGTAAAAGGAGAAACACATGGTGTCTGAAAAGAATATGCATCAAGATACTAAATTGTAAAAAATTCAATAAAGTACATAAGAATATTTTAATAGTTATCTTAATTTTTAGCAAATGCTAAATTTCTTTTATAACAATTTTCCTTAATTTAGTTGCACACACCTAAGTTGCTCGGACTCGGGTGCGGGTATCCGAGACGGATGCGAATCCGAGAGTCGGATTCGGCGGAATCCAAATTTTAAGATTCGTGGGTGCGAAACCGAGTATGGATACGGGTGCGGGGATACGGCTAAAATTTTCAATATTATAAAAATATAGTTATGAAGATATTCTAAATTTGAGAGATATATTGTGATAAACTTACATGTATTTTGTAGAATTCTATCTTTTGTTCTTCAAGATGAGATTACTCTTCCACTCTTCCTACAAAGACACAACAAAATAGAAACTAAACATTAAAAGAATTTACAAATCACAATAGAATAAATATAACTAAAAGAATCAATAAAAATTGGAAAGAAGAACTAACCTTAAAACATGGATAGTAATAACTCTTGAAAGTTGAAACAAAGTGAAAAGTTAAGAAAACACTACAATTATTAAAATTCAAGAGATACACAAAGATATTTATCCATAATTTAGATATTCATAATTACTAATCAATATTCAATACACCAAGCAAAAGTGTAAAACATACTATTGAACAAAAAACAAGAGATTGTCTCAACTTAATTCATAACTTAAAATTAACATAACAACAAAATATTGTCAATTATCAAGTTATTTAATTAAGTTAGCTATCTCTTCCACATCTTCTTCAACTTCTTCCAAATCTTCAAACTCTTCCTCAAATATCACACCTTCAATTTGAGGGTCATCTATTGAAAGCTCGGTTAGATCATTAGTTGTCTCATCAATATCAAACCGATCTCCACCTAAAATAAATTTAAAAGAATAAATATATTAGAAGATCTTGTATAAAAAGAAAAGAACACCATTTAAACTAAATAATTGAAGAAAATATAGACATACCAACATCCCAATATTTGCTTGGCCCATTTATATATTTCTCTTTCTTGCGAGACAACAATCGGAGATTATAATGTACAAACACTAAATCTTCGGCTCTTGAAGTTGCTAACTTATTTCTCTTGATATTGTGAATCAAAGAATATGTACTCCAATTTCTTTCACAACAAGAGGAAGAAGCCGGTTGAGTAAGCAACTTGTAAGCTAATTGTTGCAAAAGTGGAGCCGAGACCCCGTGATTTGCCCACCAAGAAAGAGAATCTTCATACATCATAGCGTCAATCACATGAGGCTCACTAAAATAGCCATTTCCGCTACAAAAGGATCCATACTCCAATGAGGCTTGTTTCATTTCATTAGAATTTTTAAAGTACCTTTGAAAGCACTTGACTCTATTCAATGAAATTTCACTATCTTCATTGGGAGCTAGCTTTCGAATTCCATTCTCTCCTTCAAGCCATGATTCATGATAATATTTGGGAACCAAAGAATGTGCCATACAATGTAGAGGTGTGTTACTTTTGTTCCACCTAGCCACAAGAATATCATGAATAGTATCAAAAAAATTTGATTGACCGGAAATGAGATCTTTTCCCTCATGCTCAAAGATGACTTTCTTGACTTTCTCAATCATTGAGTCCCACATATCATAAATGAGATGTAATTTTGGACCATCAATATCGGCACTTCTTAGCATATCAACAATTGGTTCCGTAAATTTCAAGAAATAGTCAATACTATCCCATTTTTCATCATTCATTATGAACGATTTTATTTCACGTGTCTTGGCTTCAATTCCCTTATCCCCCTTATAATTCTTCCATTCATCATCCATGACCATTTTCTCCAAAGAAGATTTTACTTTGCGAATTCGGGTGGTCATAATGATGTGTGAGGCAAATCTTGTTTCACCAACCTTCAACAAACACAAATCCGAATGTTTTTGAAAAAGTGCATGTGCCATGTCATGGTTCACAACAAAATTCTTTAAATTGCTCACTTCACTAAGTAACTCTAAAATCCATTTACAATTAGTAAAGTGAGGTGATTTTTCCGAAGGTTGGCACATACTTTTCAAAGCTAGATTCAAACAATGAACAACGCAAGGAGTCCAAAATATATGAGGATATTTTTGCTCCACTATAGTACCGGCAAGTTTCATATTACTTGCATTATCCGTAATAACTTGAACAACATTGTTTGAACCTACATTTTCTATTGCTTCAATAAATAAGTTAGCAATATATTCACCATCTTTTACGATTCCACTAGAATTGATTGAATTCAAAAACATTGGGCCTCCACTAGATGATGCCATTATATTGATCAAAGGTCGTCTTTTAGTATCGGACCATCCATCCGAACAAATCGACAATCCTTTCTTTTTCCATGTACCTTTTATTGGTTGCAACTTTCTATCAATATGTGTTTTTTCTTGAGCTAAAAGAGTTGACCTCAATCTATTATATGATGGGGGAATATAACCGGGAATGGAATTTTCGGCTAGAAACTTAGAATATTTTTTAAAATAAGGAGAGTTGGCAAAGTTGAATGATAAACCTGATGCGTAGAACATCCTAGCGGCTAATTTGTCGGCCGTATTCCTCTCATAGATGCCGAATGATTTTCCGATAGCTCCACTACTCGAACTCTTTCGTTTTTTTTTTGTTGAATAAGATCAGTCCCCTCCGGAAGTGATATATAATCATCTTTTTTTCTTGCATCAACTTGAACATTGGTTCGTTTTCTTTCCGCTTGTTCATGCTCCATCTTCAAAATCGCATATATATCACCACTATTTTCTTTACATATTTGAACACCATGACCCGATAATCTCAAAAGATGTGCTTTCACCCTATTATATGATCCCGTAACTATTTTATTACAATAGTTACAAGACCATGTCCTATTCCCACCCCCATTTGGAGCCATTGAAATTACTTTAACATGATTCCATAGAGGTTTATCATCAAAATCTATTCCTACACTTTTTGTAGGTCTCATGAAATCTTTTTTCTTTTGACTACTTGAAGTCATCTTGCTAAAGAAAGGAAGATGAGTTTTTTTTTTTTTTGCTTACAAGTTGAAAAACAAAGAAGAAACAATGGTGTTTTTGGTTTTGGGAGGGAAAAGTAGATGAAGGTGACTTTTTTTTTACTAGATGATGATTTGATGTGATATTTTTCTTTAATCCTACTCTACTTGGAAGACTTTTGAGGTTTTTTTTTTTCATCATTNTAAATTTAGATTTATGTGATATTTATATTGATATTAATATGATTAAATTTGAATTTGAATCCTTGAAGATAAATTTCAAATATTCTATCATAATTCATCTTGTCTTTGACTCTTTGTGCATTCCCTTTGTTTTTTCTTCTCTCTTTAAAAGCTATACTTTTTTAATATTAATCATTAATAGAGAAATTCAATAATTTTGATTAATTATATAAAGTTTATTCAAAAATTTTAATTAAAATTAATTAATTTAAATTCATAAAGGTAAAATCTCTTTAAAAACAGTAAAAGGATGTATTTCATCCCATTATAAATTCATAGATATTTTTTTCATAAATTAAATGAATTATATTCTTGTTACATGATTTATATCCTCAACTTTCCTTAAAATAAAATAAAAGCTGTATTGATTTTATTAACTTTAGAATGGAGTAAATAAAATAAAAGCTGTATTGATTTGATATGTGGCTCTTCCACACTCCAAATAATAAGTCAATATTAAAAAAAAATTAATATTTAAACTTTTTTCAACTTCCAAGAAAAAAGCTTGTCCTAGAAAAAAGGCTTTTGAAACTTTCAATAAAATTACATCTCTCTTCTCAACTCTTCTTCTTCCTCTTCTCAACTCTTGTTCTTCTCTCTTCTCAACTGTCAACTCTTCTTCTCTTTAGCCGGCGATGTCGCCGGCAACTTGCCGGCGTTGTCGCCATAAAAATAATTTTCTCTTCTCTCTTCTCTGTACTTTTTTCAAGCTTTGTACTCTTTACGTCGTCGGAAATTGATTTTTTCTTCCCCAATCTTTTCTCGGCTGCGGTCAAAGCGTCCGGATTCGATTGACCGAATCCGACACGCACCCCGCACCCGCACCCGCACCAGAGTCGTGTCGAGACGGGTTCGCCTGCAAAAATGAAGAGTCCGCGCAACTTAGGCACACACCAGATCATGCCAAGTAGGGCATCCTCTACATTGAAGTTGAACTACAAAATCTTCTCCCAAATCCTAACATATGGATTTTGAGAAATGTAACTGCCAAATTCTATCTTATGGAAGATTGTTGTTAAATATTGCTGGTATTATTATTTGTAGGTATATAAGTATTGCACAGCTGCTGCAAATCAAAAATTTGTTCTTGGGAGATTTAGGTGCAAATATTTATTCTTTTTAACTTCTAATTCTTAGTTGATACCACGGCATATTGTAGACTATGCTTTAATCCTATCATTTGTTGGTGTTTGTATAATACAATGATATTGGATATATAAGTATAGACACACGAGCAGTATTTCTCTCCTCTGTTACTCTCTTTGTGTTGTAGTAGTTCTACAGTTTGATTGGTATTTGCAAAACCTGTATTAATCTTCTCTCATCAAATTTCATTTATGTAAGAATTTTTCAGCCTTATATCTATTTTTTGCTCTTCTTATGTCACACTGGTCTCTTTTGCTTGTACTTGTAAATTCGTTCTTTGCTCTCATGCTAGCAAGAAAATTACTTAATGCTAAATTAGTTTTAGATTTTCAAGTTAAATCGAAAGAGCTTCAAGAATCTCAGAGGCTTGCAGCTAAGACACAGACATCACATTCGCCTTTCATTTCCCATGTAGTTCTTCCTTCTAGGTAAGTGATGACCATGGGTTAAACTAAACTTGAATTTACGTTAGTTTTTCCTTAATATTGTTTACTTGTATGAATTCCATTTGGACTCTTTGATTTCAAAAAGTATGTTCAGCTGGCTCCTACTTTGAAATGGACTATTTTAATTCAAATCTTTTTGATGTTTTTGGATTATATAACTATATGATTACTAACATTGAACTATCGAATGTGTCTTGATGCAGATTTCTATGCAGGTGCATTGTAAGCAGGCACAAAAATCCTAAGGACAGTGGAACATTCAAGACGACTGAAATTTCATTTACTTGTGTTGGAAGTTCCCCATTAATTGTGCATTAGTTATAGGAAGCAAAGTTCCAGCTTTGTGCTACATTTTCTCATATAGTGAGTATAATAATAAAGATGCATATAACCTAGCAAGCAGTTGTGCATACAAGGTTGTTCGTCCCAGTCGATGCAAAACACATGTTCTAAGGAAAATGTTACTGATATAGCTACTCCAACTCCTGCTGTTTCTTCCCCTTGTTCAGCAGCAATCATTTTTACAGATTCATACATGAATTAAGTACTACTACTATTGGATTTTCGAATGATGGTCATCAATTGATAATATAATGGATGCTGCTTAATCTATTTGGTGTGTATAGAGGAACACAAAATTTGTTGCTTTATAAGTTTAAGTAGTATATACAATTACTTTTTTTGCTTCTTTTGGTTCATTGCATGAGTATTGTTTCTGGACATTTTTCCAATTAGATGTAATATATGCAAACGGTAAATAATTTGTTCGTATTGTCACTTCATTTATCACTACTAAAACTAGAAAAATCATACTGCTAGTACAAGAATATCGGTAGAGTAATTTGTGTCTTTTTTTCATACTTCGTATGTAAACATGAACTTATTATCTTTATTTACCAGGTGGTCTGTAGATAATGAATAGGATGTCGTTGGGCAGAACAATGATTTTGATTGAATGCAAATAACTGAACCTGTTATGAAATAGTATACCGAAGCTACAAATCGTACTTCCATTGAAACAAAACAGAATGTTGTTGTTTGGCATTACCGAGACACAAATCTTTGTTTTGTGTCTTGCTAAGAAAAAGAGATGTTAGACCATCTTGAGAGTGTTCTTGCATCTGAGCATGTTATTGTGAAGAGTTGGCAGATCATTGTTGAAGTTAAGCCCCAAGTTTTGCCAAATCTTAGTCTTTGCATTTGATGTTTACTCACTTGCTACTTCTACTTTGATAGAAAAATCAATCAACTAGGCCTCATTTCATGGAAATCTTACCTCGTTTAACTTGACGGGATAATATAAACAGGTACAAACTGCAAGACCTAATGAATATAGTTGGAGATATGTATGTTGTTGTTTTGTTCCTTGGCGGAACAAACATATTCTACTGTATTTTCAAGGAGGAGGCTGCTAGTATTGACAAAATCATTAAGCAATACAAAAATTGTAGAAGGATAACAAGAACTCTCATTATACTTGAGGTAATGTACTGATTCCTACTGTATGATGTGGAAAATTAGAGCACAATTTTTTTATCCTTAAACAGATTTATCTCTTATAAGCTTTTGAATCAGTTGTTTTTATCTGTATGTTGATGGTCACCTAGATTTCAACATATGTTTGTTTTGAATGCACTTGGCAATAGTGATGTGATTGAGTGGGGATTCATGCCAATTCTAACTGTCAATTTTTATATGATAAAAACTACAACATTTCTCTTTTAGTATTATTGGCAAACATGGTCACACTTTTTTTGTCTTCTAGTTTTGCCTTATTACTTCCCTTATCATATAGAAAAAATATTTTTCCTACTAGCCTAATATGTTATTGATCTCTTTATTTTTTTCTGCCTTCTGCCTTGTGATGTTGTTTGATTCTTAATAGTAGTTGTAAAATTAAAATACATATGAACTTCTTAATGCGCAAATCTAGTTGATAATATTTTCTGAATCTATTTAATTTTTAATCATTATACTGAGCAAAGGTGAATAACAATTCAGTTGTCGGATGAGTTGTTTGATTACCATGTATACCACGAATATGCCACAACTACATCTTATAAAGCACGATAAAGATGTCAATCCATTCCATTTTATTATTATTTTTAATTTTGTAACTAGTTGATGTGCAACTGAAAGCTGCAATCTAGAATAGATCTGCAACTTGAAGTGTAATTTGCAATCTACAATTTGTTTTAGATTTGCCTCAGAATATGCAAAGTGAACTCAAAAATTTTAGAAGTATTAAACTGTTGTAATATTAAAGTGTTGCAATATGTTATTTATCTTGAACTTCTTCCCTCTTTTATAACTTTTGCAATCTGATTTTGCTGTACATTTTAAATGTTTAGGGAAATGAAGGTGAACAAATTTGAAGGGTCTCCACAAGTCAAATTGATCTCATTTAAGTGGATGATGGAGAGTATTGTTTAACTATTGTGTACACATTTAGATATTGCTTTACACGTATGTGGATGTACATAACACATATTATGTTTCGAAGTTTATGGAAAATCTATAAAACTGAATTACTTATTAGCTAATTTAATTTTTGACATTATTTATTGCAAAACAATATTTGTGTATTTTAATTACAAATTGTGGCATATAAATATTTTATAGGAAATTTTTTTTACCACACTTAAAAACTGTAGCCATAGGACTCTAAATTGTGTATGTATATAGGCAAAGACTACACTTCAAAGTGTTGTCATATATTAGATATAAAAGGCAACACTTTATAATTGTTGGCAATATGGTAGCAAAGACAACGCTTAAAAGTGTAGGTTAAAAGGTAACACTTTTAAGCGTAGCTGCAAAGTGTGTACTTTTTTCCTTTTAGGCTACACTTGAAAGTGTAGCTGATAAGGCAACACTTTTAAGCGTAGCTGCAAAGCGTGGTCTTTTTGCCTTTTAAACTACGATTAAAAGTGTAGATGATAAGACAACACTTTTAAGCGTAGCTGCAAAAGAGTGACCTTATTCCGTTTTTGCGATGCTTTTAAGCGCAGCAGATAAGGGAACACTTTATGGTTACGGGTCTTTCAGCCACCCCTGAAAAAGAGTGGCCTAAAGTCAAAAAGTGTTGCATTTTATCGAAGGCCACAATTTTTCAATGTTTTTCGTTGTTTAGGCCACACTTTTCTTGAGTGGTTGTACATATTCGTTAGTGTAGTAGTAGTTACAACAGGGATCCTTATCATTAAGTCATAATTCCTTTTTGCCATACCTACCATCATCATGTTTTATTATGTTAATGAGGATTGTCCTTATCCTAAACATATGTTCATGTTATCGTAGAGGTCATATACAAGCAAGGCACAACTGTGAATTCATTTTAAAGGAGACTCTTCAACTTTAACAAAAACATGCTCATACTTTCTTCCTAATGAAATCAACAAGATAAGTCACACCATACACATCACAACAATAGGAAATCATTTCAAAACATTTCATTTCTAGCATGACAATACTCTTCATAAAAATGCATTTATTTGGAATATTCTTGCAATTTATAGCCACACATCAAGAGCACTAGCTAAACATACCTACACCTTTTAAAAGTGAGCCTACATTAATACTTCCCAAGTCAAAAAGGTCACACATTTTTAAGAGACTCATAATTTTTTTCACTTATAGGTAGCTCAAGTTCTCATTGATGGCCAAAAACACCACACCTTAAAACTAACATCAATCATTCTTACATCCTCTCATGAAGTCTAATTAACATTTAACATATCAAAATGCACATCAAAATGAGAAAAGATGAATTTGAGGAAAAATCCACTTGCATGCAACTAAGAGTCTTTAAAACATGAACACCATACTGTCAATTAAGATATACATAACATATGGAGAACATGAAACTTATACTTTTACGAAAAACTCCTATTATGAACAAGCTACTTCGAAAATCTTTTGTTTCAAGCTTTAGAAGGAATAGACGGAAAATATAGGGATATCTACCACCTTATTACTCACATCATCATCCTCCACTTAGGGTAAACCCATTTCAAAGAAACTTATCTCATCCAAGAGGACTTGGACTCGCCAATCCTTCTAGTTAAGCACAAATCCTCACCTTGGGGTCAAACTCATGCTAACTTCTCTTACCCTCACTACCTTCCATCTCTTATGAAGGAACCATTTCCTCATAATTAAATACTCACACTCCACTAGTTGTGGAACTCAAGAGATCAAAATTGATTAGCTAAATTACTCCACTGCATAATTAATGCTCAAAGTTATCCATAACATTGGGAAGTCTAAGGGAACTCTATATAGGACTATTAAGGGCATTCATAACCTTACCATCTATTCACATTATCCCCCACATAGGGTAAAGCTAATCACATATTTATCACCTGATGCCCTCAAACACAAAGGTCAAACCAAGTCAAAGCCAATACTAAATTCTCCTTACTTAAGGAGGTTGGACATTATTGAGATTTTTCCACTCCAAATCTCATCCCAAGTACCTTATTAACTTAACAATCAAGAGATACTCCTCAAGCATCTCTAGTCCTCTAAGTTTACCACCTAAAGGAACCCATGACAATCAAGTTAGGTCATACTACACAACCACATGAGGTATTAACTACACCATGAATTACAATGGTAATTGCACATCTCATCACATTCTACCACATAGTCCTAACAAGGTAAGTAGTTTCGGATTCAATCCTACCAAGATCCATCACCTTTTGTGGACACTTCAAACCGAATATTCGTAGGTACAACCTAAGAAAATCCTCAAATAACCATATTTAAGATCAAACTTCAAAGTCAACTAACCACCATAATGTAGGTCAACATCAAATTTTTTTCTTAACCCTAAAGACTTAAGGGTACATATTACCTTCTATGTTATTCTATGGTAAAGACATAATCTCAACTTATGGAACAAAACCCTTTCTCCATTTCTCCCCACTCTTAGAATATGTTGATAAGGGGAATAATCAATCATAAGGGTTCTATCATTAGCTAGCATACTTCGCAACCACCATACAAGGTTCAACACCTATCTTATATTCTTAGGAACAAGTCTTCATTAAAGACTCCAATCTACACAAGGGAAACTATAGGGGCATTTCTCAAATAACAAGGCAATATCATCCCTTAACTATTTACCACGTTTCTCCAAAAAACATCAAGACTATCTCATAACATTACTCTATCAACATCCTTAATTATAATACAACCAATTTTGAAAAGGGGAACTCCATTCAACTATAACATCTCTTAACAACCTAAAAACACATCATATAATATATTTTAAACATAATATTTTAATTCTTATAATAAGATATGGCCATAAATGGTATCACATAAACATACCAACTTTGACCTTCACATATACTCATCAAGCCACAAAACCAAAGTAAGCATCAAAACTCTCCTATTCTCCCTCAAGCTTTGAATCATCTTCCGTTCAAACTCATCACATCTAAAAGACTACCAAACAAGTAAACATAAGAGAGAAATCATATAAAGCTAAGTTATATGGCATGACACAAGAGTAGTGAACAAAGTGAAACTCTATGGTCCTATAGCCTCTCTCCATATACGAGTCACGTCTCATCACAAATTAACGTGACTCTACTACACGTGGAAACAAGAGACTTTTGACCCTAAATTCACATTTATAATCTTATGGTCTGAGACCAATTTTGTTACGACAGCAGAGAACACCCTATAAGTAACGTGGCTTACTTGACCTCTTAGAGGTCATATAAAAGCCCTTACACATCTTTCACACACACACACACGCACACATACGCACACACATGGTCACGTGCGCGCGCACACACACACACACACACACACTTTGTTTAGAACATGAAGAAGAATGGTATTAGTACAAGAATGCACTAAGCAAGGTAACCATGCAAAAACATGAATTTTTAAAGAGGACATTAAATTTGAAATCATGCACCATGTCATATTAGTAAACTACATGAACATAGGCACATTTAAGCACAATATAATTCACATACATCATATAGACATGGATACTACTCAAAATAGCACATCAAGAAATTTATCATACATAAAGACTTATTCAACACATAGAATACATTACCTCTCATTTATCTTACTTATTTCTTAGGTAACTCTCAAGTGTACTTAGTAAAATGCATCACCTTGAGGTTACCTTATAATATTCTATTAGAGATATGCTTCAGAATCATAAACACATACATTAAAAATTCATAAGCACATCATAAACAAAAACTTCACATAAGAACAACCAACTAAGACAACCCATAAGTCACACTAGTGAAATGTTTTTGTAGCATCCCATAATACTACATCTACAAAGTGTACCTAACAAGTCACCATAGACTAGGCCTAACATACTTATCAAGTCATAACACTTTCATTTATCTGTAGACATAAGACACATACTTCATAACATCATATAATGACTCTATATTTTAATACAATCTCAGTCATAACTCATTTATTTCATACCATAATTAAACCACCCTTATTATTCTTTCACAAGCTTACTTTTGCAATGCACATATGGAGTCTCATACCCCCACATATACCTAGTAAACCTATTTAGAAGCCATAAGTTCTATGCAAATACATAAGCATAATTCATGACTAGACATACAACGTAAGTTAATTTGTATTCATACAATTCATACATACATAACATAAGTCTTACTCTCATATATGTACTAACCTTATACTTTCTTGAATTTCACTTGTGCAATGCATTGGTAGAGGCCATAATCTTACCTATACTAAGTAACCCTCTCAACAAGTTGTGATTAGAGTCCATAGTCTTGTCTTTGTTCATTTCTTACTTTGGGAGACATAAACACAACCGACATAGACCATGTGTGCAACATGGAATCCGGTGTTCTCCTCGCACACCAAAAAGAGAGGGTTAACACTTGTCTAAGGTGTAACCAATCATACATAAATATATATGGGATATCCAAAAGTTATAACCCACGGGGACACGTATTTATGGAACATGGATATTGCTTCTAAAAACATTGACTTACTAGCGTGGATGTTTCCATCTCATTAGACAAAATCTATGTTGGGAACCCGGTTTTTTTAAATGTGAAAGTTCTCTTGTAGGAATTTGAACTTACTAGCGTGAAGCCCCCACTCTCATTTTTCATGTTCAATCGGTGTTAGGCTTGAACTCCCTTTTTAATACATTTAAGCCTTTAATGTATTATTTAATAAAGAAGGCTTTAGGAGCATTCTCTTTCATACATCATATTGCTCAAAGGATTCTAAGATAAGAATATCCTTTCATCCTAGACCCTACATCATGTGAGAATATCCTTTCACATATTCATACAATTATAAATCATGTGTGTGAGAAGAAAATGTGAGATCTACCTTCACATAAAACCTCAATAAAACATGTTCATTACTTAATTAATCATATACTAAGCATGCATAGAAATAGGTAATGATACATTAAAGAACTATACTAAGCATGCATAGAAATAGGTAATGATACATTAAAGAACTATCCTTTCCTTAATCATCATGAATCTAACCTACTCATAGTCACGTGTGAAGAGTGTATGTGCGCAATGGCCAACATCATAAGATAATGGTTATGGTATAACATTGAGGAATCCACCCTCTTAAGATGACAACCGACATTCGTTCATTTAACACCCACCACATTATAGCATAGGAGAGAAGACAAAATCAATTTTTGCATTCTAGACCCCTAGAATTGACTAAGATCACACATTCATATAGGGTACATAGGTAGAGGTAAATAACCATTATGTCTTCATCATTGGAAGCACAATCACCAAACATAACCTAACAAGTTAATTAAAACGTCGAGAACTATAAATGCAACTAGATCATTATTCTAGAGGAAGAGATATCCATACTACTTCATAGATGTGCTAATCATAACCACACTTTATAGTTGATACACTTTACTTCAAGGCCATTATAAACACATATATAGATTAAAAAAAAAGTAAACACCGCCATCATAAGTAGATCATACCACACAATGCTATATAAGACCAATAGTCTTGCAATTCTATAATAATGTACAAGAAGTAACGCAGACGTACCACTTCACCATGCTTTGATCGTCATTTATCAGTTCTCATAATTAATCAATAATTCATGTATAATGATGTATCTAAATATACAATAACATAATCAAAATGCTAACTCAACCATGATAAGATCAAGATCACATAATGTGTACTACATCATCTATTTTATAGGAAGTAGAGAACTATACATCAAACTTACAAAATTTCTAAACTGTGATCTAGTTGATCAATCATAAATAATTCCCATCAATATGAACATAAAGAGTAGCTATAAGTAATTCAACATACTAGAATTATAATTCAATCAACATAGAATAAATTCACATTGCCCACATTACAAGCTAATTTGAGAAATTTGGAGGATCATAGGTTTATAATGATATTTGATTGAAAATCACATTCAAAATAGTAGATAATCCATAATTAATTATGATACTGCTTTAGATATCGTTTTGAGAAAGAACCCATGGCTAGATTGAAAGATTGAAGGTTTGATCATGAAATCACTTCGAAAAGCTTTGAAGGACTCTTTATATGAAAAATTAGCTAAACATGAATAATCAACATGCCTCATGATAGAATAAAACCACTAAAAATTGATGAATAATGCTTGAGAATCCATCACCTTGGATGTTGTTGAGCTTCATCTCCAATGGAATTTTCTAGAGAGGTTATGTTTTGAGAGGGAAGTCTTATTTTTTAAGAATGGATTGGGGAAGGGGTCTTCATTCATTTAAACAAATTAGTATACCCAAAATAAGCCATAATAACCGTCCATAGTAATTTAGGAATATGGGGTGAATTTCCTATTAACCCCTTTAGTGAAATAGAGTGTTGCAACAGTTTCAGGCACCAAACGATAGTCACAAGGCTACGCCTTGTAGATCCATCATTTGGGTCTCAGGATCAACAATAGGGGATTAAGTTCCCAAGATAAGTATGGTCTACGCCCTCCCATCGACGGGCGTAGATAATTTGACAGGGCTTCATTCTTGGTGTAGATAGACATTGTCATGTCATTATCTAGGAAGCTATTGGATCCATCTCAAGTTCTATTTGCGGGGCCCTAGGGGGTCATTCCCAGATGTTTCCAACATAAATACGATCATATACAAGTTAAGGACCTTCCATATCAATTTCAACCAAAACAAACACATAAAACATACCTAGAAACACTAAGACCCACAAGCACATCACAAGGCTAAGTTTTGAACATTATTAGACATTCTTGGGTGTTTGACCTCCAAATTACTCCAAATAAAGTATGCATACTGTGCAACAATTATTTTAAAATTTTTAAACCTTTTTAGGCACAGGTGATGCTCTAAGAACCTTAATTCATTTTAGGGGTCTTGACACCCTAGTTGACTAAATCCCTTTTTTGCTGCACTACATGCCTGATGCGCCTGGCCTTACCCAAGTGCATCTGATGAATTTTTCAACTTGTTTTGTAATTCCAACTCGCCTAAACATTCACGGTTTCATATCCAAATCTCTAGTCTCATCAATACCTTCAATACCTGTCAAATCTAAACCCATATAAATATAGTGAACTAGTAATCAACATCAATAGGTGTGCAATCAACTCAACCAAACATGATTGAACAAGATTATAAGAATTCATTTCTAATCATGTAAACAATTCAAAAACTTCTCAACTGAAAAAAGATTGGTGTGTATGAATTAACCCAACATGAAAGAGCTCACATACCTTTATAGGGATCACCCCCGACTAATTCCAATCGAAATTCCTTAGCATTCTTTGTAAAACTTTGACCTTTTTCACCTCTCTTTTCTCCCAAGCCCTAAAAGTGAATTGATTTTTCTAAAACTGACACAAGGCTAATTTTTACTCCTAATAAAACCTTAAAAAGAACTAGAAAATAAATTGATTAAAAGACTAGTTCGCCCTTACCTAATCCGGAATTGGATTTTTCTCGCTTCAACATCCCAAATTCCAACATGAATATCACCCACATAAGATATCAGAAATGAGAAACTCGACGTAGTTTGATAGATCTATCCAAGGAATTTCCAATCATATCAAGAACTACCTCTAACTCACCCTGAGATAGAAGTTATTGCCATTTGAAAAATTACAAAAACTCACTTCTTGAACATAGAAAAATTTCCAAGTTTTCCTCTCTTTTTCCAGAAGTGATTGTTCTTAGTTTCGTTGCTTATTCCTAATTATTTCGAGTTATGAGATGTTACATAACTGTCTTTAAAATTTTGATCTCTAATTTTGATAATTTGTGTTGACTCTCCCTATCTCAATATTATAAGATTGGATCAAAGAGTCTAGGGATAATGATATTGACTTGGCATCATTAACATACAATCTCCATCCTAGTTATCTTTTCACCTGAATTTGTTGTAGTGAATATCTTACATCACAAATTTATGTTGCCTGAGTAGTTATTTTTCATCAAAATTTGTCGTTCACGATACATGAAATTCTATGAGTTGTGCTTTGAATATTAAATTCAATGTATACATAAAAATGTGGATTTTTAGAAAATAATAGTAAGATAATGTAAAACTTTTTCAATAATTTGTTCTTTATTCTTGATTATTATCTTTATTTCACAAATTAGAATATGTGATAGGAATTACTGAACGAAAAATCTTAAATTCTATTTTTGACAAATTGTATTTTTCGACCAAATTGATCATTGTTTTGGAATTTTGAAAAAATGGACTCTCATTGATCTAAAATTTGGGACTCATAACAATGATCTAATAAAAAATATTATTTGTTTGGATTGTTATCTAGTTCTTTAGTCATACTCGGTTATTTGGGCCCTTCACTTCATTACCAAGATTGATTAGTAGTGAAGTATTAATTTAATGTGTTGGCTTAAATTTACATCTCTATTATATCAAATTAATGGACATCACTATTTACTTAATCGTCTAATTTTGATAATATCCATTAAATCTCCTAAAGAGAGTAATATATGATTGGGTAAGTTTAAATAGAGGAATCACTTGAATTTAGCAAACGATAGACTCCCTATATGAGTTAGGTTTGTATAAATGTATGGAGTGAATAAGCGCTCATTGTACATGTGCATTGCATGAGAATTTTCCAATTATATCAATTGACTATTAAACATGCACGAATGTATACGTATAAAGGAGCTCTAAATTTTGTTATTTAGCATTATTCTAAATATTATGATCTATTTAATGTACTATATCTGTCACAACTCAAACCGCCGTGATTGACACCTACCCTAACCCTCTGGTGGGAGAACCACTATAACCATTCAAAAAAAAATCAAAAAAAATCTAAAACTAAGGTATTTAAATTACAAAAGAAATCTCAATAACCTTAAGCAATGCGGAAACTAAACCCAGAATCTTAATGTCGATGTGTAAAAGCTAGAAACGAGAAAAAAATCTACCAAGAATATCAAGTGAACTGTAAACAAGGTCTAGATCTGAAATGGTGGAAATAGACTAAAGAGAATTTCATGGGAGACCGAACGATGTGTCTCACCCTTGAACTCAAAGATATCACTGATCTCCTAAGCAAGGTTTGTCAATAGTCTCGTGAAGATGCCTTGTACTCAACAAAAATAAGGGCAAGTACATAATCAGTACACAACTATAGTGTACTGGTCTTTTTACGCGGCTATCAAACTAATTTAACATAAACAAGAAATTACAACATTAAAACATATGCATAAATATCAACACATTAAATGCTATCATAAGAATCAACGTCACAATTCACCTCCTTCATATAGTTCTTCCACTTAGGGAACCCAAAATAAAACTATTAGCATGTTAGAACGTTGCAATCCTACTATTTTTTTATGACGGATCGTGGCAACCGATCCAAGTTAGCATGTTAGAGTGTGGAAATTCTATCCAAGTTACTGTGGAGTAACGTGGCAGCTAATCTCAATCACACATCACAATAACACGTCAAGATAACACATTCAATCATTATTTCATGGTATTGATTTCTATATATTTTATTCCAAGATCTATGATCAATATTGCAATATTTATACAGATAAAAAATTTCACAATGAAGCAAAACAAGTATATATGACACAATCATAGAATCACAATCATCACCTACCTCGAAATAAGCTTCAAACCCTAGACAACTTAATCCTTCCCTTTCGGAATTTTTTCCGCTTGTTCATGGTCTACCAAGAATAATTTATTTAAGAGAGTCAATAAGTAAACACTACATTCCAAAAATACCTAAAACTACGAAACCTAGTTCAAACCTTTGAACCGAACTAATCAATTTTTGGTTAAATCCACCACATAATTAGTCAAAAAATCCTTCCAATTCAATGTTGACCCACTGTAAAATGTTTTACGGATCGTAAAAAAATTCAGAGAGTGAAACATACCTCGAGCTTCAAAAAATGTGGAAAAAGCGTTCGAATAACCCCAGAATTGTATCTTAACTCAAAAATTCAAAAAATACAAAATAAGGTCATCTAACGGTTTTGTTTATGATTTTAAAACCTGTCATCCCTCTATAACGACACTCATCCCATAGTAGAGGCATCACTGCAGCTGCACCAATCTACTAGCTGCAACTAAACTTTTTGAAATAGTTAGATCCGTATTAAAAAATCTCAAAAAACCTATAATTCAATCTTAGTCTCGTCAACTATAGTTGTACCTATCATTTGTAGCAGCGTCGTTGCATTGGAAAGAATCCCGCTACAACATCCTGAAGCGTGGCAGCAAGCTCCTGGTGGTCTACTTTTCTAAATTTATTTATGTAAAGTTGTATGAATCCTCTATCGATTTATCTAGAAAATTATGTAATAAAATTCCTATATATTGATCTGATTGCTACAACATTTGCCTAAACCTTGATAACTCCAATTTCCTCCAATATCTAGACAAGGTTGGGCATATCCTAGTACTACGAAAAGTTTTTCCAGCCCCAATTGTTTTCCCATCAGCATGTCTATAACAGCGAAACCCGGTCGTTACAAGATCTCATATTTTAAATAGACATTACGACCCGACTTAGTACTGCTTAAATTTTTGTTTATGTAGAGGTAATATATTGATTGAAAGATTGAATTTTAAATGTAACTTATGTAATAAGGAATTATTTTCAATATATAAATATAGAAGAGATGGGTATTTACTTTATTCGCTTGTAACTCTCTTATCATTGCGTTTGATGAATATTTAATTTCTTGTGGTATATTGATGTGTCTTTTTTATTTATATTATCTCTAAGGAAATGAATTATATTTATATGTCTCATAAGGGAAAATATTTTTTAAATTAACGTAAACATATCTGTACATTAGCGTCTAAGTCATTTATTCTGAATAAAATTTTAATGGTTGTTAATGGATGGACATAACGGTTAATTGAAAGTGCAGTCTCTAGCAACTTGTGATTCTTATTTAGAATGAAAATGACTAAGAGACCTTTCTTCTTAAAAAGGAAAAAAGGGTAGTGATTAGTTATAAATAATTTGTTCTAATTTGTGTAATAAATGAGCATTTGGGCAAGAGGTAAATTTGAGTAGTTTGAGTTTTCAAAAAGGTTACTCATTAAAAGAATTTCTTTTATGTTGTGAGTCTAAATGCCATAATAAACTCAAAATATTTAAGACACATGAAAATAGTATCATGAAAATTATATAAAGTCAATACAATCTGATTGTACTGATGTTATCCTCTCTGGAAAGCTCATGAGTCACTTACCTTATAGAATAATTGTATTTTGACTGTTTGTGTTAGACATTCTATGACAGGTTGATACAGAAGAGAAAAGAGGTAGATTATTATAAAATGATAAGATTAATTATTGACTTTGTATTAGTTTTTATGGAATAGGTTCAAATAACTAAATATCACATTTTGAATTTAAATTTTTTCTAATTAGTAACTTTAACAACTAGAGATTTGACATAAGTCTAATATGTGACATGTTCAGATATAGCATTAATCAGTACATGTACTTATTGAGATAGTATGAAAATTCGAACTAAAAATAGAATTTGTGCTTATTTGATATACTAAAGAATGAAAGAAGGTTTATTATAGTGTCCTAAAAAATAAGACCATTGTTAATAGAACTATCTGAATTCTAGAATTGGATCATTTAGTAAACCATATTCCTAGAAGTGAATTAATTTGATAGAAATTGAACAACGAAATAACAAATAAGTCAATATTAAATTTACACGTTCCAGAACATCTAGCAAGTATGCCATAACTTGTGATCCACTGCATTTATTTAGTGGGACAAGCCTTACTAAACAGAAGAAATGCACTACCTCATGTAGTGGGAGTGATGTTGAGAATGAACACTACATGAAAATTTGTTAACATTTCAATATCAAAAGATTTTGAAGAAAATACTAATACACAATACCATAACAGTGCGATAATGTTGTAGAACTTACTTGTAGTAGGAGAAATATAAAGAAGATTGATTTGCTTTGTATGCTTGAGAAAATATTCATGATAGCACTTATGAAAATAAATACACTCTTCAAGGGTTTCATGATAGGGTCTTCGCATATAGTACAAAATTTATTTTTTACGACTAAGTACTACTAGGAAAAGATGCTTGAGGAAATAGCTTTATAATTTTTTTTCGATAAGACATAAATGAATGCCTATGAAATTTGTAAATGTATATTAAGAGTCTAAGTGAGAGGTTGTTAGATTACATACTATTAATCATGTGTTTTGACATAGTAGAGTCTAAGTGAGAGGTTGTTAGAATACATACTATTAATCATGTGTTTTGATATAGTATACTAAGGGGTCGTTTGGTACAAGATTAATAATGTAAGGATTAGTAATGCATGGATTAGTAATGTAGGGATTAGTAGGGCAAAGATTAGAAATGAAGGGTTAATTATTATCAAGTGTTTAGTTTATTTTTTCCTACCTCATCTTGTGTTTGGATTATTACTTTATAAAAATCTTTTTTACATTTACACACTTTTATTATTATGTAACAGGGTCAAGGTAGATAATTGTCGGAAAAAAATTCTTTTCTATAACCTTCTAACTAGTTATGGGACGAACAATTTAGTTGTCTTGAATTTTTTGAGGAAAAATGATTGTCATCTAAATAAATTTATCACTCACAAAATGTCATTTTCAATTAAAAAAGTATAAACCATCTACTTTTAAAGTTGAAAAAACGGTCAACAATGGTAAAATTTAATAAATCATCTATATGTACACGTAAATTGCGAATTTAGTTTTAACATATATGTAAGTTTTTTAAATTGTTTAAAACAAAAATAATTAGAAAACCATATATATCACAAACTTCATATAAAAATATACAATTAACATTTCAAATTTGTATTGAATTTAGTTGTAACAAACAACTCTCTCTAATTAATTTGTAAGATAGTTTATTTAAATAAATTTACCTGTACAATCATAAAATCAAGAAAATATACAAATCATTAAAATGATTTATAGGATATTTTTTCTTTACATAAGCTTATTCCATGGTATCATATTCCTTTTATTACTAATACCTCAAAATGGAAGGTATTAGTAATATATTCTATAATACAATGTAGGAGGTATATCTAATTGATAGATTTGTTACACTTAGGCACAAATTCCAAACACACATGGTACTAAATAATACCTTACATAATACATGTACTATCTCTTTTAATGCAGCCTACCAAAACACCCCTAATAGTTTTAAAGATTAAATATCTAAGAGGATATTTATAGGGTATATTCTAGTAACCATGAATTTGATATAAACATAATAGTAATTTGACGGCTAAAATTATGAGTGGTAGATTGTTGGGATATATATTATTAGCCATATCTTTATATATATACTCATTACGGAGTAAATATTTATTCAGATTGAATAGATCGTATATTCGTTAATGGTGTTTGCTTACACATATAGTAGATGATTTAGTGTGTAGAGTTTTATCTTATATACAGAGGATTAAATCATCAGTTCTTATAATTATAATATTTTTTCACAATTAGGATGGAAATACGCACACTCTGTCGATATGATTGTAGCACATTATAATGTGTAATTTATTATTATTATGGGAACTATATAGTTCAAACTTGTTGCTCTAGTGCATTTTGTATGTATTGCATGAGACCGAATACAAATACTTGTTTTAGACAGGTTGGAAAAATCCTGTTCTCTAAACAATTAAATCTACTTATATATTTAATTGTGATATAACTAGTATGATTTATATATACTAATTGTTATTTGATTTATTAAAAACCATAGATCTTGAGATAGGTCAATATGCCTTCTAGTTAAATGATAATAATATATATTTGTTAAATTATAAGTTAGTTGATGGAATCTATGTCTCATCATAGAGATCTATTGATATGTCTTTTTGAAAAGCTTATATGTTTTCATCGTGTAAAACTTTACAAGTGGATTATGAATGTGACACGTGAAATAAGATAAGCACTGACTTAAAGAAAATTAATCACTCAATTAAATTTTTTAGTAATTTTATTTATTGATTAGTATCAATAATTTTTTCATAGAGAATTAATTAAGTGTTTAATAAGGAATTTCAAAATATAAATAAAGGAGTTCAATTACGAATTCCTAGTTTGATGATTTGTAATTTATTATAGAAAGAATAATTGAAAATAATTATTTGGAATCATTCCATAATAGGAAGCAACATTAGTCAATTATGTGGTTCCTTTAGTGTTCATATTTTAGTAGAACTTAGAATCTTATATCAAAGGTGAAAAAAGGAGACTAACGTGAGTTCTTCATTTCAAAGGAAAAGAGTTGTGTATTTTTACGGTAGAAGAGATCATTTTTTGTTTTCTTCTTCTTTTTGGATTGGGAAGAAATCTCTATAAGTAGGAATTATTGATAACTCCACAAATTGGACTAATTTAGGGCTTTATTTTGGTAGAAATAGTGTCCTCAAATGCTTATTTTGTTTGAATATATGATGAAATCTCTTAAGTTTTAAGTATTAATTCTTTTAGTGGATGCATGAACTCTTACGCGCAAAATGGAACAAAAACGCTAAAAAGAACGTAAAATTTAAGTATGAGCTTCACCAATAACACTTGGCGAATCGCCAAAGTGAAGACCTTGGCCTTTTGTTCCAGTACGCAAAGCCCAGAAGGAAATAGATGAAGAGGTGATGAAAGAAGAAGTACGCCTGTTACCGATAATTTATGACAAGTAGAGAATTACGGCCCAATGATCAATAACACAAACATGCAGAAGGAAAATCACAAAAGTCTATGAAACAGAAAAAGGGCGAATCGCCGAGTCATTCAACTGTCGGGACTAACCTCGCCAATGGTCCACCCAGAATTCAATCTTAAAGCTATAAATACTAGTTATAGGCCTTATTTTGAGGGTCCGAATATCATTATAAATTGGAGAGGGTTTTGTAAGAAAATTGAAAAAAAAAGATTTTTATCTTCCCCAAGTTCAAAGTTATGTTTTTTGTTCTTATTCCTTTTCTCATATTAAGATTTAATTTCTTATACCCATCTCCTTTCTTTATCATTTTAGATGTAATTTGTTATTGTTTGATGTGTGGCTAAGAACCATCGTTCTTTAGGTCTGATTTAGCAAATATGAATAGATATTATTGGTGGGTCTTGCTTCCTAATAGGTTTTATGTATTTTAATGGTGATTTAACCTGTTTTTTTAATGGGTTTATAGTTACAAATATAAAGTCACCCATGTGTTTTCGACTTGTCTGAGACGGAGGTCACGAAACTAACACCGCTAGACTGACGGTCTAGGTAGTAGGTAGATATGAGGTTCAGCCCAAAAGGGTGAGCACTAGTGCCATATTCTAACACTCAACTTGAGAGTGTAAGTGAGGGAAAGCAAAGGCTATCCTTGATGCGGAAAATGGGTGTCCGAATGAAATGCATTTGAAACGGGGTAAGTTGCCCGAGAGGGAAATTATTTCCATCTAAGATTTAGTCTTGAAAATAGCTGCAAGACAAAAACCGAAAGCCCTTCTTTTATTGTTGTTCCTCCCAGATACATGGCTTACATACCTGGCTCAACATTCTTGGAAACCAATTGAATCGTTGCTATTATCTTGCAATTTTTCTATCGAAAGCATGTACCCAACTACCTATATAAACTTTCATTGAGGCCAAACCCCAAAACAATTTTCCCATAGTTGATTCCCTTATACATTTTAACACTATACTTGTGACAAAACCCCCCATTTTTTATATTTGACACTTTTATGTCGCCAATATTATTCGACAAGATTTATTCATAAATATTTTTAGCTACAATTAATTAGAATGAAATTCTAATTTAACTACATTTTCTCAAACTCCCTCCTTTGAGACATCACCCCAATCCTTGGTTGGGTTACAAAACTATCAACTATTATTGTAGACACTCGTACCGTAGGTTTGTGTGTTTTGTCATGACAAGCATCGAAATGGATAAACAACCAGGAATTGGTATAACATCTCATAACTTGAATTAACTTAAAATAAAATTAGAAAACAAGAATAAATTTTTTGAAATAAGTAAGGAAATTTGGAAAATATCCAGCTTACAGTGAGTTTTGATAATTTTCAAATAGCCATAACTTCTAGATCAAGGTAAGTTTGGATGAGTTCATTATATGTTTTGGAAGACCTTGGTATGATCTTTCAAAAGACGCTAAGTTTGAAAAAATCCTTTGTCGTATGAGGGAGATATGCCTTACGGAAGATTGGTTTTTGAGCAGAGGAAAATGTAATCCGGATATCAATAAGGGCAAAGTTGTCTTTTCACCCTAGCATTTCCTAATTTATTTTAAGGGTTATTTAAAGGTAAAAACCAAGTGCAAATTCCTTTTAACAAGATCAAGACTACTTAGGGTTTGGGAGAAAAAGAGAAAAGGAGAGGAAGATCAACAATCATCCAAGAACACCATGATCGTGCGTGGATTTCACCGGGGGTGCTCTCTATCAAGGTATGTGAGACCTTTTTGTGTTGGATTATTTCAACAAAACACTAAAATGTTTAATTCATCAATTTTTCTATTGAATCAATGATCAAACTTAAAGTGCAGGATGAACAATTATTGGATCTTTGTAGGTAAATTTGTTGTTCAATTTTAGTAGTTTTTAGTCATGATTTAGACAGTTTTTTGGTCTATTCTATTGGGTATTGAGCATATTAATGATTCTAAGTGTTTATGGGAAGATCTATTGAAGATTGGGAGGCTAAGTATGAAAATCGAAGAAAAAAAAGCGGAAAACCTATGTGACAGGAACTAGGGAGACGCGCCTACCAGAGCGCCTCAGGACAGACTCTGTCCGACCGGACCTACCAATTCGCTCCAGCAAGAGCTCTGAGGACAGTGTCTGTCCGTCAGGCTCTGGCGCTCTACGCCTCTCAGAGTGGCACGACCCCCCTCTTTCCCTATCTCTTGTTACTTGTTACTAAGTGATGTACCTTTAGTTCCTAGTTGATTTCATCACTCTAAAGTACGTCTAAAAATCATTAAATCATTCATAAACATGTGACATTATCTTTTAATCCATAATCCAATTAAAGAAAAGTTAAGATCAAAGTCGAAGAAGTTAAGAGTTAAGTTTTAAAGTTAACACACAAGTCAAAATTAATTCTCAATGTCTTCAAAGAGTCTTACACAATCATTTTAACTTTGATTTAAGGCACAAGTTAGAAGTTGAGAAAAGATAAAAGAGTTAAGTTAAATTCTCAAAAACTATAAGGTAACTAAGTATTTACTAAGAGTTAATGTTTCATGTTAAGTAAAGTGAAAGAGATGAGTTCATTTCTCTAAACATATAAGGGGGACTAAGTATTCCGTAAATGTTGATAAATGTTTCATATAAAAGGTAAAGGGGAACTAGGGAGTTCCAAAAAAGTTTTGAACTAGTGAGGGGAACATTGATTCCAAGAGAAACTTTTAAAGATAAAGGTTTCAGTAAATTATCTAAGCCCAAACGAAGAAATTTTTATTAAAAGTACGAGATAAAGTAAGTTTATGCAGTAGTATTGAGCACAAATTTAGAGATTAGAGTTCAGATAACTCAAGTCCCTATGTAAACCATGTAGCCATCATGGTTATTAACGTGTCATACTTTTTACTTGATCACATGAGTCTAGCTAGTGGATCCACTAGGTTGAGCATGTTCCATGCGACGACAAAGTATTGAACACTTCTAGAACCGTTGACGAAATATTTTATCACCACTTAGGCTCATAGTGGTGGTTGTCAGTTAGAGAAAATTCCTCATAAACTACAATACTTTCATGTATATGTTATGTTGTGTTTATTATTGTTCTATCTTTAATGAACTAAGAGCTTACACTGTTTTACCTGTTTATATATATATATATA